>NC_041041.1:4906004-5212927 GCF_900634625.1 Parambassis ranga | reverse complement strand
CTCCAGCTGAGACCACAAACTTATCAGTCACCTCTGAAACAACATGAAAATGATCAAAACAGTCCAGACGATGAAGGTCTCTCTCGCAGAGCTTGGATGTGACTTTGGGAGATTCGCCAGGCTCTTCAAATAAACAACAGCCCTTTGATCAGTGCGACGCCTGCAAGGATCGGTCTCCTCCTCCTCCCACCACACACCACCCTACACAATACAGCACTGTCCACTGGTTTATATCAGGTCTTTTTGTCTGAGTGGGGACGCTCACAGATGCAGATTTAAAGAGAGAATCACTGAACTTATCCTTTGGAACAATACAAAACAGAAATATAATGCTGCCATTTTGAATTTAGAACACATGAATGTCTAAAGGCTTTCCGTCCTTATCGTCCAGGTCTTGACCCAGCTGGTCCCATGTTTAAAGGAGCTGACACCTTTGACCGCCTGGACCCCTCTGATGCTCAGTTTGTTGACGCCATCCACACAGACTCTGACTGTGAGACATTAAAAAAATAACACTTTACATTTTCATTATAAGCTTTTATTCCTTCTATATCTGTGGTGGCTGGTTATCTTTATATAATAAAATGACACAGTAGTTTCTTCTTCAGATTTTGGAATCTCCATCCCAGTCGGGCATGTGGATTTCTTCCTGAACGGTGGGAAGGATCAGACTGGATGCGCTCGCTCCAGGTTTGCCTCAAGTATGTTGAACACTCAGTAAAACCCAGAAGAATTCAACAGAACACGGCTGTGTTTAGATAATAAGTTATGAGAACAGCTTTGAGAACAGTTATCATTCTGAACATCTGGCTCCCTTAGTGTCTGTGTGTTGTCAGTTCTTGTGTATTTCCCAGTGTACGGTTATGTGATATGTGACCACATGAGGGCGCTGCACGTCTACATGAGCGCGCTGAACGGCTCCTGCCCCTTGGTGGGGATCCCATGCTCCACCTATGAGGACTTCCTGAAGGGGCGCTGTGTGGACTGTGACATCTTCAAGGGGAGATGTCCAGTAATAGGTAACAGCTCCCCTGCTGGTAGTTACTGTCAATATGAGGATTTATAACAACATGTGACCTACATGTTTTGTCAGAGCTGTCTGTCAAATCTTCAGATTTTTATATACAATAATGTACAAAAGTCATATTAGCAGCATATTATAACATCTACAACAACAAGATGGTTAAAATGATCAACAGGTTACAATAAGCTGAACACGTCTTACTGAACTTTGTACATATTTTACCTAAGTTACAACTTAATCTGAATTTTGTGGTAATTTTTTTTTCTTTTGATTTATCAATAAACAATACAGTTACTTACTAAATATATTTTAAAAATGAAACATTTGAAATGAGATTACAATAAATACTAAAAAATACAACTAAATAGAATACATAGCAATAAACTACAAATAAAAAGTACATAAACTGAGTAACCTAATAAAAATAGGGGCATGTTCTCCTTGTTCTTGTGGCTAAAGAAGGTTTTTTTAATGACTCCAAATTTGAGCCACCTCACAGCTGACACTGAGCATCTAACCATCTAATAAATAAAGACTGGGCTGCATCGTCTATAGATCCTTCATTGCATTAAACAAACAGGTTTCACTATGGATCAAAGTATAAACTCTTGTTTGGTTCTCTGTGAAGTCTCAGTATCACCAGCAGACGTGGCGTCAGGCTGCACTCAGGCTTTTGGCGGCTTCTTATCATTTCAGCCCTTGATACTTCCAAACACACACACACACACACACACAGAGCTAATGAACAAGTTCACAGCAGGCCTCTACAGTGTGACCCTGTGTGTGTTTCAGGTTTATCAGAAAACAGTGGGATCACCATGTCTCCGGTCCCCACAGAGCAGAAACTCTTCCTCCGCACGACTTCATCACCACCTTTTTGCGGTGAGTGCTGAGTGTGTGTGTCTGGAAAAAGAAAACAAACCTCTGCGCAACCTTGTCTGCTTAAAGAGACTTGAGTAAAGCCTGAGTAAACCTTTCATCAGATACCTGCCTTACTCAGGAGGGGGTCGACTTCAGAGATCTCATTTATAATGCAGAATTTGTTAACAAACCTTTATAGCTGAAAGATGTCGGCTTTCTACAATGCTAACATGAGCTGATTTTCCTGCTGTGTTAACATTTCTCTGCTCAGCTCATCACATCCTGCTGGAGCTGAAAGTTTCTGCGCTGGATAAAAGTGCTGAGATGGAGGTGACACTGATGACTGAGAACCTGGGAACAGAGCAGAGGCTCTGGCTGTAAGTCACACACCACTGATCAGCATCAGTCTGGGTTGTTGACAGAAAGCAGGTTGGGTCCTGCTAAAAAGTGAGCATTAGTTGACAGAAGAAGAAGAGGAAGAGGAAGAATAGGAGGTGAATGGAGGGACAAAGGGAGACGGCTGGTTTTATTTAGTCCACATTTCTTATTCTAAAATGTTGAAGTGAAGGAGTAATCTGTGGGACAGCCTTTTTCTCTCCCTGTTTTCAGACTTGGTCGACGGCTTGTAAGATATTTCTTTGTGTGTATTTTCCTCCAGAAAAAAAGTGAGCAGCTATTTTGAGAGGGGAGATTTTAGCCAGGTGCAGGACCAGAACTGTTGAGAGAGGAAAAAGTGTTGGTGCACGTGAGTTCACCTGAGTTCAGCAGCTTGTTTGTGTTTTACTTCAAATTACTGAGTCAAATAAGACAAAGAGAAGCAGCCTGCTGTTGTTCAATAATTCTAGGTGTCTGTCCTGCGCCTCTGTGGATATGATGACATTACTTACGTGTGTGTGTGTTTATTGCAGTTCGACGGATACAACGGTGTACAGGATGGTGCTGGCTCACCCTGCGCCTCTGTGTGAGATCAGCTCCATCCGGCTGAAGAACACCGGAGCTCGCTTCTACAGACAGGCAGAGATCCCCATCAAGTCTGTGTGTGTCTCAGAGTTCCCGTCTCTCAGGTACGTATGTGGACACTACCTGCACACAACTCAGTGATCTAACCTTATACTCACCCAAACTGATTGGCCTTCTATTGACCCTGTTTGTTGACTCAGATTACCTTACAATATGATTTTTGAGGCGCTCTCAGCTTCACCTGACCTCCACCAGATGCCTTTTCTCGCTTTTATCATTTAAAACATGCAAAAAATGCCCAAAATATTAACTTTGATCGGAAGTTTGAAGCTGTTTTGTCCCCGTTTGTCTCCTCCAACATTCATCAGTTCTCTCTGTTGTTATATTTGAACTGAAGTGTAACTGTTTGTTGTTCAGGCGCGAGGAGCCGCTGTGTGTGAACAACATCAACGTGAGACGAGGAGCTCCGTGGACTCATGACTTTGTGCAGGTGTGTGGTTTCTGAGCAGAAAGATCCACTAAAAAAAGACACTGAAATAAACCACTGATGCTTCACACATGTACTCAAGTCATTGTAAATGTTTTCACTACCATGTTTTATGTACAGATGAAACTATCAGTGATGAGCCTGGCCAAAGAAGCACATTTTAAAGCCTCTGCTCCAACAACTAACAGACAAAATACAGTCCAGTCACACAATGCAAGTAGCTAGTCTGCTGATTTGTAACATGACTAAAACTTCGAGAACTGTGATTTACTTTTTTTTATCTCTTCATGTCAGTCTTTCTTTGCCTTTTAGCTCACTCACTGCTGCTGACACGTGTTATTCTGTGTGTGTTATATGATCTGATTTTCTAATGTGATCTGTTTGTATTGTTTTTTCCTCACAAGTAGTTTTAAATAAACTAAATAAACTGGTAACTATACAATCTGTTTTTTTATTTGTCATTAAATCATTTCCCAAACCAAACTAGAAAAAACTGCAGCAGATGATTTATCCTCAGTATTTACTGTTCTAAGCATAATGAATTTAAAAAGGTTCCCACACTAATGCCACACATTTGTACAGATGTATCATTGACCACATCGGCTGGATATGACAAGTGGTTAGATTTATGCTAACAGAACATATGAACGTATCGACTGATGTCATCCGGACATGGGACTCATACAGCCACAAAAGTCAAGACAAAGGGGGCATTGGAGATGGTGAGGAATCATGCAATGTGGTGGACTTTCACTCAGAAGTCCGAAGTTCGAGTCCCCCTCACACCACCAGCTGCTTTGTTTTCACCCACTTCTATGATTTGTTTTAGCCTGAAGTTTTTTAATTGTGGCTGGAATTGGCATAAAAACTACTGGTTAGGGTTAAGCATTAAAAACAGGGTATGGTAAAGATCATCTTCATCATTTTACAAAAAAAGGTTCCACCCTATGGTTGCCATTTTGGATAGGATGAGTCCCTGCACCATGAAAATGTGGACTGAAATATTGACCTCATCTTTCATTTGCCTGATGAGGACACGTAGACTGAGAAAATGATTGGTGATCAATGACTAAGAAAAAGGTAAATTAATTCCTCCAAAGACAGTCACCTTGAAGCCTTCATTTTCTGCATGTTTGTACCTTATACATAATTCGGTGTGTGCTACGAACTCGGTGTCAGGCATCTTTGTGACAAGAAGTACGAAAACAGTCAGAAAACATTTTCACTGCACACAAAGAGCTTTATGGAGAAGTCTTGGCCCCATTTAAGTAACGTTTTAACACATTCATGCTCCGTTTGAGTCTTTTTAAAGTCAGAAATAGACAAAAACAATTCACAGTATGCACGTGTGTATTACTCAGTTAATTATAAAATAAAACGTTTTTTTAAAAAATCAGTTTACAGGCATTTAAACGAGAAGAAAAAAGATGATTTTGCATTTACATTTGTGACACTAGGAGGGGGACGTCAATGAGAAAATGTCACAACATGAGAATTCAGGAAATTATACACACAAATATCTTACAGATCTTTTTACTTCGAATGTTGCATGTATGCAAAAGTGAATCATTTCCAGATATCTAAGATTGTATAATGTACATTTCTGCAGTATAAATCAATCAATATTCTTTATAACACTCAGTCAGATGTGAAAGACAATAAATCAAAAGTAACAATAAAAGTGAAAATCAACAAAGCAAGTAACCAAAATGTAACAATGGAACATATAAAAGGATTTCAGAGATGAATGTGCTGGTGATAACAAAGGTGAAGGTCTGCAGGGTCCGTGACAATTGTGTCTTAAAATCTGTTTCAAAAACAAAAAGACTGTTGGGAAACAAAAAAGATGATTAAAAAAACAGGAACTCATGCACAGGAACTGAGTGAGGAGGAGGAGGAGGAGGATACGCATTCATTCTGCTGAACTGTAGATAACGCGGTGTTTCCAGGAGCGACTCTTCTCACAGTTTGGGGGTGTCGGTGGGAGCCAGTGGCGCTCTGACCCTCTGGAATCGAGGTGGTAGATTCCCATCACCTCCTGCAGAGTCAACATCGAAGCTTCAGTTAGAACATTTGCACAAACTGTGGAACAAAAACTGAGCAAAATATGAAGTGACACAGCAGAAAGCATTTATGTTTTAAATTATCAGTTCAATATATGAATCCATCAAAAACGTTTGATGCTGAATCTGAATGCATCAGACCTAATAGCACAGCAAACACTGAGTGGCAAGTAGTATTGAAGGATATTTGGACAGGAAGATGGACCCAAATTATCAATTACTCCAAAGATACAGTGCACGAATTTCAGGGAACATGTTTGATCCACTTAGATCTATACACCACATCAGAAAATGAATGTCAATATAAAGATTTTGCTGATCGCACCCAACAATGTGTGGACAACCTTTAAGATGGAGGTCGACCATTCATTCTGCTGTGGGACAGATTTGATCTGCTGCTTCACAGCCGCCCTGCAACCCAAACCCTGCACTGACCCCACTACCCAGCCATGAAACATGATCCCCCACCTGTGACTGGACGCCCACAGCTTTGGGATGTGTGGAAGGCTGGGAGGAGGGTGGGGGTGAGCACATAAGCACGCAGAGAGCCAAATGGTGGGCACGCCGGATTAATAGCATGGCACGGAATTTTTTTGAACATCCTCTAAAGTTACATGCTCTAATCCTCCTCAGACGAGGGCACAGCTGCCGCCGGACCGACCTCGCTGCTGCTCCGTCACCAGATGCAACAAAGAAACCCCCAAATTCAACACAAACAGTGAACAGGACCTCATCAGATAAAACAACATGAAGACCACACTGTATTCTGCTTTTGACCAGCTGGCACAGACAGATAATAATCCACAAAACCCTGAAGCTGAGGAGGCCAGCAGTGAAGGATTTCAGCACAGCCCCACATTGCACTATAGAGCCGGGTTAGTAATGACTGTGCACTGCAAGCCTGCCATGCACACACACCGCCCCCATGCACCTCTCCGCCCAGGTGAGGTACTTACATGTAGCTTAAGTGGTGACCCAGTGTGTTAGCTCCAGCACCCTGCCCATCTACCTCAAATAATCCCTCTCACTGCCATAATCCGTTAAGGAGCCTGCCACATCAGCAAAGTCCTCCAGGACCAGGCTGGTGGAGTCCTCACCAGAGGGCAGCTCCAGGTCCGACGCCCAGGGGAGGTGTTGATAGCGGTCATGCTGGGAGTCCTGGGGCTCATCCATGGTCAGTTTCCTTGGTCCTTGCTGGTGGGGTGGGAGGGGATGAGACTGTCCTGGGTCATTTGTCTGGTAGGCCGGCACTGGGTCTTGCCTCTGTTGATCGGCTTGTTGCTCCTTGGTGATGCCACCATCGCTGCCGCTGCCACCCTCACTGCCTTGTGAGGACGGGGCCAGCACATGGTAGAGGCTCGGCAAGCGGATGTCCAGCAGGACACCGCTCTTAATGTAGAGTTTGTTGTTGAGATTGTAGAGCTTTTCGGAGATGTCGTATCCTAACATGACAGAGAAGAGACGGGCGATGTAGCGCTCCTTGGATATCAGCATGTAGAGGCGACGGCGACGCCATGAGATGTAACGGGAGTCTTCTTCCGCTGTCAGGGTCACCTGGGGAGCATGAATGAAACACCGGACTGTTAATGTTTGTAATCTCTATGCACTAGTAGCAGTATAAACCAGTGATTTTGCTGACCCAACCTTTACCCAGCAGACTTGGTTGTGTGTTAACTTTTATGCAGTTTGGGCAGATACTTGATCAGGGTTTTCCACCATTTATCCAGCTACCATGTTAACAACTCCTGCACCATTCCTGCACTTATTCACATGAGCACAGGAGGGCGCATAGCAATGTTTAAGTCACCTTAAACATTAAAATATTCTGGAAAAAGCTGTTGGTTGGTGGATGATTTCGATACTAGACATGAGCACTGGACGTCTTGTTTACTGAGGGCAGGTTGTCTGCTCACTACCCTGGTTTTTAGATGGTTCCCAGCAGATCCCTGTGTGGTACTGTGTTGATGTAACCTCCATTCACTCTTAATTGCACCATTGTTGTGTCAATATGATGGACTGAGATTGTGTTTAAAGTAGAAACATAAAACAAAGAAAGGCGCCATATAAATGCCAACTGTCTATGCTGGCTCGGTAGGTGGTAAATTGTACTATGGAAAGGTATCAGGTTTTTAATATTTGTCCACCTCATGAGCACAGGCTACCTATTTTAAACCTTTTTTGGGGATTGCCCAACAAGAGGCCAAGTTTCTGCTTTAACTGAAACAATCGAAGGCAACAGGATATGTGAAAGACAAGAGGACAACTACTCTCCCCTGTTCGGCTTATCAGTCAGATGCATGAGTCCGATACAAGTCAACAAAAGACAACTCGATATCCATGTCTGGTTTCTCCTTCCAGCTTCCTCCATGACAGCACTTCAAGTCTCATACCTGGAACTTTCCCTCCTCGTTTGGTCTGAGAGACTCCCACTCCGGGGAGTCGAGGAACTGGTGGCGGTGGATGTAATGCAAGAACTGACCCTCCAAAGACACATTGATCCTAAGGCAGAGAGATAGAGAGAGAGGCAGAGATACAAGGTTAAAAAGAGAGAGGGGGATTAAGAAGTGATAATGTGAGCAGAGAGAGCTGGAGGTCAATTTGTGGAGGCCAGGCTGGAAGACACAGACCATAGATTACCCCTGTCAGATAGATTCTGTCAAATGTCTTCTTCTCCACACAGAAACCATCAAATCTAAGCTTTCAGTGAGATAATCCAGCCCACTAAATGTGAAGTTTCCTTAGAATCATTCAGGTTGAAACTGGCCAAGTGCTTTTACGCAGCTATAATTAGAAGCCTATATTTATCCTGTTCAAATCAATGGGTGTTAATTAGCAGCTATTTTGCGGTGTGTTGCGGTGTTAATTACACTGCAGGGCACTACCAGAGGGATTTCCACTGGGGAGTCCCATTCTAAAAATGACACCATACAGTACTGCTGCCATTTTCTGAGCCAAATGGGAACAAATGTCAGGAGCCTGATGATAAATTTGGCAAAATGACTTCAGCAGTAGCAGGTTTATGCACAGTGGTATTAGATGATACATCTTTGTATCTGTGTGATAAAAAAAAAGGTTTAGTGCATGAAATGTTTGCTCATTACATAACAGCAGTTTAAAAATGATTATCAGCTTTCTGCTAATTAGTTTGTTGCTCTGAGTTTGTCGTTGCTCTCAGTGCTGCGGCCAGCCTTTAATTTAAGGTAAGAGGAGCAGTCGGCGTCCACTCTCCAGTCGCCAGCACAAAGATATCGTTTAACCAGCTGGCAGCCTGCAGAGGGACGACACACGGGTGAGTCACAGACAAAAATACTCTGTTTACAACGTTTCTCTTGTGAAGGTTCCAAGACTGTGCGATCTAATGAAACTCTGGTTTGAGGATGTTTGGATGAAGAGGACACATTTCCTGTGACTGTTACACTGCCAACAACCTCAAAGAGTCTGAAATTAGAAATCCACTTTGAAGATTATCAGTGTTACGAGTTTTAAAATAATGGGTGATGATGAATGTAAAGGTGCAGTCTGCTTAGTTCAGCAAATAGAATGTCATTAATCTCCAAAACCAAGCAGCAGCTGGGCACACATACAGTAACCACACAAAATAATGCATAACTGAGGAAGCCTTCAGGGGTTTGCTGACTGTGTGGATTAGAGGAACAAAGAATAAAGAATTTGTGAAGGATTCAGAAATGCAAATGACCAGGCCTTCTTACCTTTCAGTGTGAAACACAAGCTAATATTAGCATGCTCGCTCACTATTTAAAGGTAGGGTAGGAGATTTCATTCTGATGCACTTTTTGTTAAATTAGTGTAACTTCTCTTTACGATCCGATAGCAACCAATTAGTTCGGCAGCTTCGCATTAAAATGAAGAATATGAATCATCTGTGGAAGCTATAAAACGCTAAAAACATCAGCCAATCCTACGGGTGGACCCTGCGCGGAGTATTGGCTGGTTGTCACTCTCTTCCTTGTTACCAGAGGTACGTGCATGATGGCCGAAGTTACAGACAGAGGTAATGCACGTCCATGTGATTGGGAGGCGTGGCTTCGGGGTGAGCTCCGAGAGAAAGGGGCGTGTCTTTACTTTCGAAATCTGGCTGACTCTTACTGAGTTTTCAAAATCTCCTACCCTACCTTTAATACCGTCAAAAACACATGCCATTTTTCAATTATTCTTTTAGCTAGCATTACACAATGCAGGTGCATAAATTAGAGTTAGCATGCTAAGTTTAGCTTGTTAGCTTCCTGAGTGGGTATGTCGGTTGGGCTTGATTGCTGTGTTACTTCATAAATGTGTAGAGTTTAGCCAAAATAAACATATAATAGTATACAACTCACAGCTAAGGGTGATGCTAGGTGGTGCTAGTTAGCCCATTTGCTTTGTATCATTTCAAATTTATTGTCACTAGTACCCAGGTAAAAAGAGAATATTATACTTAGAGGTTTGGAAAAGGCTACAGCTTAACCCAACATTTTAGTTTCTTTGAGCTCATTGTTTTGGTTTTACAGCCGGAGATTTATTGCTATGCTTCATTCATATAACCCATCATGAAGCCATAATAAAGAGCTAAAGGGTTAAAACAGGATTTTCTTCTAGAGCTGTACGTTAACATTCACCATACACCGAATAGCACAAGCGTTATTGCATGTCTAAGAAAGCTATTTTAACATCATGGTGCTATCATGATACTAGTGTGTTGGTTGTGTTTGCATTTTGTGGCACAGGCAGATAAACACACACTGTTCCCACCTTCCGGACAGCAGAAAAGAGAGCTGGTCGATGGGCGTCTTCCCCTCCACAGCATACGTCTCTCCCGCCTTCAGCTCCACCACCTTGTTCTCGAAGGCTTTGGAAATCTCCTTGAACACCTGGACGGGCACGCCCAGCGGCAGGTAGACGGCCTGGTACAGGAAGGTCAGTTCCTCGTTCCGTATGCCTTCCTGGTGAAGCCGGAAGAGGAGGTGACAGACCTGAAGCAAGCAGGTCAGCATCAGGAGCAGGTTCCAGGTGAAGACGTCCAGGCCGCACATGGTCAGGAAACCCCACAGGGTGAGGCAGAGGAAGGCGGGAGACAGGAAGCCGAAGATGAAGAGGCAGCCATAGGACCCGCTGCCTCCCATGTAGCCCAGGAACAGGATGGTGTTGCCCAAATGGTAGATGGCTCCCTCGGTGTTGTTGCTCCAGCCATCGCACATAGGAGGAAAGAACCAGCTCTCTAACAGAGACGAGTTGATTGCACTCATACTTAAAAGTCTTTTTGATGCACAAAGTAAAAATCAAAGGGTTATTTCTAGATGTGTGAATACACCTTGATCATAAAATAAACGGTAGAAATCAGAGGTAAATGTTTGTTCCCTTGGCGTGCAGAGGAAAATTCTTCAATGTGAAGAAGTTCTCACGGCTCTGTTTGTTATATTAGCACACAGCTGGAATGGGTTTCTTCTCCGTCCCCTCCTCTCATCATGCGTCCCTTCCTCTCGCCTCTGGCTTCTCGCCCCTTCTGAGTCTTCCTGACGTCTTTCTTGCTGTTGCTCTTCTGCCTGTTTCTCTCAGCCACAGGAGGCCTGCACTGTAGAGCCAACAGCTGGAGGAGAAGGGACAAGGGGAGGGCGTTGATAGAGCCCTACAAGGATAACCATGTTTGGAATTGAAACCCAAGGAGAAGAGAGTGGCGGACAGAAAGCAGGCCTGCTACTTAACATAACAGAACAAGGGAGAGAGAGAGAGAGAGGGACAGGGACAGGAAACGGGAGGAAAAAAAGAGGGACTATATCACACATATCACAGAGAGAGACTCACAGTGTCACACAACTACACAAAAATCTTTGATTTAAACTGCACAGGAGTTCGGGTTGCTCCCAGGACTGTGGCTCTGCCGGGGCATATTTAGAGACACTGAAATAAGTAGGATGGCAGCGCAGGTCAGATTTCAGGTGTAAACACCCAGCAGCACCAGCGCGGCTCGACATGCCAGGGTCTCACTGCTCACAGGGACACGTCCAGCTGAATCAAAGATGGAAGAAAATCTTATAAATTAGCTGGTGCTACTGCCAAACAAGTTCACAGTGTGATTATGCTTATTAGCAGCAGGTAAATCTCTGTATTTTTTTTTACAGTATACAGGAGTTTTAAGCTGGTGTCTGTGGTCACACTCCCACTATGGTGTCCTATTAGCAGAGCAGGGATAGCTATAGATACAGTGGAGGCTGGTAGAAGAGCAAAACCTCAGATTATCCAGAAAAAAATAATTCACATTCAGAGGATTTATTTCTTACACACACACACAAAAGAATCAATGGTGAGGACAAACACTCATATGGAAAATCTAAGGCTTAGATTAATACAGAAATACAGGACAGCAGTGTTTGTGTATTTACTCTAACTGCCTGAGGGGGGCGACAAAATGGTGAAAACTTTAGCTTAAAGTAAGAGTACTGTTGATGCAAACAAAAATTTTGTATTCTTCCTGCAACAACAGAATTTTGCACATTTATCCTCAGGAGAAAAATAAATTGTATTGTTGTAAAATATTCTGATAAAGACAGAACATTTTTCATTGGCTCTCAATTTATCCACACATCCATTAAGTTTCTTGTAGAATCACTCAGCTAAGAGCTGTTCTGGCTTCTCGGGTTTGTCGTCTCGATAGAAAAGTAACTTTAAAACCAGAGATCAACCTGTTGAGTCAGAAACTCCAGCTTGAACACTCTACATTGGACGTTTGCAGAAACAAGTGTGAAAATAGATGTCCACAGTCAGGCACACTTCAGTACCAGTGACACACTGTAGAGGAAGAATGCAGATATGCTAAGTATTGACTTTGAAGGGGCAGGAGTTATTTTTAAGCCTAAGTGCATACCAGGAAGAGCAACTGTGGCAAGCAACCGTTCCACCGAGAGCAGGCCGTCATTAAAAGACCAAAAACAGATTATTGCATAGGACTTTTATTCAATATCAGACAGCATTTTAGATAATCACACATTTGCAGACTTGGAAAAAAAAGAAAAAAAAAAACAGATTCACACAGGGAGTTGGTCGATCCATCAGAGTTCAAGTGCCTCATTATCACATTTCCCTTCAGCAGGAGGAATAAATAAGAGGGGAGAAGAAAAAAGGAGTATCCAGGATCACCTTCCACACACAGCACACACTGTGGATAAAGAGCAAACACACATTAGTACTTCATATGCCTACAGCGCGGCTACAGAATGCAATTTATGCATGGTTGAATATTAAACGTTAACTCATAATGTACATTAAATGATGCAAACTAGTCTGGTTGAAATGCTAAAATCTAAAAACCCTCTCCCCACCATCTCACACCCCCACATTCTCTGCCCCTTATTACATTATGTCCTCGTCTGGTGCTGCAATTAGTGCACAACAGGCAACAAACAGCAGAAGTCCATGTCTTGGTTCATGGCGCTCTGTTGGACAAAATCTGTGCTCCCACTGATCTAGGACTACATAAAGTTTCCTAGTTCACAGAGAGGGCAGGGGCACATTTACACAGCAGACTGACTCAATTCAAGCTGGATTTAGGTTGTCAGAGCAAATTTAGCATTAGTTTGTCAACTCTGTGTGTGTTCAGCATTTAGCAAGAGTGTAAGTCCTACAGCAGGCTTTTAATTTACTCACTCCTACTGGACAATTTGTAGGAGCCTATATTATGCAAGCTGAAGGTCAGATTAATATTTAGATGGACAAGTGTGGCTTCCAGGAAGTCCCAGTGTTTCATCAAAAATGAAACACATGCACAAATCCAGTTTTATATTCAGAGTTAATTAGGACGTTTGAAGCTGAAGGATATAAGCGACCCTGCAAACGGTTGCAAGGACACTACAGCGGTGCTTTTGATAATTTTCTAACAGTTTGGTTTAATACTTACAACATACACGCACAAAAGGAGAAGTTATATCTTGAACCCCAGCGCCCTCATGCAGTCTTTGTGTGCCTCAATAAGCTCTGTGCAGTTCACCTCTCCCTTTTCAATGATGCTGGTGGAAACAAACATGGCAGCATGAGTTATACACTTTCCACTTGCACTTCCAATCTTACCATAGAGGGTAACTTACCAAGCATCCCTGACTTTCTTTGTCTCTGGACAAGCACAGCATGGTTTTAGTGGCTTCTTCTGCTCGGTGCTCTCTGGTGCAGGAGCAGCAGACTCCACGCTGGCAGCAGACAGGGCCGACATCTTATCAGTGAACTGGGAAAATGAGATGAGTTTACTCACATTAAGAATGGATAAGCTCATTTGTCAATTTCGACAGGTGTGCAGGGATCAATCACTGAAATCCACCGGCATCGATGTTAAGAGTTAATTTTTTAATAGGTTGTCAGCTTTTGGGTAATTTATTTAAAATAGATTTTAATTAATACCAATTATTTTATTAACTAACTGTAGCTTTACGCCAGCAACCGTAAAGTGCGCCTACGTGATGTAACGTTAACTGCACATTATGCAACACACTTAACGAAGTGCCGCATTTTACTTTGTAATCGTTTGGAAGTTTTAAGTGTGGTGCTACAAACCACACTTAACTGTTGTGGTTTACTAGCATTAGCTAACTATTTGCAGCTATTGCATAACGGGACGCCCGGTTCACAAACATGCAACTAGCTAGCGGTGGCTAACAGATAACATCAACTCTGTCAGTAAAAACATTCACAGAAATGGTCGTCAGCTGTGTCATCGCGGATAAACACCTCGATTAAATGAGGACAAGGCGCAGCGTTGTCAGGCTAATCAGGCTGAACTACCTTGTGAAACGCCAACTTACTTGTATGGAGGCCGACGGACCACGTTAGCAGAAGCTTCACCTTCAAAATGAAACCAGCACGCGGGGACAAAAACCCACGTGCTTTTACGAGCGTTCACGTGATTAGAAACGTCCGCGGAGGATTATGGGACATGTAGTATTACACAACAAACCCGCGAAGACAACACATTAGCATGAGTAAAACAGAGCTATAAGGATAGCTATTAAAAATAAGGTAAGCTTGCGTATTGGAATTATTAATTATTTGTAGCCCTGAGAGATTGATTTCTGTTAAGTGAAAGATTTATTTTTGAAAACAATAGCTAGATAGTATTTAAAAAAGCACTGAAGCTGCCACCAACTAGCTAAAACAAGCAAAACTAACAACTAGCTAATAGCTGTTTATTATTATTCTAAAGCTAAAGTGTCAGTGCAAAAAGCAGACATAATGTTGATAATTAAAATCGACTTGCTTTGCATAAGTTGTTGAAAATTATGTTGTATGTAAATACTAAAATTAGTTTTTAGAATACAAATGTAAAAAGTATATTACATTGATATTAGGATACAAAAAGTACAAATGAAGGTCATATATTATAGAATTACATTTGTTAATAATACTTCAAACTTTTGATATAATGGGTGATGACATTATCATCTTTGATATTTACTAACCCATATATACACACACAACAAATTTTCCCAGATCTATAATGTATTTGATTCTTCTGCTACAATAAAACTTAAACTACCATTGTGTTCTTAAAGTACACCATGATTAGTCATAAAACATACTGTATATTATCCATATTTTATTTATTCTTCAGCTTCAACTTCAGAAATTCAGTTAATGAGTTTAAAATGGATAATTAGAATGTTTTTATAAGTGAATTAACATCTGCCACCAAACAGAATTATTATTATTTTTCTACACAGCTATTTCTGTAGATATCCCGTTATGTAAGAGGTAGGTGCTGTTAGTGAACTCAATATACTCCACATTGGCTTGGGAATTTTGGAAAATGAAAAATGTTCATTTTCTGTCCTACAACAGTAAAGGTATGTGTGTGTTTCCACATGTCTTCTGGGTTTACCGTGCGTCAGCACAGGAAAGCAGTGCGTAAGCACAGGCACTGAGTCACTTATTCTAGTTTGAGGGCCAGCTGTGTGCTAGATAAACGAGCAAGTAAGCATATTGTTCATTCGCTCTGTGCTGTGTGATAGATAGGCACTTGAATTGGAAACACGCTCTGCGGCAGTGTTTTCCACAGGAATACGGTCTAGTGTGCCATTTAAAAAATGAAAGTGAAATATTCAAGTGACATTTAAAATTATATAAATTATTCTGAAGACTGTCTGTTCCCTGTGGAAATATGTCCCCTGTAGGAGGAGAGGTGAAGAGTTGTTTTCGTACACAGAAATGCTCCAGCATTAAGAGTAAGCATTTTTTGTCTTTCTTTACTGCTACGCAGCACAAATGGTCTTCAAAATGCTGTAAATTACAGCAATGCATGTTCGTGCCATACTAGATCAAACTGCACAAATGTTACATTTAGACAAAATACTCAGGGAAGAGGTCGAGGTGCATGGTTTGGTGTAGTCTTCTGAGATGTTTACAACATTGTTTGCTAAACAGCGGCCATCGTCCGCCTCGGAGACCCCACTGATTTGGCTGTTTCCATTGTTTCGATTGTTCGTTCATCTCTGGTTAGAAGTGGTGGACTAAAGTCTCATCCATGATTACAAACTGCTGCAGAAGAATGTTCAGGTTCGGCCTCTAAAATAGCAAATTGTGTTAGATATTTTGAGATAAATATGAGCATGAGTTGTGTGTAATTATCTCCTTAACCATAGGCTACAATCTTAGCAATCATTTCTTGTAATGTTAGATGTTTATACTAAGCATATTGACCTTTACATGAATCACTAAACTACTTACTTTCATCAAAAGTGAAGACTTATAGCTTAAACTCTGGCCAAAATTCAACCTACTTCCCCATGGAATAGTGAGATTATTCTTTAAATATGCCGTCTGGATTTAACTAATACAAGCTGAACAGAAAACACAGTCACTATGACGTCCCACTGTACTCTGAGCCACTTTATTCTGTTCGGGGTCACATGGGTGCTGAAGCCTATTTCAGGAAACGGTCAGAGGAAGAGACACTGTGCACCTGGACAGGTTGGCAAGTGTAACACAGGGCTAACAAACATTTCATTGCGTTTTCCACTATAGCAACCACAGTGGCCAGCCAGAGGAATTGATCCATCACTCCCTGCACCTCTCTACTGCAAACAGCACACTGCATAGAAAGTTGCACGAAGATTACACGCACAGTAATCCCATAAAATATCCCTCACATTATAGACACATCTCATGCACCGCGCTGTAATTCACCTTACTCAGGAGGTGACCCACCCCCACCCCCCATCACCCAAGTTAATCCCCTCTGTGCTGGCACGTCATGAAATATCATTTCAGTTTGTCATTTTTCAAACGAAGATCCAGCTGGAAAAGTTTCTCCTTTTTTTTTTTAATCCACAGAATTAAATATTTCAGCTTGTTTTCTGTTTTCTGTTCATGATGTGAAATGTGCAAACAAACAACACAGGAGCTGGCTCGAAGCTGCAAGCGTACAGTATGTACAGCATCAGGTAACACAGTACAGGGTTTAATTACATCCCTGGTAGACGAGCCGAGACTGAAGTTGTCCTCACATACGCTGCCAGATGTCTAGTTCACATGACAATAATAGTGATCCCCTCCACACACACACACACACTCCATTGTCTTTAGTATTAATGTGAGCTGGACATTGCCCTCCTGACATGGCTTGATTCATGTGGGGATGAGGCACAGATACTGAATAGTTGATGAGCTGGGAGAAAAAGAAAAGAAGTACAGGGATGGGGTGGGGGCAGAAATAGAGAGAGGCAGACAGGGAAGGAGAGAGGGAGGGAGCAAGGGATCGAGCAGAAAGGCGGGTATCCGCTCGCCTCACTCCACACAGCTTCAATAAGCCTCTAAGGTTGGGAGCTTTGATGGAAAATTACCTTGCGACCAAGAGAGGAGGTCAGCACTGGTAAAGTCAGACTCCACTCGTCCTGAGAAGAAGAAGCAGCAGCAGCAGCAGCAGCAGCAGAGTTAGGATGGCCTGTGGATTTGGCTGATCAGAGTGGAGCAGAGGTCTGACATGGAGAAACTAAAAGGTCCCACCGTGGGATGCACCACAGCGACCTGTGGATGGAGAGCCCTGCTTCTCCCGCAGCTGAACCGCCAGTCCCTGTACGTGTACGGCAGTGAGGTGGCCGTGGAGAAGGAATGCATCCGGCAGCTGCAGAGCGGAGTCTTTGTCATTCACCCTTTCAGCCTCATGAGGTATTTAACATAGCTGATAGATTCAGGCCAGTCCTGTACATCACTTCCTGTGTTTCTCTAAGTTTTTGTAGTTAGTTAAAAGTGTCGGCTACATTAGGGCTGAAAATATGGGCTGAAACAAGTCACTTTATTCATTGATAGAAAGCCATATAGGAGAATTGATCAATTCTTTATGTCACTATATTTTCACAGATTTGCTGGAAACAGGAATATTATTATATTTTAAATATCTTTTTTGGAATAGGAGTGTCTTGTGCTAATTAAATAACCAACCAGCATATTGATCATGGTTAAAGCCTTTCAACATAACTTGTATATTTCCTTACTTTTATTTTTGACATTTAAAGTCTAAAGATATTGACTTTACTGCTTTTTTTATATATATACATTTGTGCATGTGACCTATGAAGGATTTCTTAGCTGCTTATTTGTTTAAGGGTTTTTCCTTATTGTATCAAGGATTAAGGGATTTCTGTTGTCATGACTGCTAACAGAATTAACACATGTAAACATCAAAATAACACAAGTACAGCAAAAGTATAATGAAGGGTAATACGTCTTTACATTTTGGAACTTTGAAGCTGACCCTCCACTTTTAATTAGTGTAGGGTCAGAATAAACATAAGGATCAAATGACTTCTTTAAGGAACATGTTTTCACAGCTGGATGGCTTTGCATTATCTGCTGCAGTATTGTTATTATTAGTAAGTGTAAGGTGATCATCAGAGGGAGTGAAACAATTGGGATCAGAGAGCAGGGACATTTGAGCCTAGCAATCGAACCCCTGGCTGAGGAGATGTGCAGTTACAGTATCAGAGTATTTAGTGTGCATAAGTCAGCTTGCCTTACTGCCTGCAGTATGTCTAATGAGCTCCTCTGGCCCATGCTCTGAGACTTTCCACAACAAAGTTGCATAAAAACAAAACTCAAAAGTCACACGTGTATGTTTTTTTTCGCAGGAGTTACTACATCATGTGCATGATGGCCATCACATTCCTCAACCTGATCGGGATTCCCATGGAGATAGCGTTTCTGGATGGAAACAGCGGGCTGGCGTGGGAAGGTTTTAACGTGTTTTCAGACACGCTCTTCTTGATAGACGTGGCTCTGAATTTCCGGATGGGCATCATAACAGAGGACGCAGAGGTGAGAGTGGCTGCGCTCTATTTTCAGACACAATCTGGAAGACTATAATCCCCATGCAAACAAGCACACACAATCCATCTCTGCCCCATCTGTAATCTACTTGATACACGAAAGGCTAGATTAACAGCCTTCCGCTCAGCTCCTGGATACAGGCGAAATTGGCACCTGCTGTTTGATTTTATAACCCGGATTATGATGTTTTTGGATATAACATTTCCAATTAAGTATCATGCACACTGTATCCTGTTTGCTTTCATCAGCGTGGCTTCTATCTTGCCAATCAGAAATGGCCCATCTGTGGTGTTTACTCTCAGCTGCACAAGCATCTGGTTTTTTGCCTGAATTATTCTCAGTCGTTTTTTTTTTGTTTTTTTTAGCTTGTTTTAAATATTTAAACATGTGCCTCAGCAACATTTCACATTGTCAGACAAATGTGAAGTTTCTTTGAGTGCACTGCTAATTTCCTCTTGACATCACTGTCGCCCTCAATTTTGGACAAACTCCAAAAATATTGGTTCAGTTCGAGTGTTAAATTATACATCTGATGGCGGCACGTGCTGCACGGCGCCTTCATCCATCTGCTCAATCTGCTGCTTTGCTCTCTTTCACAGGAAGCTATTCTGGATATTAAGCAGATCCGCGTCAGTTACCTGAGGACATGGTTCATACCGGACGTTATTGCTGCTTTCCCAATCGGCTACATTCTGCTATTTGCGGTAATAATGAGCAGACTATTGAAGCAGCAGAAGACAAAATGGTGCTGCAGACTATCACAAAACATTGATGCAGCCAATTAACCCCCTGAACTGCACAGTTTATGGCCAATTTTTTGCACTTTTAATTACATTGGTGTCATTTTTGCTGCAGTATAAAGTTCTACAGAGAGAAAAATCAAAGTTTCTTTGATGTTTAAAACATTCAAACAGTCAAGACAATCATTACACATCATTTAGACCTTTACCTTTTTTCATCATTCGACTGCTGGTCACAAATAGTAATTTAGATTTTGATAAAACATCACTATGTGACGACTGCATTTTAAATGAACCAGCAGGTTTTGGGGTTCAGAGGGTTAAAGTAATGAATAATATGTGAATCAATATAAAGAAAGATACCTGGAGAAATTAAATATGCCTTTTTTTGATTTACAATCCCAGGGCTTACATTACCACAATGAAGACAACCCCTCCAAGACCAACAAGATGATGAGGATCCTGATGTTTGTTCGGATCCTTAGCTTGATCCGGCTAGCTCGAGTGTCCCGGTTGGTCAGATTCTTCAACGAAGTGGAGAAAGTAAGTTCAAACTTCAGACAGTGTTCAAAGCCTTACCTCTGTAACTCAATAGGGTTTACCTCTCATCTGCTTGATGCTGTCTGCTGATACTTTACCACACCTGGCTCCACTGACAAATCTGAATGTGCCATTGTTAAAACAGGAACTGTTTAACTGTTAAAAAACACAAATCTGCAGAAAGGTGGGGAGATAATCTTATAATTAAACACAATATACTGTAGGTGTGCTTTGCCCTTTATATCGCACGCTAAATTTAAAAGATTTCAGTCATAGGCTACTGTTGGGTCAAATGGTTTCTAAAGTTCGAATGTTTATGTAAGCCTTTTACATTTGTTTTTGGTTTGTATTTTTTGGATTTATCTAAGAGTTTAAATCCAGGCAACTCATGGATTTTTTTTAAAATCCATGAGTCCAAAAGTTTTAATCGAGGCAACTGGACATAAGTCTTGGACATAACATGATCTGGATTAATGAGAGCATTTCTAGATGTAGAGTTTAGGAATGTGTTGTAAAATGGCTGTAGTATGTTAACCAAACACCCCTTAGTGACACCAGGCTGTTTGCCTGAGATTCTGCTGTTGGAACATATATCAGGCTTTTCTTCACTTGGACCTTCTCTTATGCCCTGACATTGTTCCTACAACACTGAGTGATCACCAAATTAATCTTTGGGAAGAAGTTGCAGGAAGAAAGTACAGGCAGTCAGACAATCTAATGCTCATTGTAAGAAAAAAAACAAGCGTTGAATGAGTACGCCATCTGTTGTCTATCACAGGTTACACATCAGTGTCCTCCTCCTGTATTTAGCATAATTGGGTGCACACAGTTTTCATTTGCAATTAGGGATTATTGCCATAAATTCACTTTCAGTTTTAGCAGCAAGTGGTTTAGATAATCTGACTAAACAGTTGGCTTGCTTACAGCCTGTCTGGTCCGGCCGGCTGACTGCTCGTGTTTCTTGCCCGGTGTGACCTTGTAGTGATGTGGTCATGTGATACCTCAGATTTCACAGGATGAAACTATAAAAATAAGACCAAGGTGGCAAGAAACCAGAAACCGGCAAATCTGTCATTGAAGTTCAAACAGGTTTGCACAAACAATACAAATGTGTAAACATGCATTTTTTGTTATGTATAATATAAGCTCGGCAGAAGCGTGGCTGGTCCCAGAGCAGATTTAAACCCAGTGTGCTGCTGTCTCTTTACACTTCTCAGCCTGAACAAGCTATCAGTACAATCTGTGTGTTATCCCCATATTGACAGGTGTCAAATGCAAACCTGGAGGTGGTCCGCCTGTTTTTCCGAATCTTGTCTCTTTTCATGATGATTTTCCTGCTGTGTCACTGGAATGGCTGCATCCAGTACTTTGTACCCATGCTGGAGGAGTTTCCTACTGACTGCTGGGTCCGCAAAGAAAACCTCATGGTATAAACAAATAATCTAGATGAGGAAATAGATTTCTGATGAGGGTGTGCAATGTGCAATGAAGATTACACATTTGTCTTCCAGAATGCCACAGTGATTGTGAAGTACTCCTGGGGAGTCTTTCGAGCCCTCTCTCAGATGATTGCGCTGTCTTACGGCTCCATGGATGCTCCAACAAGTGAGCAATTATAGGTGTCTTATCGTACATACCACTTTAAAAGATCAACACATTCATCATGCTGGTTTGTTGTTGTTTTCTTCTCCAGATTATGTTGAAATGTGGATCGTCATGGTGAGCATGGTGTCCGGCTGTCTCATGTACACTGTGCTCGTGGCCAACGCGACGGCCATGATCGCCAACCTCGACCCAGCCGCCAAAGAGTACAAGAGCAAGGTACTCGTGGGTGGCTTTTTACCCACCTCTGACTGTAGGAAGTGAAAATATGTGTTCTTATGAAACAAAATTAAATATGCAGCCTGGTTAGATCTTGATGTACCATGAGGCTGTGCGTCATGAGTTATGAGAAGCGAGTTGATTCGAGCATAATTCTAAAATAACGTCACTCCTAACAGATGAGCCGTTTGGAGCACTATATGGCCTTTATGAAGCTCCCACCAGAGTTGCAGCTTCGGATCAACAACTACTATCAGGCTCGCTACGGTGGGAAGTGGTTTGATGAGAAGGATGTCATGGACACTGTGTCGTCAGCACTCCAAGAGGTGATAAGAACACAATTTTTTTTGCTAAAATTAGTCTGCCGTTTTGTCAAATTCAGTGTCGACACATTCCTTATTATTTTATTTTTTCAGCAAATCTTGACGGTGATGTGCAGTCGCCTGCTACGAAACGTGCCAATGTTTCAAAACAAGGAAGAAAACTTTATTAACTCCCTCCTCATCAAACTGGAATACGAAGTTTACCAGGAAGGAGACATCATCGCCCGACAGAATGTTCCGGGAGACCGCATGTTCTTCATCGACCACGGCGAGGTCCTCCTGGAGACTGATTCCTACGAAAGAGAATTGTGTGACGGAGACTTCTTTGGAGGTGAGTTGGATTTGCACCAGATTAATGTCATCAAATTGTATTATTTCAAACTTTTGTCCGGTACCTAAATATAACGAGTTAAATTAAATCGTAGTTCTAATGCAAATATTTGACTATTTTACGGCTATTTTCAATAACGGTAAAATTTATTGTATTTTCAGGGTTGCTAGTTTCAGGGTTTGAGGTGCGTTGTATCACATTAACTCCAATCAATGCCACACTCCATTAAAAAAAATCAATTTTCTGCCTCCTAAGAACATTTTACATTTACACAGACCTTGCTACTCATCTTAATCTGCAGATTAAGTCTTATAACTTAGATAATGTTTCCAAGAAAGGTTGTTTCCTTGCATACCACAGCTGGTAGGTGGCTGATTTGTTTATAGAAGAACAGCTTTAATAACAGCTGGAACATGTAATAGAAGGAAAAAAAGAATGACTGAAGATTATACTCAGTCAACTTGAAATGTTTTGATTGTTAATATTCCTGCTGTGAAATGAAAGTAAATCCATTCTGGTGGATTAGGTTTTTAAATTTTAGGCATGTTTGTTGTAATTATTACTCAGCATTTACAACTTTTTCGCATCTCAAAGGTATTTTTACAGAAACACTGTTTAACCAACGTAAATAACCTTTTCCACTTTGGTTGATTTATTTAATTCTAAGGCTTGTGGGAATAGGTCCTAATCTCTTTGGCAGTGTTTACGGCTAAGCTGCCCCCCCCCCTCGCAAACAACTCAGTGAAGTCTGGTTATTTGGGATTAATTGTCAGATCTCATCCCCGTCATTAGGGTTTACTCGCTCATTAACCACAGCTTTGTGGTTCCTTCTGTGTGTACAGAGACGTGCATGCTGACCAAAGGCAAACATCTGGCCACAGTGAAGGCACTAACCGACTGCCAGTGCTTCTCTCTGTCCTGGGACGACTTTCGGGAGGTGCTGAGGGTCTTTCCAGATGTCAAGAAGGACTTTGAAAAAATGGAACAGTTCAACTCTGACGGTGGGCTTGTTTAAGACCAAAACTAACCCTTGGACTCTGCTGTAGCTTACTGTATAAAAAAAAAACAGAGAACCTATGCATTTCCAGGGCATTTTTTTGTGTTTATGTGAAGGTATCTTCTTCACATGAAGATTTATTCATGATGAGAATAAGATATGAAAAGTTAAGATTTACTCTTAGAGAGGATTCTAACTCTGGGAAGTATTCTGTCTTCTGATCCATCAGTTATCAGCAATAAACAGACCTCAAACAGCTGATCTCAGCCTCTTTGTTGACGTGAAAGACAAAAGAAGCATGTCTGGTATTTTCATACTGTAGCTTGAACCCTGAACTTCACTGAATTTACATTATACACAAAAATCGAGTCAGCAGGCACAAGTTGTAATCAAGCTCACATGTTCTCCAAAATCCCATTTATTTCAGGAGTATACTGTGAATGCCACAAATAAAACGATGATAGTGTAACATGATGTAATACATTCTCTTCATCCAAATATGCACACGGTGCCTGAGGCCAGCCGGTGTTTGTACTCGTAGAGGTAGTAGGAGGCTGGAGGGAAGTTGCACTTCATCTCCATTCGGCCTGGCACCACATGGACGGCCACACCAGATCCTAACCCCTCCTGCAGCTTCTTCAGCATGCGTGATGCCAGGTAGCATCGTGCCGTGTCCGGGTCTTCCTCGATGGAGGCATAGACCTCAGGTGGTGGGTTGGGGATCTTCCACTCCAGGTCTACGATGAGCTGGTGGATGCGGCTTTTGTCCAGCGAAGTGGGCGTGTCGCGGTAGCACACCACCACATGGGGGATTGGAGCTTCAGAAGCCACAGAAAGGAAGTTGCTGGACTGCTGTTCTGTTGTTGTTGGTGGTGCATCCTGGTCCTCCTGCATCTCCTCATCCTTATTGTCCTCCACAGACCCCACAGCGGGGTGGAGCATCACCGCCCAGCGCAACCAATCGTAGTTCTTCTCCAGGGTCTTCAGAATGCTCGCTGCTGCCTCCTCTGGTGGAGCACGGTTCTGCACGGCCTCCTGAAGCTGCTGCCGGATGTCGACTTCCGCCTGCTCCAGGAAGTAGCCTAAACAGCGGCCTCCTGTGTTCTTCATTCTCCTGTAGAGGGCGCCCATGCGGTCAGACCAGCTTTTCATTAGCAGAGCCTGGTCTCGGCCTGTCAGAGACGCGTGAGTGAAGAGGCAGAGCAGACTGGTGCCCAGGACAAAATTTATCTATGGAAAAAATAGAGACCTGAATGTCTTAAATTCACAAATTCAATTCTTATTTAGCATCATTTTTTTATTTCCTTGTTTTAAGTATTATCTTGAGTTGCGCACAAACTAATCTGGGGATTTTTCCGAGCTCCTCTCTCTCTCTCTTGCCTCCTGAAAATAAACCATGTAGGTTTCACAAACTTTGAGTAAAGACAGATTTATGAAAGGTTGTTAGTGCGCATGTAGCCCCTGTCTGAACAGTACACTTATGATTTTCTTATCAAACATGATTATTCTTTATGATAAGATCCTTAAGGTTAAACAAACAGAGGTATGTTTCCTTTGCTTAAGAAGGTCAAGTTCTGCCGATTACACAAAAAGCCCTTCTCTCAAAGTGAAAGTTACCACCATGAGGGCACATTTACACATTCCTTGCGCTTCAGTGAAAGCACTATGTTTTTATATAAGCGTATTTATGCAAATCAGGCCTTAAAAAGAGCAGCGCACAAACAAATTATTCGCTTCAGCAACATTTTTAAGCAGAAACTGCTCCAGCATTAACACTAATCCATCAAGTTTGGCTCTCACTTAAGCCCTTTAAATAAGTGGACTCTGGACTGATTTGAGTTTCGAGGATGAAAACTCGTCTTTATACAGCAGGGACTGGCAACAGATGAAGCCTTACACTACCCTTAAAACAATTTTTCACATATATAACGTGTGAGAGGGGCAAAGGCATGCAGCACAGGTCGTGCTTAAAATTAAAGATAATTATATAATTGCTTTTACATAAGAAACAGGCCTGCTGCAGTCTAAGGTCCAGTTCCTCTCAAAGTGATTGGCCACTATGCTGAAGGGGGGGGGCGCAATGTGTCTTGCCAAAGGGGAATGACAGATGGACTAATGGACACACAGTGACCATTGACTCATTTGTACATGAGCACTTTGGAAAAATGTGCAAAATGTGCTCCTTCAAATCTGCAACACTCGAATGCACGATGCTTCATTCCGTTGTTTCTCTTTTTTAGTGCATCAAAAAACATACAAACAGCAAAAAAAAGGGAATTTGCCAACTCAGCTCAGAAGAAAGACAACAGAAGGTCACAGCTCTGCTGAATTAAATATTCAGTTTATTTTCATACCAAGAAGATAGATGCAGCGAGCTCCATTCCCCACAGGACCTCCATGTTTTCTGTCACATTCATCTTTTTGGTCCGCAAACTGAATTTTTAATCCAGTACAGCTGTGCATTTTACTCCTAATGCAGCTCTCAGGGGGGATATTTGCATTATTTTTATGAAAAGACACATTCTCATTTCTGATGTAGTAATGTTCCAGTTTTTAAAGCAGTGTTCTTTGGTGTTTGTGTGTGTGTTTCTTGTATATCTGTGTTTGTGAGGACCATATAAAGTTTTAGACCTTGGGAAGTGAGGACACAGAGAGTAAGCGAGGACAGATCTTCAAAGAGCTTTTTGAGGGTTTATACTGGATTCTAGGGCCAAGGTTAGGGTAGGGGGTCAGAGAATTCATTATGTGAGTACCGGTCCTCACAAAGGTACGAAGCACACGGCTGTGTGTGCACAGAAGCTTGTTAGATTGTTGTGTCACCTCAGGCTTGCGTGCCTCCTCATAATGACTCGTAAAATAAGAGAAAATGAAACTTTAATGACCCCCTGTAGGGAAGTGAGTTAATCACAAAGGCCCTCTCCTCCCCACCCTCACTGAGCTCTGCACCTTCACCAACCTTGATGCAGAACTCCCTCAGCTCCCAGCGTTTGGGCTTGCGGGTTAGTATCAGCTCCTCCAGCAGTGTGGGCTGGTCAGTCAGCACCGACACCCCCATCAGGCGGTTATAGAGCGCCGTCAGCTGCCTCTCCAGACGGTAGTCCTGCACGTACTGCAGGAACACCTCCGTCTCCCTCTTGGTGAATTGTGACTGAGCCCTCACCTGAAAGGAGCCAAAGAGACGGAAAGTGCATTTATCTGACACGTCTTTAGTTTTCAGTAAGAAACCTCTTTGTTGTTCGTAATCTCCTGAAAAACATCCTGTGCACTAATTTTGTATCTAGATAAATCACTAATTCTTATGTCCTTGTGTCCCCCTGCAGTGTCCAGTCAGGCGGATTAATTGAATGTCCTCATCGGTGTCTGGTGACCTCCTGTGGCTGTGTGAATATAGTGCAAGAGATGGGTGCATTGTTGACCCATAAAATGTGTTTACTGAAGCACTTGCCTGTGTGTGTCTGTGTGTCTTTTTTAAAAAAAAAAATCTGAGGATTCTGATGTAAAGTCAATGATTGTGCTGCTAATCCACTCGACCCCCCCACCATATGGTCACTTTAATTAGGCTAAATATGAGCATCTTCTTGTGTTTTGGATAGTTTGCACTCACCTACCTCAATTATCCTCATTTGTACACACCAGAAAAACCCAAATTAAAATACTTTAAAACTTATATCATCAAATTGATGCTAAAAATAAATGCCATAAAAGTCATAAGCCTGTTAATACTGAGTCTGGTCAAACTAAACAGATGCTTCAATCATACATCTGTTCACAGTTCACATTTATGTAACACACTCAGCATGATGAGTTCAGTCCCAGTCACGCATCAGGTTTTGGCAGAGCGCTTGTTTTAAATTCTTCTTACTCCTCAGGCCGTCCTCCACATGTCGCCTGTTTTAACCCTGTAGTCTACAGCTTGATGAGACACTCTTCATCTTGGAAAACGAAAAGTGAAGCTGACAATAAAGTGTCTCTGCTTTCATTCAGGTACAGTTTCCTTACCGCAGTGCCCAGCTGGTAGTAGACCACAGCCAGGTCGTCCTCCAGCTGGTGGACCTCCTGGTCCTCCAGCAGGCCGTGACACGAAGCTCCCAGCTCCTGATCGATGTTGTCCAGGTTCTTCTTGGCCACCTCAGCCTCCTCTGCTGTGGCACTGCCACCCAGATAGGAGCAGATATCCTGAACCAGGACCCTGAGCACAGAGACACACTCCTGGTTCACTTTATCCAAAGGGACAGTAGATCGTCCAGCATATAATGCTCAAAAACTCACCTCACAGTCTGCATGTAGCCTACTGGCTCCAAAACCTTTCCAAACATCGCCATGGCTCCTGAGCTGCACTCTGAAAAATTAGCTGTGGAGAAAGACAAACGGTTTGAATGTTTAGATCATAAATGTATGTAAATAATCTGTTCACAGGATCAAAATGAAGGCACACCACATTCTTTTCACACCTCACCTCTGTTACTTGGTGTGCAGGTGGTTTGTACTGACCTTCACAATTTCTCCACTATTTATACACTGTCCTCAGCCAACATGGTGTCTGATAAGATCTGTCAACCAGCAACTCCTTGAACAGCAAGGAAAAATGATGCATGCAAATGTAAGGATTAATTTTACAGTTTACTACTCTAACCATCTACATGTCAAAAATGGAAATAATGTTGAGTGTTCTGTGCTGATACATTTATTATTGTAAACATGAGAATCTCATTTTGTTCATACCGTCCTCTAATTCTCTTCCCTCAGGTCGACAACAGCTCCGTCTGCATCAGGACCTTTATTATTTGACCTTACTGTTTTTTTCAGTGTCATGTTAAGCCAATAATTACTGACACCTAAAGACTAATAATATAAAAACGGATACTGAAGCCTTTAGAATGAAGTGACCTGGAGTTTAACAATTTTAAAACAGTTCTTTTCTACTATATAAATATTCTAATACATTAATATGTACTACTTATAATATATATTTATGTTCCCCTGTCAAATAAAAATGTCTTAAAAACTACTTTAAAGACCTGTCTGTTCCAGAAATGCAGAACATGCACTTTAATGTTAAATACAAAAACCTCGAGTGTCACCACAGGGGGGCGCAAGGAAATACATTTGAACGTCAAGCATCTAAAACCAAAGAAGAAGAAGTAGACCGACACTTCCGCTCCAGCGAAAGAGGCGCCAAAATAAAATAATAAAGGAGTATTTTTCCTGTCAGATGGAAGATAGTGGACAAACGTTTTAGCATTGCAGAGTAACTGAAGAAGTTTTATGCATTAACTCGAACCTTTATCTAAAATGGACTCGACAACGCAGTTCTTCGCTAAACTGAAAAAGTTGGCGAAGACACTGGAGTCTGAAACTGCTAAATTGCAGGACTCATTTGAAAACCGCAACAACAGGGAGGATGACAGCGGTGAGTGATCCAAACTATTCCTTAAAAAAAGCTCTTAGAAATGATTTCTCTCTCTGCTCGATGTTCACATAAACTGCTTTGTTTTTAGAAGCCGCAGCGAAAGCGATCCAGGTTTATCATGAACTGAACTCTGACGTCGGGAACACAAAGGTACATCAGACTCTGAATACACCAACCAGTTTAAACGGGGAGAAGCATTCAGATCAGACAAGTAATCCACATAAAGTTACGTGAAAAGCTAGCATTAAAAGCCCATTATATAGTAACCCACATGCCATTATTGTATTATTTACGAGATGTCAATAGGTTGTTTACATAGTGCCTCCACTGGTCCTTATTCTCATGGACACAAGATAAAATAAGGGAAGACCCAGATTTTGCTACACAAACAACTCAAAAATAGAAATTATGTTGTTAATCTTAAAAACATATCAGCACAATATAAATCATACTAGAGGATCATATTATCACATGTACTAAAATTCTGAAATACTATATGGGCCTGTTGAGTAGCACACTTATGGCCTGTGTGCTTTACTTATGCAGGGGGAGATCCAGGGTCATTTGGCACAGCAGAAAGCACGAGCAAGCGATGTGGGCAAATTCATTAAGGCGTGTACAGTGATTGAGCAGAAGGTCTCCAAGGACATCCAGGCTCTGAAGCAACAGTGGGACAAGTATGGCTATCAAGCTCCTGGCACAACAAAGTTACCTACTAGTAAGTAGTGTTATACCTCACCAAGCAATTCTTTTCTGAAGACAACACTAACGTGTATTTAAATTGATTTTTTTTTTCTACACAGAGCCAAAAGTTGCAGAGGTGGAGCATGAAGATGAGGATGAAACTAACTCAGCAGAAGAGGGAAGCAGAGAGGAGGATGAAGGAAATGACTTGTCATCACCTCCCAAAGTGGAACCACCAATCGTTGATATACTGAAAACCCCACAGCCCGCTGACTTTGGTCTGTCAGAGATAGATTTGAAGAGAGCTTTGGCCAGAGCGAAAAACTGCTCTGATGTTTCCCCTATGCCTGTGGTGAGTATCCCTCAGCTCTCGCTCCAAACACCTGCACCACCAATGGCCTTAACCCCCAAATGGGCCTTGCGGATGGAGGACGCCGAGCTACAGACGCCACAGATGAGAGACTTTGGCATCTCAGAGCACACCCTGTGTCTGAATAACGACTTTACTATGGATCTGTTCAGGAAAAATGCTGAAATCTCCCTCAGGTACAGCCCTGCATAATTCATATTGTGTGTGATGATCTCCACTGGAAGCACAGAGGCCTGTAGGCACTGCTTTATGACTGTCCTCTTCTTCAGCAGACCACCACAAGACTTACCTGTACCACCAGTGAATTCTCTAATAGAGAGTTTGCAGACAAAAGGTAGGAAACTGCTGAAGTGTCCTTCTCCCTTTCTGCCCTCACCTCCTACCTAGTTGAAGCACTGTCCTTGGCACAAATTTAAACATTAAGAAATGTTCATTCTCCAAAATGTGCAACCATCATATTATGCTTGCAGGTTCTTACCTTTAAATTAGATTTTACAATAGGTGAACACAGAGAAGCTTTCCATATTAGCAGAAAAATCAGAAACAATTACAACAATCCATCTTATTTATTTTCAGTTTTTGTTGATCTATGATTGCCGCTGATGGACAACATCCACCTTATGTTCAAAAAATTAAATTGCAAATGCAACTAATACATTTATAAAAACAGTTTAGAGTGAAACAAGTTCTGCCGTTATTGTTCTTATCCTTAGTTGACACCTTGGAGTCTCCGGAGCCGCCTGAGCTTTACACTCTGGATTTGAAGATCAAAAAGACAAACAGTCACTGCTCCCCGCCTGCTCAAAGCAACAATGACCCTGAATCCCCATGTTGCCCTGACAACCTGCTCGCTACCCCGGAAGTCCCCGTGTTTCAGACCCCATTCCTGAACCGCCTGGTCAGCACCAATAAGGTATGCAGACCATTTATCTGACGTGTTCCTGTTTGACCTGTTGTCTTGTGAGTAAAAAATGTGAACATGTGTGCTTTTTCTGTGTTTGCAGAGTGCACCACAGCCTGAGCCTGTTAACACACACGCTAATGATGATGATGATGAAAGCCAAACTTTTGAACTTCCAACACCACCTCATAATGGAAGAAATGGCTCCAAGTGTACCTGGGAGTACAATGTACCAGATATATCAGGCCTTGGTATGGAAGACATGGAAATCCCAGAGATGCCAAAACTGGAGTCTGTCTTTGGAAAATCTTTACAAAATGTAAGACCTTTTAGTTAGAATGGATCTCCGTCCTAAAGCTTAACAGTCATTTTTTTAAAGCAGGGGGCCATTTTCTATTTACTTGTTTCATGTTTACCTTCAGAGAAATGCCAAAAACCTGAAGATAGATCCGGGTGAAGAAATGACAAAGGACCCCACTGTCAGCATTCTGGAGTTGGATGGACCCACTCAGGAGTTCAGCTTGGGGACTCCTCGCATCAGGATGAACTATGGAGAGTTCGGAACCCCAGAGATGCCAGACTTCACTTCTGTTACACAGGACATCTGTAAAGTAGGTCTTGCTTCAGGACCGTAGATCCCACCTTCACCAACAAACGGCTTTAAGAAATGAAGCATTTCTCTCATACTGTTTCTCTTGTTTACTTTGAAGCTTGTGTCCCAGGCTCAGTTGAAGACCGCAAACACAATGAACACACATGTCAAATCAGAAAAGGGTAGACGCAGGTAAATAAACCTCTTCCTCTAACCAGAAATTCATCTTCTGAGAAAACATTCTTTTGGATAAAGGTGGCAATACCTTCTTAAAGCTGTGGATGACAAAATGTCATTGATGATATTAAGAGATTTAGATTAAGAGATTTTGCATGTTTCGTGTTGATCTTCTTATTTCCCTCCATTCTTTGTTTATGCGGTCCTGATCCTGATCCTGGTCTCCTTCCATCCAGTCCTCCCCACAGAGCAGCGACTCTGTCTCTGGTGTCAGAGAATGAGTTCCAGAGTTTACCAAGCTACCTGAAGCAGATGACTGTGCACAATATCAACAAGGCTGTCAACAACATCAACAAATTCATTGAAGAGCATCGAGGTCAGTGATGCTGCCCACAAAAAATAACAGTCACACCTCTATTACAGTTATATCTGCCTCCAATCCTCTCATTTTCTGTTTAAGTGCGCTTCTTTGTTTTGTAGCCAACATGATTAATTATTCATGTTGGCAGATTACACAGTTCTTTTATTATTGAACTGACAACAAATGTTTCTTCTAGTTTAATTATCACATTGTTGCATTGCACCAGGAAGCTGCAGCCGTTCTGATCTGTCAGTTTGTGTGTTTCTTTTTCATCAGTTTAACATCTATTTTTGGCTGTGTACAAAATTACCATCAAAACCCCGGCTAATACAGGACTGACACCACAACATGTCCTCCAGTTTAAACACATACAGCCATTTACAAAAACAGGTTATAGAGTAAAACTGATTTAATGTTAAAGTAAACAGTCAAATAAAACAAAGCAATGATTTTATCGAGATGAAGCGCATGTTTTTAACTAGCAGCTGTCTCATTTATTTGATGGTTCTGTGGTTTGTGGTGCCCTCTGCAGGAGAACCATCAGAACTTCAGATGGAGGAGCTGAGGAAGATTATCAGTGTCGGAACTACGGCCCCTGTTTACATCCTTTGTCTAACTGAGCTCAAGAGACTGAAGCATATAGGAGGAGTGAGGAATACGTCTGTGTACAAACTGATCACACACATCTGAAGCTTGTCTGCACATTCATCTGTAAGGTATTAATGTTTTACTCAGACTTCTATCAGTTCAGGCTGCAAAAACAAGACATAAGATGTACGTCGATGAACTTTAACAGAGATAAACTTTCTATATTTATGTAGATTCTAAATAGTTCTGTTTACACCTTTGTGATTTTCTGAACACAAACACTATGTAATAAAGTCTTTAACATGTTTCTGTAAAAAAACAAATTCTCTGCTACTTTTTGCTTGGTTCAGTATTAATGGAAACGGATGTGTAGTTGAGGTGAATATGAGCCCCAGCAACAAGTTTTCTGCCCCAAGACGTCGAGGCAACAGCTCAGAATTTGAGCAGCTTTGACAGAGAGCAGCACATTTTGGTACTGATGGTAGAGAGAGTGTGAAGTTTGTCCAAATTTAATTGAATTGTTTAATTCTCACAGACAAAAAGGATGCACCTCCTTCATTTTGATTTGAGGAAATGCTTTAATTTCTTTAAGTGTCATATTTGTGTCATTTCTAAGAGGTGGAAAGTATTTTCAATAGCTGTGATCAGGTGATACTAGACCTATGCCATGGTGTATTACAAGGGATAAATGTGATACCTCTTTATTTATTAATGTATCACCTCAATTAAGAGGTGTGTCTTATTTGTCTGTTGTAGTTAAACAGCTCGCCCTAGGATTACAGTCACCGAGTCTAATGAAATAGAAGGTATTGAAGAAAATGTTGCTAGTAGATAATACAAAATAGAAGAAGCCCTCAAATCCAATGAGAGGCTACTACGGAAAAATGTGCAAATATTTTTAAAAAGGTTAATCACATATTAGCAAGAAAAAAGGTGTGCTTACTAAGTTTCGTGTAATTTTTTATCATAATTTTCGACACCACGCCGCTTAAGCCAACTTAAAAAAAAAACTTCACTGTAGTGAACCTGTGAGTGACCCACGTTAGCATGTAGCTAGCTAAACATCTGTTAGCCAGCTGACGTTTTCGCCACTAAAACGTCACTTTATGGTTTGTTTTGTTCCTCTTATTTCACACCTCGGTGTACAAAGGTCTCCTGTTCACCCGTTTTCATCATTTCCCTGGATATTTTGGATTAATCGCTAATAGTAGCGATTGTTTTAGGTTTGCAGCACGGCGTGAGAGTGGATCTTAATTTCAGTGACGTCACCAAGAGAATGATCCAATCAAATCGTCGAATGCAAACGACCGAGGATGACGGAGCCACAGTTTTTTTTTTTTTTTTTTTTTTTTTTGTCGCCCTCTGGTCGTCCACCATTTTGGGAGTCAAAACACCCCAACAAACAGCAGCACGCACCTCCACGCTTCTCCGTAGTCTTACTATGGTTCACACATGTGTGGTGGCAGGCTGTAGGAACAGAAGGACACCCGGCACCACCTTATCTTTCTACCGCTTTCCCCGGGACCCCGAGAGGAAGCAGCGCTGGATAGCTGCTGTGAACCGGGAGGGCTGGGTGCCGAACGACGGCAGTCGGTTGTGTAGTACTCACTTCATCTCAGGTACGAATGCAGCACAACTCAAACCCAAAGCACCAAGGTGTGTGTGTGTGTGTGTGTGTAGCCAGATTAGATTAATGTTTGCTGGATTTCATGTGGGTTTAATCTGCATACAGGACTAGTCGAAGTTATTAGAAGATTTACGCACAGTGCCATATGTTACATACTATTAGAGTTATCCATGGATGCGTTCCTTAGTATTTACATGATCTAAACCACAAATGGCTTACCTAAAAGTACAATGAGACAGAAATTAAATCCATTTTAGACACTATATTTTTGGGAAGATTGAACTATTTACAGATGATAAAAGGTGATCTACTTTTAGAGCAAAAGTAAAGAAATAAGAAACTTTCTAATTTTCTCTTTTTTTCGAGGTAGAATGTTACTATAACTGCACAAAAAGAGCAATTACACTTAATAGATTTTATTTTTAACAGCAGGTGGCAACCAGGTTCAAAGCTCAATAGCACCACCTGCTGTATTGGAGGGTTGACTGGGTCCTGAGGACAGTGTCCAAACCTTAATATTGGTATTCATATATATCTTTTTCATTTTACCCTCAGGTAAACAGGTGAAGAATCCACGTTCGCCAGATTATGTTCCTTCTGTGTTCAGGACAGCTCCATTATCCCCAGAGATGAAGGAGCCAGGTGCCTTAGAGATCCTGGACAAGCAGGAGGCGCGAGTGGAGGCAGCCAATGCCTTGTTGTTCCTCCAGGGCCAGGGTCAGGGTCAGGGTCAGGCTGCAGTGGATCATCAGGGCCAGGAAGACCATCCTGAGGGGGTGAGAGAGCAGGAGCCCACTGTGGAGGAAAGTGCATCTTCTTCTCTCGGCACAGATGAAGATGACGATGATGATGATGATGATGATGATGATGAGGAATCTGTGAGTGACAGTAAAAAAGGAAAGTTTGCTCAGGCGTCGGATCCACCGGTTAACTTTGACGACATCTTGAAAGCCCTGAAGAAGGAGAACCAGGCGCTGAGGGAGTCTGTGGAGAAAATGTCCCTCTCTGAGAACTCCTTAAGGAACGATGCAGAGAAAGTGAAGTTTTATACTGGTTTACCAAACTACTTTGTCTTAGAAACGGTCATGTGGCTGCTGGCGCCGCACATGGACGGGATGAAAAACGTCAAGCTCTCCAAGTTCCAGCAGCTGCTGCTGACATTAATGCGCCTCCGCCTGGACCTCCGGAATCAAGACCTGGCATACCGCTTTGGAGTTAAAATTGGCACTGTGACCAAAACAGTCCACCGGATGGTCAACATCTTGTCCTCCACTCTGGTGCCAACGGCGGTCTTCTGGCCGTCCAGAGCAGAGCTGCGGAAGAACCTGCCAGCAGCTCTGCGCACCTCACACCCTGACTGTGCTGTCATCATAGACTGCTTCACGGTGCCTTTTGAGGAGCCGGTTTCCCGGGGCAACCAGCAGCATCAGCACTCAAGTTCCCAGGGTGTGGGGACGAGTTACAATGTGTTAAAGTACCTGATTGGTGTTGCTCCACAAGGCGTTGTCACTTTTGTCTCCAGGGGTGTGCTGGGAAACGTCAGCGACAAGAGCCTGGCAGAGGGCTGCGGATTTCTGTGCAAGCTCCTGCCGGGTGACGTTGTACTGGCAAGCCGTGATCTTGACATTAGCGAGTCTGTGGCTGCCCGTGGAGCCCTGTTCAAAATAGCAGGCGGGTATGGACCATCAGAGGGCTCGCTGCTGGACGGTGCTGCCTCTGAGACACTGAGCGTGCAGAGGCATGTGGAGAGGGTGATCTCCATGGTGAAGCAGAGGTACGCCATGCTCACGGGCCCCGTCGAGAGCCCCTTCACCACGGCCTCTGAGCGCACGTCGAACCTCTCAACCTTTGATAAGATTGTGCAAGTTGCCTGTGCCTTAAACAACCTGTGCATCTCTGCTGCTCCACTAGAGTGATTTGTATCAAAATGCCTAGTGCTCCTTAATGCTTGTCAGGCACTTAAGTTCCCTTTACTGCTTCTCCATGTGTCAACACCACATGATCATTCTTTCAGTGTATGTCTACTTCTTTACGCAATAGAAACCACTTGTACTGTCACTAAGTTATGCAAAGAATGGCAGATTTAGAATAGATTTTATTTTTTATTTAGGTTTTGGACATCTTGCTGCTGAGGTGTACAGACTGCCATTGATCCAGTCCTGTGTCGTGCAAGAGTCTGCAAGTTTTCCCAACAGAGCACACACTACAGGAGCTGATTTAATGGATTATATCGTCCTTGCATTGCAGAAAACGTGTGTTTGTCGGATAAGCAGCTTCCCTTCTTATGAAAGAAGAAAAAAAAAAGATGCATAAAACGTGTTAAAATACGGATAATATCCTGCATGATAACAGCTCTGCCTGACTGTGGATTTGAAGATGTTTTTGTCAGCCAGGTACAGTCACTACAGGATAGTTGGCTGCTACCTTTTTGGCTCAGACACCCATACACCCACAGACCAGCCTGAAAAGCCTGGTGTTCATTTATCTCTTCGTAGGAATGCGCCTCATTTCCACCTGTCTTTGATGGATTGTCAGATGTCTTCTTCGGCAGGGCGTTGCTGTTACAGCCCCCCCTGCTGAAATTTAAACTGGAACCGACCCAATGGTTCCGAACTGGGCTTACATGCTTACCAATGATGTCAATATTTGCCATGTTTAAAGAACATTTTTGAACACTTTGCAGAAATGGCAAATGTTTCTAATACAAAAAGATGTCCTTAGTGCTGTTGTTAAAGAAAAACAATGTGTGTACATTTTCTGTCCCGTGGCTACAGAACCTTTTTCTGCATTGATTTAGGCTACTCATTATATTGGGCTGCTGATTTGTCACAAAAAGAAGCCGTGCATGTGCAGGCACTGAAATCAGACTCTCTTACATGCTCCTTTAAATTCTATACAGTCACACCATATCTAAGTATTAAACAAAAGTGGCTTCCCCACAGGCTAACACTGTTTGTTCTGACACTAAATGTGCTGATGAGGTTTAATCAACACTTTGTTCAGCTGAGAACGTGTGATGTTTTTGGAGCATAGAGCATTGTAGTTACCACACTGGAAGAAAAAAAGGTACTCGGCCATTTAAATGTCATTACCCTGTGTTTTGAAGTCTTTCCTTGTGCCTTAGTTTGTAAAGCCTGCTTTTTTAAATTATTTGAATTTTTAACAAATATTTATATTTGATTTTTACGAGACCGTTTTTTCGTTTGGTACATGGTGTTAAAATGTGCATAGAGAAGAGTCTCTTGAAAATGCTTCCCCGATGCTGGTCCCACGCTCTGATTGGAGTGCTCCCTGTTCAGGGCCGATGTTCTTTTTGTTGCGTTATTGCATTCCATTTTGAGATTTCAGTTCCCCACACTACTGGCAGAGTCCCCAGGGTTGCCCTGATTAGTAGTATTTAAACATGCTTGATATTTAAAACTACACAGCAGAACATTTGTCTCCCCCTTCTGTCAGTGAAAGGAATTGCATAAACACTGCTGATACCAGTGTCTCACATCACATCTATTCCACCTCAATAAGGAATTATAATTCTCTTTAATTTGTGGTTTGTTGAACATGAATCCTGGCTTTCCTGGAGCTAGCAGCTGTGCCACTGTGGGAGACACTAGATTTTAAAAGTCTAGAAAGACTTCTGCACAGTCGGGGTGATGACATCAGTAGGTTGTCAACAGCCACTAAAAGACACACGTCTACATAAGGATGGAGCAGCTGATGATGCTGCCAGCAGTTAACCTTTTAGCCTCTGAGGTTAACATTAGCTAGCATATCACTGTTGTTCAGTAATAGAAGCGATACACTCCCTCTACTCTTAGTGACACCTTGTGTTTTGTGTTTGAGCATGATACAACTTAGTTTGCTGTACACAATTCAGCCTATTAATACTAATGACTAACTTTTCATTAACTAGAATTAAATTATTTCTTCAGGCTGCTCTTTGTTTTTATTTGCATATGAGTGCACTCCACAGTGTGATTGGAATAGTACTGTATCAGCCAGTAGTGAACAGCGCACAGGAATTGATTGATTATTCTTAATAAATTCCATCCAGCACCTGGTTAAACTGTGGCTCTTGTGCCCAAATCAACTGGTTGCTCTAACATAATTGTGAGCGATGTCTGGTTCGGACTGTACCTTCTGTTCTTAGGTCTCTCCCTGTATGTTCTCTGCCATGGACGTTTAATGTTTTCATGTGTTTGTCATGTATGCTCCTGGGCTTCCTTAAATATATAACGTCTCCGCCGGTGATGTCTTTATTTTAGCGTCGTTTGTCAAAGCTTAGGTCACTTCTTTACACTAAAACCAGACACACATAGGCTACATGTAATGGAGGACAGACATGTTTCATGTCTAAAGTCAATCACTTATTCAAACTGCTGCTTGTCGGGTAAAGGAGAAATAAAGACAGTTTGCAGGAAGGTTGCTACTACACTTTTACATTTGTTTACTATGGTTAATATATATGTTTCTTCCACAAAGCAGTCAGTGTGAGTCCTGAGCTGTTTCTCACACTACATGTGTTTGCCTTTATTGTTTTGGGCGCATGTGCTTCCATGATGTGTAACCTCTTTGATTTCTCCTTTATTTCCTCCTCTGACTTGAAAAATTAAAGGTTGGAAAATGCAACAGCGTTCTTGCTGCTCCAGGTCCATTTTTGTGCTGTTTGTGTTGTGTGTGCTGTCCCCTCTTTTTTTTTTTTTTTTTTTTTTTTTGTCTGACACTCTGATAAGTGATAAGAGTACAGAGCTTTTTATTTGCTTTCCCACTGATTCATTGTCTTTGGCTCTTTACTAAGCATTCCTTCCCAAGGCCAGAGAGGAGTGAGGCTGAGTAATGTACTGATATATTTTTTAATTTATCAAAGGGAGAAATGCTTTTGGAGGAAGCTCCGCCTTTAATATGTGCGGTCAGAGAGGAGGGAAAAAGACAGACCTCTCACTTTGTTTCTTTTTTTAAAAAAAATTAAATAATAATGTAGAGTTTAATGTACATTTTTGACACTCCTAGAAGCCGTTAGTCCTCTACACCTCCATGGCTGAAGTTTCTCCCATCTTCAGCTTAACTGCCAGATTTCCGGGTTGGGAATGTCGCCACAGACACAAGATTTAAAAGATCAGATGCTGCAAAATATGGAGAAATGTACCAGGCATAAACATCAGTATGGCTATAATAATCCATTTTAAATGGCATTATAGCACATATGTAGAAATGTATTATACATTATATCACATTTATATTTTTTTTTAGACTTAATCTAAAGTTTTCTAATATTTATTATTTTTAAGGGAATATTAAACTAGTTTAAAAGTTAATATGCACATTACAGATTTTTTTTTATTTTATTTTGGCCACTTTATTTTTTTACATTAACTTGTAGCTAACCTGATTTACAGCTTTTCTTCCCCCAATGATTTCCAGTCCTCGATCGATATGACTATTCAGGTGAGATGTTGTTTATTTTTACATAATCAATAGATGTTTCTCCCTAAAAAAAAATAAATAAATAAATAAACACAACAGCAAAGCAAAGCGCACAGTTTTGGGTCAGAGTGATCATGTGTCTCATAGACGATCTCTGGGTCCGTGCTGACGTGCGTCGGTCCCTCACGTGACCTGTGGAATGTTAACAATGCAGCGAGTGTCCAACTTTGTGCTGCATTTCTGATCCTGCCTGGAGTCTGGGGAGAAAATGGAGGCTCGTTTCATCATATTTACCCCGTCCCTTCGTCTTCTCTGAGTATCCTCCGCTGCGTGTCCGCGCTCCGCGCCCGAGAAACGGACTCTAAAAGTCGCCTTTTGATGGGATTTACCCTCCAATCTTGAGTTATTCTTTGCTGCTTCTATCACATGGTAAGTTGAGAGTTACTTTTTTTGGGGAGGGGAGTGGTGGTGGTGGTGGTGGTGGTGGTGGAACTTATTACCACGACTTGTTGCTGAGGGGAGGAAAGAAAAAGGTCCGTTACGAGTGTTTGTTGAAGTGAGGAATAAAGAAAGGTTTCCCTGCTCCATTCTCTTTGGGGCTAACCTCCATTTTTTCCCCCTGCTGCACAGGAATGCGCTGCTCCTCTCAGCCCCCCAGCCTGGGCTTCAGAAGGCCACATAGCTTTTAAAACAGTGGTCTCCAGACTTTGTTCCGTGTCCAGGGGCTTCAGGGGAAAAAAAAAAAAACTACAGGCTACACCTTCCACACAGCTTTGTGTATGTAATTTAAAGCACAGTATAGAAAACTCAACAGTCAGTTTTGTACATCACATTAACCCGTGGTGCTAATTTGAAGTAGTTTTAAGTTTGTTTTGTGTAGAGTTTCTAACTGTATGAAATTAAATCACAGTGTTTAAATCGAGCTTGCACATCTTTGTAGTAACTACTATGTACTTTGGTACAAAACAAACATTTGTTTTTTTTTTTTAAAACGTGTTAAACTAAGCATGCCTGGCTTGGCACTGATGCACCCATGTGTTTCATTCAGGTGTGTTACAACAGCTACACTCACTCTCTTTCTGACTGACACACTGACTTGTTGTTATTGTTAGACTGGCTCAGCAGCAGCACCAGACCTGAGTTATGCAAACCAAAATCATAAGTGTTATTATTATTATTATTATTATTATTGTTATTATGCTGCCAGTCTGTATCCTAAGGCAGGAAGTCACATTTATAGTTAACACTTCAGTCCATTCTATTCTGGTTGAACATGGTGGTGTAACTGTGTGTTGTACTAAGCCACAGCTGGATTTCATTCAGTTGTTCAGTTTAGAAGGTGTTCTGTTGGACAGGGATGACTGCAGTGGACTGCAAACAGATGCTGCCAGATGTTAGCTGTGGATGTTGCAGGAAAGATTTGTGGGATGAGACGATGGATGTAAACTCTGCTGCTTGTGCTCTGATACACTTCTGGAGAAGGGTGAGCATCGTGTGTTGGTAGTATGTGGGACACACCGAGCCGATGATTTCTGTGTTCTGTCCATCATCATTGCCGCTCACTGACCTCTCTCTTGGCCCATTTTTGGTCAATTTAGCATTTGTGAAAAGTGGTTGAGAAACTAAGATGTAAAACAAGTGGAGAATTGCAGATTGTTCTCCAAACTGCCCGTTTTCATTTGTTTGCTTTCGTCCACCTTGTCCATAATTTCCTGAATATAACAGAGGCAGGATGCTTATCTTAATATTTATTTGCACACTCATCATATTACTGAATGTGCTGTGCAAACCAACCTCTCTCTTCATTAACTTATTGTGACAACGTGCTTCTTTTGGAAACAAACAAAAACTACAGGATTTGTTTCAGCAGGAGTGGGGAAGCCAAACTGTGACCTACACCGTATAATAGATTAGGAAACATGTCTGTGAAGACCCTAAACAAACCATACATCCTCTTCTAAGCATGGCAAGTGATTATTTTAGTCTTTTCAAAGCAAAAATCTTCCCAAAGAGTCAACATCTAGTGGTTGTTTGATGAACTGCAGGTTGAAGTGATTTACATTGGCTTTGACGTTAAGTGTAGTAGCTCCTCTCCTTTACAATGTATGGAAAATCTGAGTGTGTGGAAGAATATTTTACACACTTTCCTGCATAGGTCACCTTATTTAGCATCTTTATGCAATGTATGTTTGTAACATTTTTATATCACAATTAATTTAAAAACATTATTGTTTTAATGGCCAAACAAGTGGACTCATCTTTACCCAACTGCAGAATGTCTCTGGTACATTGTCATTCAACAGTCAAATGTGTGTGTGTGTGTGTGGGTGTAGTGCCTCTTACAGTTTTTTTTTCCAGGTACATTTTTAAGGTTGGGCCTTCCTCAAGCCTATTTCCAGAGAGGGAGAGTTCACCCATGCATGTTGTTTTTTGGTTTATTTTGGTCAGCAGAGACTGTCCCATGATTCAGCGGAGGTATTTTACTTGTAGTTACTTGTGGTATGGAATGTTCTTTGCTTAGACATGGCGCTTAAAGCATCGTAGGAATGGAGGAAAGAGATCCCAGAGATGGAGCAACATTTTTTGCAGCTTGGCATCCCTGGTTACACTTTTAACCTGCTTTTACCCAAGTGTGTCCTTTCAAAGGTGACACAAAAGGGATTGAGACTGTCAAGGAGGAGGCGGATTGAGGTTACAGGGCTTTTAAAGTTTGACTTCCTGTGCACAAGTGCCCAGAGCTGTCGCTAGCTAGGCATTGTGGTTGACACAGTATCCACAATCTCATCATTTTTCTCCTAATATATCAAATAAATACGCTAATCTATAGGAAAAATGTGTTAAACCTATTTTGATAACCTGCCATGTGTCAGGTAAACTTCTTTCTACTAAACATCTTGCAAACAAGACCTTTCGATTTCTTCAAAGAATAGACAAGTTTTTTAAAGAACAGCCATGCTGAGACATGCCAGAAATTGTGTCTGGCAGGTTTTGCATGTCGGTAACAACCCAGATTGATATCTGTAAAGCCAACATCACCTGCCAGGCATATGTAAGTCTTCTCTAAACAGATTTGAAGCCTGTGAGCTAGACCGGAAACCAAGCTGCCTTTCAGCTTCAGGGTCTCCTGAGAGCAGGCATTGGTTTGCCAGTCAAGTTGGACTTTAATTAAGTTGATAAAATAAATATTTTTTAGTGCAACATAAACAAAAGGATAAATGCTTAACAAATTGTCTAATCCTATTTCATCACAAGGTTTACCTCCTGTCATTGCAGGTTTTATGGGCTGCAATAACATTTTAACTGCAATAATAAAATAAGAAATAAACCCTAGATCACATTTATGTAGCATTTTTACCTCGTTAGTCTGTGTCACTCCAACAAAACAAACAGATGAAAGACTGTTGGCTAGACTGCTTTGTAATGTGGTGACCCTTCATTTCTCATGAAATGCAGAAATCAGGACAAAAAGCTATACTTTAAGTGTAGCGATAAGTCAATTTCCATGTCCAAGTTCTCAGGATAGCCGTTTCTTGTAGAGATGTGAAAAAAAATGCATTTTGTGTTTAACATGGTAAGAAAATCCTTGTTAATAGTGATAATTGTTAGGTTAGGTGAACTGCAGTCAGCATCCAGAGGTCACATTTTTGAAGTTACATTCCACACATTGTCAATAAATATCACCCAATGTGTGCAAATTCCTTCAGATTTTACTATTTGCAGCCCCTTGTGTCTGTATGTTATAGTGTGAGTATGTTAGCATGCTGATGTTCGCACATGCCTGTTGTCCTTAAGAGTAATTGTGTAGTTTTATACATACAGGATAGTCCACATTCCTTTGAGGGACTAAAATTTATCATGTTTCAGCTTGTGAGAATTGCCCTGATTTCAAAGCACATTCTGTTTTTGTCATCTCCAAACACATCCTGTACCGTGGCCTGTCAGAGTTTTTTTGCAGATTTTTCGCTTATAGCCCTCCTAATCTTCTAAATACCTTATATTTCATTATGTCACCCCAGATTTAAGTGTTTCACGGTGGACTCCTCACGTGAGGCTCCTGACAAGAACATGTGCATTTATTCTGTACGTCATCCCATCTGCCCCCGGAGGAGTAACGCTGTTGTGGCAGAATGTGGAGTATGTTCCTCTAGATAAGACTGTCAGGTGGTGTTAAATGTCTGATCACAGGGGAGCATCACAGGCAGAGAGCTGACGACTTGTTTTGACCCCCTACTAGAGCTCTGTGCTCTGAGAAGGGTGTTTACCGATGACCACGTACCAGAAGTATGCAGTGACGGGGGCTGACTTGTGCAACCACAGCTATGCATTGATTGGGGTGTGGAGGGGGGCAGCTGGTGGTTTATGACTCTAGCATTCCTGAATTATGCTTAAGCATATATACTGCGGGTACTAAATTTGACTCCCTGGACATCCAGGTAATAATTGTCTCAATGTTGTATTTGGAACATTTTGTATTTGCTGTCACCTTCTACTACAGCAGAATTTATTTTTTATTGTTTTTAGTGCGTATGGTGTACTTCTATATAAAAATATGATCACTATGCATGACTGCAATCTCCATCCCTTCTTCCACAGGCGCAGATTGGCAGCATCATGGTTTGGCTTCGCGGTGCCCTCGTGACCTGCTGCATTTCCTGGAATAAGCTGGAACCTGAGCCTTGAAAGTCACACCATGGAATGCCTGTAGTATTCTGCCTCACCTTCATCCACCCGCAGGAATCAGGAACAACACAAAGCAAGGCACAAACAAATAAGAGACATAGAGGAGGACTCAAAAATCTATGCCTCCAATCTGTGTTCCCGGAGGCTCTTTATCTATTTAGGTCAGCCAGCTTGAAAGGAATCTTTTGGAGGGTTTAAGGGAGTGAGTGCCAGTTTGTGGGTGTGCTGGCAAGTGTGTGTGTGTGTGTTTTGGTTTTAGTATAGGTGCCTGCCCTGGGCACTGAGGCCATGAGGCCCAAGACTTTCCCAGCAGCCCCATATGTGGGCAACACGCGGCAGAGGCTTCAGGAAATTAAGGAAGGCCTGAAGCAGCCAGCCAAACTGGTGAGCCAGGCTTTGCATGGAGGTGGTTCCAGGACCGAGAGTGGCAGAGGAGCTGATTGCAAAAGTGGGAAAGACACAGCCAGTCGACAGCAGCAGCTCCGACCCCCTCAGAAGTTCAACAACTACCAGAATGCACTGCGGGAAATCCGCAAGTCCCTCATGCCCTTTGCCAATGAGTCGGGCCCGTCCTCTGGGTCCGGACACCCAGCAGGAGCCGGGGAGGTGAACCGGCAGATGCTGCAGGAACTGGTCAACGCAGGATGTGACCAGGTGAGCCAAAGAGAAAAAGTGTATAGTCCCATCTTGGAAGGCTTTCTAACCTGTACAAAATTAAATGTTCTTTAACTTGATTCTGCAATAAAAAAAAATCTTTACTCCTTGAAACAACTCTGTAGCCACAGATAACCCCTTTGTAAAACTTGTTTCTAGCAGCTAAAAAAGTCAAAATTGAACAGCTCAGTTTTAAACTCCAGCTGCTAAAGACTGAGAGAAGAATATCTCTGTAACTTGTGTAACAGACATCTTAAGCCACTGTGCTTTCTTGAGTCAGGAATTTTCAAAAGAAGCAGCCAAGACTGCTGTACAGCGCTGAGATGCAATACAATACAAGTCCTCCTCGTGCCAAGTGTATAGTGCTGCACTTATGTAACACTGGCCTGAGTGTTGACATGTTGAAATATCAGGTGGATTTCCCAACTGGGCTGATTGGCACTCACTCCTCTGTCCTACTTGAGGAATGCAAGTACGACATCAAACGTCTCCAGAGAATAAGGAGGGAGAAGTGTTTCCATGGGAAGTGAGGGTCCAGCTCACACTCTGCCCTTTTTAGCCTCAAAAATCACTGTGTGAAGAGTCATGTGGATGCTGTTAATCAGGGGTCAGTTGACCTTGCCTGAGATGGAGACTCGAGCTGTGAAAGGGCTTTATACTTGTAAGGTGGATGTCCCAAATGTTGATTTTTTTTTGCTACCAAATATATCTACAGTAGGTCCTTACAGCTGTCTCAAAGAAGCATATGGAAAAAGAAATGAAAGCAACATGCCACTGAAAATATATGAGGAAGTCTTTATGTCATTGCATACCCAGCCTGAACAGCAGCCTGTTGTCAGTATGTTCTCCTGTGGAGCTGTAGGAATGAGGCAGATTTTTAGGTGCAACAAGGCTCAGAATGTCATCACTATATGCACAAGTCCTGCTAAGATCTGGTACATCTGTGGTTAAAAAGTAGGAGCACGGAATGTGAAGAATGCTTCGCTCAAGTCCATGCACAGCACCATGAAGGAGACGAGTTATGAGGCTGCTGCCCCATGAAGCCAAATCGATTTTAGCTTATCCCAGCAAAGACCTCTTGTGTGTCGGGTGTTTGGCGACCGTAGGACCTTTGCTCTGCCTCTTGTCTGAATAGACTGGACTGATTGTGCATGCTTCATTAGAGGGGTCAGGGGAGCTAAAAGTGCTCACAGCATTACTACATATTTACCTGTCATGGTCCCTGTTTTTGAGTAGGTTTTTGGTATCACTGCTGAACACATCTTTAAATAGCTCAGGCTGTGCTGAAGATTTTTTTTAAGAGGCCCAAGGTTCCACTAAAATGGTCAAGAGCCCACAAGGTTGAAGTGTTCAGCAGTAAAAAAAGCAGACAGTCTTCTCTCTGAGGCTGGCTGTCAGGTTCCTTTGCTGTTTCCACAACAGAATGTTTACACAACTGCATTTTAGAGGTTCTTGAATCTGGGTCTATATTTTATTGTACCTTCTGAGGCCCAGACACACCAAAATGAGATCAATACTTTACGTTAACTAAAGCGTCTGTCAGCTTTTCATCATTTCCGACTCTTATCATGCACTGGTTTGCATAGCTGAGCAGCCAATCAGTGTCTCCTTGAGTGATTCAACACACTCACTCATAAATAAAGCTTCTAACAGGAGTCATAATGGACCCAAGGGTGTCACTGATGCTCACTAGCAATCTGTTGAAGACTGTCAGCTTGGTGTATTATAGCCTTTTAGTCCACAGTAGTTAGATTTCTAGGTTTGTTGCCACTGGCCAGGTTTACCCAGATTCCAAGTTGAAGTAACAATCCAACAAGTCACAGTAAAAGACATTCCTCTTCAAGGACTTGTGACAGTTTTAAGTACGTCTTCTGGATAATTGTGTTGTTGATGTCAGCAGAAACATGCTGATGGTTTGTGAAGAACACCAAAAATGCAGTGAGGGGATCAACATGCCACAGGTCCAAGTTAAAGTATCCAGAGGGCTTTAAAGAGCTCTAGAGAGAAACAACTCCAGGCCTGACTGCTGAGTGCTTGGAAGCTTATGTAATTATTGATGTTATGAAAAGTGGTTTAGTGTTCTTTAAGAAATCCTTCAATTCTCCCAAAGTGACTTATCATATATGCATTTCAGACATCTGTCAAAAAAAATGTTTTTCTCATAATGATGGCAGCCATTTCCTCAGCTGGCTCATTGACCTCCATTGCTGAATGGACCAGAGCAGGGCAGGCCCAGTCAATACAAACAGGAAGTGGACATTCAATGGCAGCAGGGTGGAACAGTTCCTTCTGCTGCAGTCTAGTCACCACCCAACATGTCTCCTGTCTCTCCTCCTCTGTCTCTGGTCTGGCTCTGTCTCTGTTGGTGTCTGTGGATTTGTGTGTGGGTGTGTTTGCTCAGTTTTAACTAGAAATGCACATGTTTAATAGTTGCTTTAAGTAATGTGGTTACATGTGAATAGATTGAAGTAGTGATGTGAGAAATGTCTCTGCGAGCCCAAAGTATTCAAAGTACGTATTCATTTACTAAATGTTAAAATAATGTACCAAGTACAGGTTTAAAACCCTAATTTAGATTTAGGTTTCTCAATGTGCAGATTTGTGAGGTTGCAGCTTCTTCTTGTGTGATTTCCTTCCCCTGATGCTCTAAATTTGCCTTTTATTAAAAACTGAACCAGTATATAGTACAGCCAACTGTACGCCCACGTGCATGCGTGGTTTATGAATGAATCAAAGGAAAGAAGGCTGTTTTTATAATTCAGAAATACCACAGCAGTATCAACCACTAACACACCTCTGTGATTCTCAGTTTCCTGTTCATTCTGGAATATATCTGTTAACAGCTGCTTCTGCAGCACTGTTGTTGATATACTTTGTTTTTAGAGGAAAAGGTGGAGGTGAGATTGTTGGATTAACTTGAATCCTTTGGCTGCCTGAACAGCCAATCAGAAAGTGCTTTTAGACTGACGTTTACTAGAAATGGGATCGTTTGAACCTAAAATAAGAAAGTTATATGATTTTAGAAAGATGACATATCATCATCAAGCTATCTTCAGGGCTGTGAAATGAAGCCAACAATGAAGTACAAAAAAATCCCAAAAAACTGGGGAACCTTGTGCAGCGTTTGGTGTCTCAGTCCAAAAGTGAGTCAGTCACCATAAACATCCACGCTGAAATGTCCAAAATCTCCAAATTGACAGCAGAAATAAACATGTGTACAGTCTGGTACAAGAAACGGTTTCAGTCTCTTTAGATAACATTTGAATTAAATAGACCTGAGAAGGACTCGGGTGCTGCAAAGATGGCAACTGGTATCTTGTTCAACCTAGGGACCTCAAAATGCTTCTACGTGTGACATCACAGCAGGTTCATTCATCTTTGTATGAAAACAAACAGAAGTCTCTCGAAGAAACTTAACATCAATAACAGCTGCTGAATTTCTGCAAAATCCTAAAGACTCCATTCAGAAACATTATGCTCAGATGCAGCTGGGAAAATGAAGGCACATGCTTGCCTATAGTGTCAAAATATGTTAGTTTGCTGCAGGATGATTGGCTCTAAAAAACAGAACTGGTGCATGAACTATCACAAAACTGGCACCATGTTGGTCTAAAAGCCCAAATGACGCTCTCTCTGACATGTTGGTGTGTCATAACAGGGAAAGCGAATGTCACTATTGACTCCTTTAGGTGTCCACACTGACCACAACAACTCACCTAAAAGGAATGCAGACATGTTAAATATAGACTTCACTTGTACACACTTACTACTATTGTTTGTCTGTGTAATGAATAAGCCATTAGTAGTGGAATCTTTGCTCTAATTTCTTAAGCACAATCCAGAGCCACCCCTAACACACCCCTAATTTCTTCTTTCCCACTCCTCATAGTAGCCCCCCCCTTAAAGAAAATCTTATCAGCTTCCTTCTTCCACCTCATCTTCGTCTCTCCCATCTTCTCCAGCTGCAAATTACAGAGAAATGTGGCTCGTTATATAATCTTTTTTTTTTTTTCTTAAGGGAGGAAATGTTTTGGAGGGGGAGCGAGGGTGGGGGTATGGGTGGCATGCCAGGCATTGGGATGACAAGGAAAGAAAGGAAGTGAAGGGAAGGAGGGTGGCGTTCCTCCTCCTTCCTTAAACCTTTCCTCACAGGCCTTGTGCTCTATGCGAGCTGGAAGAACTGCGGCCGTGGCAGGAATCCGGTGCATGCTAAGCATATTAAAGCCTCCAATGTGTGAGCAAACAAACATTGTGGTGTTTATGTAATGATGAGACCAACGCGACTTGGAGGCGGTGTATGTGTTGTGTTTATGGTTTGTATGTTGGTGTAGAGGATGAGGCTTTCCTAGTCTCACCCTGTAATAATTCCTAAGTTGCTTAAACACTGTGGTGCACTTGTTGTGTCTGTAGAGGAGCATTTTTGCATGTTTACTTCCAAAGGCTACGGAAGACAAGGGGGTGCACGTTTTTTTACAGCTTCCTATGTGGGAAGGATGCAAGGACGTCGCCTATGCACTGTGCCCTCATATGGCTTTGATTTGCAGGGTTCTGTAATGGAATGTGTCTACAAATTAGGTCAAAAAGACAACAAAACAAATCAAAACACACTTTACTGGATAATCCATAGGAAAGAGTGTGTGCAACTCAGCCTGTGTTTGTGCCTGTTGTGTCAGGCTGTGTAGAGTTTGTAGGCTGGTGATTATGCGTTTGGGATAACTCGGTGGCTTGTGGCCTGCAACCATTATGACAAGGGTGCAAATGTGGCCTGGATATTTTCAACTGAAAGAGAGCTGAGAGAAAGAGAGGGAGACTATCCAGATTACAAATAGCTTGAATTCCTGCTTCCTGGGCTGAGGAATGTGAGCGAGGAACATCTGTCGCCATGACAGCCGGGGTCACCAGGCCCGCCTCCACCCTGCACACACACAGTCCAACAGAGGAAGAGACAAACAATAAAAAGCAGAGTTCTGTGCTGATGGTTCAAATGTGATTCGATATGTACTCGGCTCGATACAATACTCTCCGAGCTGTTTATGTTTATTTTGAAGCCACGTCTTTAGCTAAATTATGTGATACAAACGTATGCATGACAGATGAAGTGTCTCACCGTTATCAGTCTGTCAGTGCTTGTGTCTTTCCACGTGTGCACCATGTTGAGTCTTCTGTTAACCTGTTATACAGTCAGTCAGGCAAGTGAAATAATGTTATTCAAGGGAAACTCAAATTATGTAACACACTTGAATTCCTTGAAACGGCTGTTAGTCACAAGCAACACAGCACTTTTTTTTGGTGGAGCACACATTTTTTTCCTTCCTCATCATCTATAGTGATACAATACAGTAAGTTGATTACAAGTAGGAAAAACCTGTGTTACGCTAAGTATGGAGGTAAAAAATCAGCCCCTTTATTCAGTGATAAGTTTCACACTACCTGTTCACCTGTTCTCAGCAGCTCATTCACCTTTGCTGCAATCACAAGAGGGTTTTTATTTTGGATGGTGGAATCGCTTCAGAAGCCTCTCCCACATAAAAAAGAGGGTTCTTTTTGTGAGCGTTTCTTTCCCTAAATTATGATGCCACATTCCTTCAAAAGAGCCAAGATTTGGAGTTATTCAGTTTTTCCCTTTTCTGTTGCTCATCCATTAGTGACATGTTTCATTCATACAGCCAAGTGCAACACTATAATAGTTTAAAGATGTGTGCTTTATTTCAATTGTCAAATAATTTAGCCTAAAATGTAATTCTTACCTGCAATGTAGGCAGTAACTATACACACATTAGAAGGTAGAAGGTATAGCTCTTGTCACATGCGGTTTAACTGTTCAAGTGGTTATGCAAGAAATATGGGTTCAGTAATTTTAATGCTACTACCTCTTCCCTAAGATGTAGAAGCTATGTGGCTCCCATTTTGACAGCGATGATGATGGTTTAGGCCACTTTCTGGAAGTCTTAGCACCAATTTCTGCCAATAAATACTTCTAATGCTCCATGATTGCTGGAAGTGTGTAAATATAGACATGCTAGGTTTTCTTACTGACAAAATCTTGACTTTTTTTGAGGACAAAAACTTATCAGTCAATCCTTTAGAACCACTTTCTATTATAGGCTAAAATGCCAAAAAGATACTTTGATTTGTTCAGGCTACTTCTTGTCTTGATGTGTGAGCAAAGCATGTTTTTAATAGAACAAACTGTATGTGAGCGAAGCAGTGAAACGAGGTAGTAAGGCTGAAAAGAGAAGGACAGAATGTGACATTACAGGGCGGCTTTGGCAGCCAGCACTCTCTGCTGGCTACACTGGAATGTAACAGACACACACATACACGTACACACAGGAAACAGAGTATAAACAGTGGTGTGTGTGTGTGTCCATGGTCAGAGTGTGGCCCAGGGGCGTACAGTTATACATGTGTGTATGAGCATGCACATAAAATGGAAAAGGGGCAAAGTTGTGCATGTTGCATGCAGTAGTGTATTTACACATGTAGGGACAAACTGTGACGGACATCGCACACACATTTACAGAAGGCATAGAAAGTGTTTGGCCTTGGCATTTCCTGGCTTTCAGAACTGACCATGCCCACTTGTCGATTTATGTTTTATTTAGTTTCCTTCTGACAAATAAAGGCTGCCAGCCTGTCTGAGAAACTGCAAAAAAATCAGGACACAGAATGGCTCTTCTGGGATAGAACAGTTAATTTCTGTGCGCCCTAAGGACAAATGCGTTGTTTCGTTGCTTCTGTTGTCCAATGACATTATTGTCCTTTGTTCTGTTTTCCAATACAAAACCTTTAATATCCTGATTTAGGTGTTTCATCTCTGAAAATGCAGATTTAGTCCAGTAATTACTTGCATCAGATATAATCAGAGGAAAAGAGTTAATTTGATTTGAATGGCTTTAAAGTTACAGCACAGAGGCACTGCCATCTCACTGCTGGGCTGCTGAGTGATTTATCAACAAGCAGCAGCACTTAAAATCATCTAGAACAATCTTAAAGCCATTGTAAAAATTTAAGGGTTTGAATAAAGTACTCACAGTTCTCCTGGTTCTCGTTTAGATGTCTGGCAGCAGCAGAGTAAATGGTCTGCAGGTGTTTTAGAGTGGATAGGCCATCACTGCAGTTTAGAACACTATTTTTTTTTCAATGACAGTATTGATGACAATATGCTAATGTGGCCAAGGATTTTGATTTCTGGCTGCTGCATCTGACAGAGCAGCCAGGCAGAGGTTTGAGTTGAAATGTCTCTGCAGTGAGGTCATATGCATTTCAAGGGGATTTTCTCCTTTAGGTGTTGGTTGCTCTGTTGGAGAAAGAATGACGGATTGTTTGTTTGTCTACAGCTTTAGTGTTCTATGTTTGTTTACTGTTTTGAAAAATGCATGGAAGGTGAAGGGAACTGTTCATTACCTTATTTCACACCATCTTAAATCATTTTCATCTGCAAATGGGGCCAAATCTACTCAGTGTGAACATATGACACATATAACAGCACAGCTTAAGGAAGGCAGTGATTTCTTACTTACTTCACTTAGGTGAATTTAAGTAAATCTATTAGAAGCGTTCTTCTAATTTGAACAATGAACAAGGAATACCCTTTTTACTAACCTTGGTCTGTGAGATGTGAACTTTTAACGATGTCCTGCTTAAGATGATACGAGAACCAAAAGAATGATTGGCATTGTTTTAATAAAAGGCCTTTAAGCTTGAGAGGAATGCTTCGCATGCTTCCTCCTTCACATTTTTGCTGCGTTGTCTCAATCGGCGATTATTCATCATACTGATGAATAGAAGATGCCAAAGTGGTTAACCAACATTTTTTGCATAGGTGACCTACATACCGTTGGCTTTTATAGTGACCCACCTGTTAGCATACAAGCCTACAGTCCAAGCTTGGGATGACATCCATGTGCTCCACCTGTGGTTATGAGTGAGGAGGGTAAAACAACAGTTTTACATGATTAATGAGGAGAAGAGTGACATTTGTTTGAGGCTTTGATCATTAAGAGAAGTTATGAAAACCCATGGATGGAAAAAGTAATGCAATGGCTAAAAGTTGCATAAATTCCATTTGAGGGATTTCTTACTGATCATTTCCAGTGATGGTCAGCTGTTAGAGCCACTGAGGTGCACACAACACTGCACCCTACTGTAAACATACATATTTATACACCAGTGAGTGCGTTGGAGGCAATGTGGGTAAAAGTGCCTTGCCCAAGGACACACAAAAATGACTAGGGAGGAGCGGGGTTCGAACCGCTAACCTTCCGATTATTCTATGACTCACTGAGCCACTGCCATCCAAAGTCATGGAGTTTTCCATGAATCTTTTCTCAAACTTTTTTTGTGTGTATCTTTGTGTTTCTTTTCCTACACAAACCATAGAGAATAAGAAGGCCTTTTACCTCCTGTGTTTTTGTGTGTTATTGTAACTGGCACAGGAAGCCACTGGTATGTGACCCCAGTGGAGAGGATGCAGGTGTGTGTTGGTGTGTGTGTTTTGTTGAGATTATGGATACCTCCACAGCAGATTAGCCCTGTTTTTCATTGATCTGTTTCTTTGTGTGTATTTTGTGTGATTCCTGCAGTACTTGTGTGTTTGAAAGTTATGTTTTTTTATAGAAGAGTGTGTTAATGTGTTTTGGTTGATTTTGTTTCACAGGAGATGGCAGTGCGAGCGCTGAAGCAGACTGGCAGCAGGAACATTGAAGCAGCTTTAGAGTACATCAGTAAAATGAGCTATCTCGACCCTCGCAATGAGCTCATCGTTCGCGTCATCAAGCAGACCTCACCAGGTACAACTGGACCCCAGTTTCCTTTACTTGTATGTGCTTTTAGCAGTAAAACATCAGATTCAATTGCTCTTATTCCGTCTCCTCTTAGGAAAAGCTGGCATGCCAAATGCGATGGACCATCGTCCTCCAATGGAGGCCTCAGGTGAGGCAGGTGCTATGCCTCCGTATCATCAGATGGGGGCTCCCATGTATGAGGGAGCAGCAGGATATGGCCCTGAGGGTGAGATGCCAAGACCTTACATGGGTGCTCCCCCTGTTATGAACTACATGATGCCCCCATCTGGTGCAGCACAAGGCCCTGCGATGGGGAACCCGATGGGTCGACCTCCCAGTATGGGCACCTATCCACCAGTCATGCCCAACCAGGGCAACCCAGGCAACACCATGTATCCTCCAGGGGCTCAGCAGAAAGGCTACCCTGGCAGCATGGAGCAGCACGGGCCCATGATGAGCTACAGTGTCCCTGGCCAGCCATTACAGCTCCAGCCACAGCCACCAGGGGGCCCTGTACCAGGCCCACACTATGACTACGGCCATACCAGGCAACATATGTTGGAACCTGCAAGCTATGGAGTCAAGAGGACCCCCTCCTTCCAGAACAAGATGGCACCGCCCCCGATGACTGCTCCAGACAACTATGTCAACATGCAGGGGAAAGGGGGCATGGGCCAGAACGGGCCAGGAGGGGGAGGTGGAGGATACCCTGCTAACTTGTACCTTCCTCCTCATTCCCACCCCCGACAGGCTAGCCCCACTTCCCACCAGGTCCACATGATGTCCCGTTCCCCAGGTGGGGTGGCAGCCATGGGCCCTGACTTCTCAGATCTGCCACAGGGCTTGATGACACCATCTAGGGCTAGCCTTAACCTGGATCTATATGAGCACCATTGGGCAGGGCCTCCAGGTCCTGAAGGAGCACCACAAGCCAGGCAACCCCAGCCCCAGGGCCCATTCCGGGGGGAGGTGCGTGTCCCCAGCAGAACCAACTCCTTCAACAGTCGCTCAGCAGGTCCAAATTGTGTCCGCCCTACAATGGCAGCACCCACAGCTGGAAAACAGGATCCACCTCCAATGGGCCCCCCTAACACCATCACAGCTGTAACATCACCACCGATCCAACAGCCAGTCAAGAGTATTCGTGTGATGAGGCCGGAGCCCAAGACCGCTGTTGGGCCGTGTCACCCTAGCTGGATGTCCGCACAGGCCCAGGATGCTGCAGAACCTCTAGGCTATATGCCAGAGGAGACTTACACGCTTGAGGCTGCTCAGGAGCCACGGTGCCCACCGCCACCTTATCCCAAAAATCTACTCATGTCTGGTGCAGCTGCTGAACCAGTAGCCATGGAAGGAGCTGGAGCCATGTGTGGAGCTCAGGACCTCAGCAACCCTGCTGCCAGAAGCACGCACAGTGGTAGCAGTGGGAGTGGAAAGGCAGAAGACACCCAACAGGTGAAAGAGAAGACAAAGATGGGGAAGGGAGAAAAAACAGTCAAAGACAAGAAGCAGATCCAGACGTCTCCCGTTCCTGTAAGGAAGAATGGACGAGATGAAGAAAAGAGGGAGTCACGCATCAAAACCTACTCACCTTTTGCCTTCAAGTTCTACATGGAGCAGCACATAGAAAATGTGATGAAGACTTACCAGCAGAAACTCAACCGCAGGCTTCAGCTGGAACAAGAGATGTCCAAGGTAAGGCATGGAGTTTGACATCAAGCATTATCAGAGATATTCTCTAGTAAATTTCTTTTACTCATCAATCTGTACATAGCAAAGTATTTCATGAGCTAAAACCAGTGGCAAAGGTCTTGGAGAGATTAGATAAAAATGATAAGTGGTATGAAGCAATGACGTCAAAGAAGTTGTCATCCAGAGAATTTTCCTTCAGGACTTTTTTTCACACAGCTAGACCTTTGTCTTGGAATGAGGAGTCAGTGAATGTTTGCATAAGCTTAAATCATGACTTTGGCCTCTGCCCTCATGACCTTTTTAAAGTAAAAAAACATGACAGCCAGACACACAGTTAAGTAGCAGAATTAAGTTAAATTTGACCACAAAGGCGAGGGCACTGGGTTCAGCTTATGCCACATTCTGAGGTCATTAAGGGGATCATGGGTGAAAAATTGTCATGTTTTGTCTCAAGTTGTGTCTGAGACTGCATCCCTTTTTCGAAACCAGGCCGGCCTATCAGAAGCCGAGCAGGAACAGATGAGGAAGATGCTAAACCAAAAGGAGTCCAACTACAACAGGCTGCGCCGTGCCAAAATGGACAAATCCATGTTTGTCAAAATCAAGACGTTGGGCATAGGTGCCTTTGGTGAAGTGTGCCTTACACGTAAAGTGGACACTGGTGCACTTTATGCCATGAAAACACTACGCAAGAAAGATGTCCTCAATCGAAACCAGGTAATAAAGATGTTCATCTTTGTGTATATTGTGTTGTTTATACATAAGATATTGATCCAGACACTTTGTGCCTTGGGGTATAAACTGATGGAGAATATATTCTTTGGTGCAGGTGGCCCACGTGAAAGCTGAACGTGACATCCTGGCAGAGGCAGACAATGAGTGGGTCGTGCGCCTCTACTACTCCTTCCAGGACCGTGACAGCCTCTACTTTGTCATGGACTACATCCCAGGGGGAGACATGATGAGCCTGCTAATCCGAATGGGGGTCTTCCCTGAACATCTGGCACGCTTCTACATTGCGGAGCTGACACTTGCTATCGAGAGCGTCCACAAGATGGGCTTCATCCACCGTGACATCAAGCCAGACAACATCCTAATTGACCTGGATGGACACATCAAGCTGACCGACTTTGGTCTGTGCACAGGCTTCCGCTGGACACACAACTCAAAGTACTACCAGAAAGGTGAGGCAGATTAGTGCTCTACTGTGTGTTACATTTCCAAAATGACCCCAAACACACACACATATGAGAAGTAGTGATGATTCAGTGAGGACACCGGTTGGCATATGTGGTATCGCATCTATTGATTGTGAACTTAACATTATTGTTCCTCTTCTGTCTTCAGGGAGCCACGTCCGACAGGACAGCATGGAGCCCAGTGATTTCTGGGATGATGTGTCCAACTGTCGTTGTGGTGACCGGCTGATGACACTGGAGCAACGTGCCAACCGGCAGCACCAGCGCTGCCTTGCTCACTCCCTGGTGGGAACACCTAACTACATTGCACCTGAGGTGCTGCTGCGCAAAGGTGAATAATACAGTTTACCTGTTAATTATTTTAAATACACAGCTTATCACTCTAAATATATTAAATGATCCAACTTTGGGACGAACAGTTACGGATAACTGTTGTGTTGTGTGTAAATGTGTGTGTCTTGTGTGCAGGTTACACTCAGCTGTGTGACTGGTGGAGTGTGGGTGTGATCCTGTTTGAGATGCTGGTTGGACAACCACCCTTCCTCGCTCCAACACCCACAGAGACTCAGATTAAGGTCAGTGAAGATGAAAGATTTCCCTGCTTTGATTTACAATTTGAGTCATTGACTGATGGATGATATAATTCCAGCTTGGTGTCAATTGCAAAAGCAGCCTTGACCACATTATATGTGCCCTTCATTAGTCATCACATTCACCATAGCTCGGCAGTAAATGCCATGGACCACCGTCCTCTGGCGGAGACCTCAGGTGAGGCAGGTGCTATCCTGATGAGATGAGATGACTTATGAGCACTGCCCTTGTTATGAACTTCATGATGCCCCCATCTGGTGCAGCACAGGGCACTGCGATGGGGAACCCTTTAGGTCGACTTCCAGTGTGGGCACGTCATCATGTTCAGCATAGCTCTACAGTATTTCCTCCTTTTGTTCAGTTTGTATGTCCACTGAAGCAAGTTTTTTTTTCTGTATATTTAACTACATGCATGGTTTCTCTTTCATCTGCAGGTCATTAACTGGGAGAGCACACTGCAAGTCCCTGCCCAGGTCAAACTGAGCCCAGAGGCTGTCGATATCATCGGTCGCCTCTGCTGCTCTGCCGAGGATCGCCTGGGGGCCAATGGCGCCGGTGAGATAAAGTCTCACCCCTTCTTCTCCCAGGTGGACTTCTCCAGCAATTTGCGTCAGCAGCCGGCCCCTTACCGGCCCAAGATTGCCCACCCGATGGACACATCAAACTTCGACCCGGTGGAGGAAGAAGGTGGCCCTGGGGCGTGGAGTGACAGTGGGGACAGCACTCGGGCCTTGGACATGCTCTGCTCCCCACTTGGGAAGCACCCTGAGCATGCCTTTTACGAGTTCACCTTCCGCAGATTCTTTGATGACAATGGCTGCCCATTCCGCTACCCTAAACCGCTTGAGGCCAGTGACGGGCTCTCGAGCATCAGTGGAGCTGCCAGCATGGGCCCAGAGGAGGAGGAGCAAGAAGAGGAGATGGAGGAAGATGAAGAGGAGGAGGGAGAGCAGGGGGAGGGATGTGAGCCGGTGTATGTCTAGAGCCGAAGGATTTTTGCATGTTACTGCCAATTAACGTTCATAAATCAGCTCATGACCTTCCCACCTACCACTGCTCTCCCTCTGTGTGTGTGTCTGTGCATAGAGGTGTGCATGCTACACAGGTGTCTGTCTGTGTTTCTGGCATGTGTGATTGTAAGGCTGTAGAAACAGGATGGATGAATATCGCCACCTTGTGGAATATAAAAGTGACTTCATCTATAAAAAAAAAAAATCCCCTGATCCAGGACCAAGAAACGACATTTGGTGTGTGACTGGTGTCAGAAAATGGGAAATGTAAGGATGTATAGATCACAGACAAGGCTTCCTGTTGGAGGACTCTTGTCCCATTCCTTCCACCGTTGGTCTTACAGATGACTGAAACAGCTCTGCGGTGACCCTTTGCACGCAGGAGCCACTTCCTGTTCGAACTGAGCTGCTTTACACTCAAACATATGACTCAGCAATGTGAAGAGTTGAACCGGTTTACTCATTGATTGTGCCTCTTTCACAGCTGCTGCAAAATAAGCTACAAAAGACACATATGCACGCATACACATACATCACAGCTCAGTCATAGAGGGTGAAACGGGCATTCGATTTCAGACTGATTTCAATGTCCAGATCAGGTCTATATAGCCCCACCTGCTCTCATAATATTCATACATTTCTTCCTATTACTGATTTTTGTTTCAACTCTGAGTTAGGCTTCAATAATCAAGGTGGAGTTTTGTGCTAGCCTGATCCAAGACTGAACCACTTTAGCATTTATTGAGCCTGAATCTTATTCAAACCAGAAATGTCATGTGGTAATTCAGATGAGTTGGATAAAAAACATATACAAAGTTTGTTTACTGAGAGGCAGGCTGTTAACAACTAACAAATACTATGACCTGGTTTAAGAGAAATCAGAGCCTGATCTGTGGAGGCCGGAGAATCAAAAGTTTTTTCTTCACACACACACACACACACAGACATACACACATATGCACAAATGTACAGCTATGTTGCAAAGATCAGTCCTACAGTTGCATTGTAACTTAACCAGCCTCCTTAACGTTCTGGAGGCAGTCATGAAAACAAAGCAACATGTCCTTACAAACAGCCAAACATGTGATAGTATGACTATGTGCAATACAAAAAAAAAAATACATTATATATAGTTTTCTAAACACTTAATAGCCTTTTTGAAAGTTTAGTTCTGTAATATACAAATATATTGGTTTATATATATTTTTTTTCTCTTGTCATTTACAACATGCTGCTTATTATTGTGGTTAATATTATTTACATTATTATTATTATTATTATAAGTGTTATTACACGTGTACCTTTTTTGTTTTGATGTAAAAGAAGTGTTGGCTTGAAAGTAACAAGCTGTGTGCCTTTCTAACTGAATGTTGGAGTGTGTGTTGATACTCGACGAAGACGAGTAATGATGATGATGATGATAAGTGTTTGCAGAATATGTGGTGGTGGACTCTTATGCCTCATGCTGACAGGCTGGTCCTAAATGCAGGAGGAGGAGGAGGAAGGTGTGAGGGTTTCTGCTTCTGAATGATGGAACAGAGGAGAAAGAGGAGGCGAAGAGGAGCGAGGTAGGTCGGAAATGAAACTGTATGAATGGCTTTTCTCGGTTAGACTTTTGGTACATTTTCTTTTATTTATCCAAAATGACCACAAGTTAAAAGTGTTGTTACTTTTACTACAGATCTGTGCCATGTTCTGTATTGGAGCTCTTGCTTGTTGACAATCAGCGAACAGTACATGCTCTCTTTGTGTCCAGCTGTTCCAGCAGTATTCTGAATTTCACCTGATGGCCAGGAGTGTTAAGAAAGTCACTCCTTTTTTTTTTTTTTTAAACGGGATTCTCTGATGCATAACTGGTCCCACAGTGGTGGAAAATGTGTGGATAAGATTTGGTTGTTAAGTTTGTTTTTGTAAATGTGCCTTTTCTAATGTGAGCAGCACGATCTTATTCTTGTTATTCTTCATTCTTCTTCTGATGGGAAGTCGACTGAGCGTGCTCAGTTTTCACACTGGCTGTGTTTACATGCACCAATCAGTAGCTTGCTGTGGGTAGAATTCGTGGGCAGAACGGTGAATAACACCTTCTGGAATCAACGACTGATGAGATGTGAAGTCTGAAGGTGGCTTTTCAAAATAAAAGCTCCTCTGTTGATGTATTTCTAGTTGCTACATATTGTTTTAGGAAAGGGAAACAGGGTTTTCACCACTGTACAATAGTGCAACTCAGGTCTTGTTTTAAGTTTATGAAGCTGCTTGTTTTATTTGACTGGAGTAGGTTGTTCAAATTTGGAATTTTAAATCACAGACTGACAGGTTTTAAACTGGATGAAAGCAAAAGGTCCTGCATGTAAACACAGCCAGCTTTCAGCATGGCGCCGCTCTGACGCTCCTCCTCATCCAGTTTTTCTCTCAGCTGGTCCAGACGTCTCGGATGACGTCCTTCCACTTCTCTTGTATCTCGTTACCAATACACACAGCGACCAGGATGGACTGCTCCATAAACTAAAATAGCTTTAATATGTGTGAGTGTCACACAGTGTGTGAGGTGTTTTTGTTTCTGCAGTTAGAGAGTGATGACTGACAATCTTAATGATCTGATTTTGTTTTTCTTGAGACTTACTCGTGTATCTTTTTCATTTTGTATTTTTACTCTAAGGAGCCTCTGCTCGTCTTCGATTGCTCCTTAATGTATAATACAATTCTGTTACTCCTGAATTTATATTTATACAGATATACATATTTTTTGTATCTTGTTTTTTTGTTTTCGCCTTTTTTTTCATTTTCCCTTTGTGCTAATTGTTAAAAAATACATGTCTATGCAGTATTATAGAGGATGTAATTTGGACAGCTATCTCTTTTTTTTACATTTATGTATGAACTGAGATTTTGTACAAATGCTTTCACTGTCCTTGTGTGTAAAATGTATGTATAAATTAAATTAACCAACTCGGACTGCACTGTTTTAATGTCTGAAAGCACCATGACACATTTACTCTATTACATGTGGAATAATTTGAAGGATTTCGTTTGTTTTAAGCAAAAAAAAAAAAAATCATCATTAGGCGTCAAGTTATTAGGGTTTCTCTGCATATTAGTTAACATCAACAATCTGTACAGACAGTTTTTAGGGAAAGAAGCCCATATTTGAGTGTCAAACATTCTGTGGTGCTGATTCAACCTGTTGGTACCCTTCTATTTATAATTTTACAGATAAAAGCAAAAATACTCTTCCAAATGGTTGCTTTTAATCAGTTATATATAATAAAGATGTAACCAATAATTTAATATTGCAGCTTGTAATGTTAATTAAATTCTATCTATACTATATTATATAATTATATTGTATGTTTTTATCATCATCAACTCTTAAAGGAATGTTTCACACTAAAATTAATATATTCACAATGTCCCTGTCCTGCAGCACTATTAATCCTTCAACACTGGTTTGATGTGAGTTGCAGAGTTTTTCAGTTGTGTCTTTTTGGCTGGAGACAAGGCAGAAATCTTGAAGTATTTAAATATGTGTCCTAAACTCTTGGACTCATACCAAAACAAACTGGATACAAACCACTGCAGTAAATAATGGGTGAACTATCCCTTTAATCAAATACTTTAATGGACTTAATTTTACTATAATGGTCAGATAAACTGTAAATAAATAGTTTTATTGACATAAATGCATAAACAGCAGCAGTGAATCCTCCTGGCTGCTATTACATAACCCGCCGGGGCTGCAGGGTTGGACCCAGCCTCCGGATACCAGCGCTGTAATCCCACAATGCAGAGCGCATGGCGCGTCATTGGAGAGGGACGATGATGGCGGCGGTCGGTGCACCAGAAGTGATCACACAGCTGGAAAGCGCTGCCAAAGTTTTAATGGTGAGAATTTCCCGGTTGTTCAATATCCCCGCTGAGGAGTGGAAATGTGTGTTAAGTGAGTCTCGGGTGGAGTTTGGGCGGTTGGAGGCTCCCGCGCCTGTTTGTTTCGTCCCGGTTTTTTTTGTTGTTGAATGTGTTCAGTTTTTTTTTTAACCGGAGTGTGTGAGCGATGCGTGGCGCAGCGCCTTGCTTGTCTCCATCCCACAAAAAAAAAATCATCCGCTCCTCATCCCAACATTTCATCCCCTTCCTTTAGCTTCTTTATGGTCCTCCTTTATTGGCACTAAAACCTTAACAGGTTAACTCCAGGTCTGCGTTGTGGTTCAGTTTTCCAGAAACTTCAGCGGTTCCGATGGTGTCGTTACAAGTTATGGGGGGACAGTTAGAGCATCTCGGTTCTGTCGGTTCCGTTGTTGTTTCAGTCGTTGTGTAGCTTCGGCTCGTCTGAATCCTCCTAAAATACGCGTTTAGCTCTTCTTTCAGCCTGTTCCCACTCCTGAACAGCCTCCATCGGAACACACCAGGCTGTGTACCTACCTAGCTAGGAGCAAGTGGCTAACCATGTGGATGTCTGTAGTGTGCTAGATAAACTAGCTAGCTTACAGCCTCTTTTTGCTTTCTGCCATCTTGTAACGGTATAAACTGAAAGCATGTACTATACCAATCACAACAAATCACAACACTGTGAGTTTATCAGATTAATGGACACTACAGTGGGCATATAATCCTCTAAATTTACATGTATCGTTCAGCAGCAGGTGTCTATGAGTGGATGCTTGTAATTCATAATCTACACACATTTATTACATGTGTACTAAATTTTGAGTGCAACAATATTTTAATTACAGTGAGCAGGATTGTTATCAGAGCTGTTTATTCAGTCCAGTAACTGGGACTGTGTTCATGTTGTTGTTGTTGTACCAGTTTGCTGCTGATTAAAAACAAGATGGAGTCACTCCAAATGTAAAAGGCTGAAATGAAAAACTCTTTATGTTATATAGCGTTTGCTTTTGTTGATTTATAATAATACGGAGACAGGAATTGGACAGAGAAATACTAGCTAGAGTTAAAACAGATTTTTGTGATAAGCCTGAATCAACCTGAAATAAAAAATATTTTCAGGGTTTTTACTAACTAATAATGGGCATAAACATGACAGTAAACATATATTTAAAAATAGATTATTTCTGTGTTTTCTTGTTTATTTCCAAGCTTCCAAACAATCATAGTCAAACAAAATGTACATACAACTCTTTATGTTAACTCAGCTTCTTAAACTATTTCTTGCTTACACATTCAGGGGTTTAAACAGGGATTTTTCTACACAATCACTTAAATATGATGCAATTAATGGGTTGATTGTGTAATATTGATGTAGTATTGTAAACAAAAAAAACAACTTAACAGTATTTTCTAGGTTTCATTACAGAACCTAGATTAGATTAGTTAAGTTACTCTGAGTGTAAAGAAGATAACATGAATCAGCCAAATCTTCAGTCACATGATGATTGTTAGTCATATTTCTTTCCATTGTTACTTAAAAAACGGCTTCAAGGCTGCTCAGATCCAGCTGCCTGTCATTATTATGATTAGAAGATGGTTTTTCCTAAGAAGATTGATCTGTTGTCTTATACATAAAAGTAGGGATGTCCCGATCCGATCACATGATCGGAAATCGGGCCCGATTACGTGATTTCAGACTCGATCGGAATCGGACATTACCTCCCGATCAAGACTCGGATATTTTTTTTAGGGCTCTCAAAGTTAACGCCTTCTGTGCAGGGTGGCTCTGTGTCTTGTAGTGCAGGGGTATGACAGCTGCTTTTGGTGCGACAGGTCCTGGTTCGAGACCTCGATGTGCTGCGTGTGTGAAATCTCCCAGTGTGGCGGCACACGCACACACAGGCCTGTTGCGATAAACAATAAATCAATTAATTGCACGATAACTTTAAATGGGCTCGATAAGTTTTTCGGCCGCGATAAATTACATTTGCACGCTTGTTTGTTTTCCTCTCTCTCTCCCCCTCTCGCTGCCAAAGAGGCTGGATGACAAAAGGCGTCACTCGGTGCGTCGTAGCGTATAAAGTGTGCAAAGTCCGGCCGTCAGATTTAATATGTCCCGCGGCTTCTGTCTTAAAATGTGTCAAACCAACAGGTAGTTCTTATTTTTTTAACTCATTGTGTGACGTCTACGGGATGATCTAAGCAGACCTCTGTCAGCTCGCTGTCTGCGTCGCCACGGTGCGTCACAGCGCTGCAGGGCTTGGACGCTGGTTACAGCAACACAGAGAGCTGTGAAGCTGCACAACACTGGTTCGACACTTCCACACAATTCACCACAAGACTAAACATGCTTATGAATACAACGTGCCATCAGAGAGAGTCCGCGTTGTACGAGTGAAGTTCTCTGCCTTCTCACTGGCGGCACTCGCGGCAGCGCCACCCAGTCTAGTCCTCTTGCCCAGTCCTCTTGTGCCATCTCTGCTATTTTATGTGTTTCTGTCTACATGGTGGCGTTTTTAAAATTCGCTGATGCGCATACACACACGCAAACGCGTGCGCACACGAACACATGTGCACACAGGTGAGCCCACTCCCAGCAGCAGGTAGAGTGCGTGTTGTTTGGCTCTGTTGCTCATGACGTGCTAGTTGGTTTGACTTAACTCCATTGACTATGCTCAGATAAGCCATGGTAATAGGCCTACCACTACTCATAATAATAATATTAATATCATTAATAATAACAATAATAATAATAATGTTGATGATTGGGGGCCTTTCCAATGTTAAATGTTCTTTAGAAATTAAAGTTTATTGATCTTTGAAAGGGTGTACTTGCATTATATGTCGTTATCATTATGTTAGTTGAACATTGATTTGACAATATTATCACTTATCGCAATAATTTCTCTTGGCAATTAATCGCCCAGCAAAATCTGTTATCATGACACGCCTACACACACACACACACAGGTTTTGCCGCAATGAGTGCCTTTATAGAAAGTATCGGATCAGGACTCGGTATCGGCAGATACTCAAAATCAAATGACTCAGACTCGGACTCGAGGGCAAAAAAACCTGATCGGGACATCCCTACATAAAAGTATATTTGATGACCTGAAGAGGAAACTCCTTAAAGAGGAGCGTAGCCAAAACATTGACTACAACACCTCAAACCTTATTAAACATTTGGAGGTCAATCATTTAAAGGAATATGATGTGTTTTCAGGGCTAGCTACTGCACTAAAGTCCAGTTTGTATACATTCTGAGTAATGAAAAAATGCGCATCATGTGCATGTGTGAAAGAGTACACGATCCTTACAAGGCAGAGAGATTGTTACAGTGTGATGGTTGATCACACATCCCCAGCTTTAAAAATGTATTTTCATATAGGTAAATATTGCAGGTTATTGTGATCAAAAGATGTTTTAAGTATTATTCTTTTACATTTTCTATTATATTATTAGGGTACGCCATGTTAAAACTGCCTCATTTATAGTAATACTTTTGTGTGTGTTGCGTTTCTGGCGTGTGTGTGTGTGAGAGAGATAGTGTGCTGTTGGATAAAAAGGTCTTTCTTTCCTCTGCAGCTTCTAGCCACAGAGCTGCTTTTACTGCAATTAAGCCTGGAATGTGACTTTCCTGCTGAGCTGTGTCATGGCGGCGCTCCTCAATAAAAATTTGTGTGTGTGGGTCTGTGTCTGTGTGTTTTCTTAATTATTCATTGAAGCTGTAATGCCTTTTTTATTATGATGGGGTATTTATGTTATTGTCTGTCTTGTTTGTACTTCACTGAAGAGCAAACAAACACTTATTATAAGGTTCTGTGATCGTTATCATCCTCTTGACAGTAAAGTGTTTACTGTACACTAAGAGTGCTGACTATACGTACTGTACAGCGTGTGATCTCACTGATGTTTTCATTCCTCAGGGCAGTGCATGCAGGGCTTATTTTCTTCCACCAGCGTCATTTCAGCTTCTAACAAGTTGCTATTATAACTAAAACTGAATGTCTGGAGAAATTATTATTTAATCTTCTATAACTTATCGTCTTATATTTGATTGATGATTTTCCTTGTGTTTCACAGGCACCGCCGTCCATGGTCAGCACAGAACAGAGACAACATGCCGAACATGTGTTCCTCTCCTTTAGGAAGTCCAAATCCCCCTTTGCCATCTGCAAGCACATCTTGGGTAACTGTTGACTTTACAATTTATGCATGATGTTCATTCAACAAGAATTTATCTGCATTGTTTCTATACAAATGACACCTGCACAATTGTTAACATCGTGTGTTACTCAAGGGCACATGTTGCAGGAGCAAAGTGTGCCTGTTCTAATGTTATCGTTACAAACTGTCAGCCGTGATATTTGGGTTTAACGCAAACATTTTAATCACATGGACCTCCATGTAGACAGAATTTAACCCCCACTGCAGGAGTGCAGATACAAAATACAGCTAAAATGTTAAACATTACCAGGGCAATAGGAACAATAGGGAAGAAAAGCTGAATTAAAATACATTTTAAAAAGTAATCTATCCAATAGATTAAAAATTGCATTTTTATATGTAGTTAAATGTTTCCTTTATGCTTCTCCCAGCTTGTGTTTCTCATATTTCACTCCTCTGCCTCTCCAGAGACCAGTAAGGTGGACTATGTGCTGTTCCAGGCTGCTACAGCCATCATGGAGGCTGTGGTGCGGGAGTGGATTCTGCTGGAGAAGACCAGCATCGAGTCTCTCCGTGCATTCCTCCTCACCTACGTCCTACAGAGACCCAAGTAAGAAAAGAAAGAAACTGTTTCAAATGTCTGTTTAACCCTGACCCTTTTTAAATGTGATTATATTTTCTGCCCCTGTATAAACCTGGGATACTGCAGGACATGTAACAGGATCTGTTGCAATGACAAAATATGCAGTGACCTGTATCTCTTCCCTCCCATCAGTCTGCAGAAGTACGTCCGTGAGCAGATCCTGCTGGCTGTGGCTGTCATTGTGAAGAGAGGCTCTCTGGACAAAAGTATCAATTGCAAAAGCATCTTTCATGAGGTCGGCCAGCTCATCAGCAGCGGGAACCCCACAGTGGTGAGGAAGCACACACATGAATCATACATGTGATGCTTTATTTACATTACTTTATGTTCTTAGAGCTCTGAAAGAAGCTTAAAGAGTTTTCTTCTGGTTACAAATAAGTGTGATATCGAGGGTCACCCAGCTCTACACTGCACTTGTTTTCTCTATATTTGTCTGTAAAGCAATTAGTGCTTTTGCTTTATATTCAAATCTGTCACACCAGGGAAAACATTCTCCTCCTGATCCAGCAGGGGGCACTGCTTCATAGCAAACTGTCAGCCGTGCTTCATCACGGATTTAGAGTTTTATTTTAATCACCTCTAGTTCAAATCAATCAATGTTTGAATGAGTTATAAATGGTAATATATTAAATAGAAGGAATTTTTTAATACACAGTGGATTTAATATTGTATATTTTAATTTGCGATTATGGTTAATTCAAAATAACTAAATAGCCCTGTCATCTTTTTTTAAATTGATCACTGATTGCAGTAAATGCAAAAATAATCACTATAAAATAGGGCTGCATGGTTGTAGGTAAAATATGAAATAAGATAGGATAATTTAATGGGTAGTAGAAAGTCTTATGGATATAATAATTGCAGATTATTATGTACTATTGAATGTTAATACCTGCAAGGGGAGGCTCACATCAGTTTTACACATTGAGGCTTGTCACTTTTATTACAGTCCTATTTATGTACCCGATTATTAAATAATTCAACTTACGAAGGCCCAAAAAGGAAACCTCACATACTGTGATGCACACCAGAGTTCTGTGGTGTGAAATGATAGTAACACCTGTGTTACAAGACACAAACAGCAGCTTCATAATTATGATCTGTCTGTCTCGTTTTGCACACGCAATTATGCAAACACAGAGCACATTTTACACTGTGACTTTAGTGCGTAACTGCCACAAAAGAGAGGAGAAATTGTTCATTTCAAAGCTTTGATTCATGTTTTTGTTTCTTCAGATCATCACTGTGCTATCTCATTACCAGTCACTGCTTCTTCTGTTGTTTTGCAATTGCTCCATTTTCTTGGTGCATGACAGTGGAAGGGGGGGGGGGTGCATCAACAGCACACTGACATGAGTTGTTTTTTCAGTTTTACAACATTTATTTCAATTAACAGTCCCTCTCCATGATGTGCAGCCAGGCTTCCCTCATTCTGAGGCTAGACTGGTGGCTCTAGTTTGTTTAGTCCGTGGTTGACCTTTGACCTCTCTTCTGCAGCAAACACTTGCCTGCTCCATCCTGACCGCTCTGCTCAGTGAGTTCTCTAGCTCCAGTAAGACCAGCAGCATCGGCCTCAGCATGGAATTCCACGGTAACTGCAAGCGTCTCTTCCAGGTGGGTTCCCTGGCTTCACCTCCGCCTCTCCTGCTTTAGTCATTGCTTTTTCTTCCGTTCATCTGTTTTGACTGTTCATCCATCTGTTTCCTCCAGGAGGATGGCCTGCGTCAGATCTTCATATTGACCATGGAGGTGCTGCAGGAGTTCAGCCGCCGGGAAAACCTCAACGCCCAGATGTCCTCTGTCTTCCAGCGCTACTTGGCTTTGGCCAACCAGGTTCTCAGTTGGAACTTCCTGCCTCCCAATTATATCCTTTCTTTCTGCATTGTGTTGTGAGTATATTATATATGTCATCTTCATAAGTTGCAGTGCACCGAGACCTCTTGGCTACCCTTTTCTAACCTTTCTTTTGTTTTGAAAATCAAACATAAAGCCTCTGCAAATGTTTCATTGTGGGGAAAAAAAAGAACACAGTCTACAGTAACAGGAAAGGTTTAGAGAAATGATTTTAATCAGGGATTATAAATATAAGCCTGTGGAACATCTTCATAAAAGCCTAGTTCTTAGTTGAGGTGCACTTGTATGTGTGTAAGTAGGCATTCTGCTTATAATGGTCGATGCCAATGTATCGTTATTCCAGTGTGTGTGGCTTTACAAGTATGCCCAGGAATGCATAGCCGTCCATCAGTTTTGCTTTGTAGTTCAGCTCTTGTGCACTCATCCCTGTTATCTTTGCAGTTGGCCGCATTGTTGAGCGAACTTAGGCACTTAGCATGCGTCCGTGTGTGTGTGTGTGTGTGCAGAAAGGCTCATTACAGCCTAAATCCCAACAGCCTGGCCTCCCCTCTGCCTGTCTGAGGGGATCTGGAGTGGCGCTTGCTGCCAGCCAGGGCCATGTATCACTTTCAAAGAGGTGTCTGTGCGTCCATCCCTGTATCATTCCGACAGCACACCACCCCCTGCCTTGGCTTGTTGAGGCTCCCCTTGGTATGCTGGGCACGCTTGGTTCGGCGTGTTGTGTGTGTTCTCAAAGATGCACTTTTAACTCCAAGAGCCTTTGCAGTCAATTTTTAGACAACAGTTTAATTTTGTTTTAGTATTGAGTGTCTATACGAGGCCACGGGAGCAGTTGCTGTATATGTAAAGGATCTGTCATGTCGAGGTTATGCCAGTGGACTGTGGGCTTAAATATCAAAATATTAAGTGGCTAATATACAAATACTTTGCATCGTTCTTCAGCAGAAGCACTTTATATTAAACGGCTCAGTGTAAAATATATCAAAAACAAGCCAAATGCATAACCGGAATTCTGAAAAATTTGATCTAGCTTGGCAAATCTAAGAAGACATAATTGCCTCGCCTGTAACCAGCGTGCTGATTAGAGTGGAAAAACTCCCCTGCACTGCCTGATGTGATGGGGTAAGGTTATTTTCATTGCTTGAGAGCATTAAAATAAATTTAATTATGCAACCTGAAACGCATCACAAAATCATTAAGCAATCTTTAATTACCATGAAGCAAAGATAGCTGGATGTTTTTTAAGCGAAATGAGCTTGTTGCATGCGAATAGAGCTGTACTTCTCTGATTTCTTGATGTTGAGTTGTCATAAATGTTGAATGGATGTGTCTTAGGCCATAAGAATAGCATGTCTTAAATCAACTGGCATTCTCCTTGAAATGCTGCGTGCATGTGAGTGCTCGTGTTGTTGTTGAAAAGGAGAACAGATTGATGAAGACCGCTGGGAGGCCTGGGCGAGTGCGGCCGCCTGTCCGCAAGTGTCACAACACGCCTGTGCCGCTGCGATGCGACGTGGACGTATGCCAGTATGGGGTATCAAGGGGGCTCTCCTTAATTGCATGGCTGACAGCAGCCACCTTTCACACAAATACACACACACACACTCCTCAACGAGCTCAAAGGAGCCTTTTAAAAAGCCTCCGTCCATGAAAGGAACCGAGTGGCATGCATGTCATCTGTCCTCGCCGCCGTCTGAACCTCGGCCCTCTGTGGTCTGGTGTCATGTGGCAGAGACACGCTCCCCAGGCATCGGTCACTCCACACCGGGTTTGACTCTGGCCAGGGTCGCGGTCAGGCCTCGAGGCTGCGGCGGCAAGGTGCTCTGAATGACTGTCTGAGCTGTCGGATAGATAACCCTCTGTCGCCGCTGTTTTTGTGATCTTGCATTGTGTGGTGTTTTTGGGTCCTTTTTGTGTTGTTTCGCTGACTTGTGTCATCAGCAAGGTTGCTGTTCATCGTTTAGCTGTTTCCTACTTGATTGTCTCCCATCAGCAGAGCAGAATGTGTGGATTTCATCAGCTCACTAACAGTAAAGTTGTTTCAAATTAAAGCAAAGCCTTTCCTACCTCTTCCACTGATGCACTGCTATCTTAATTTCTGTCTTTTGCTTGGGTTGCTTATTTTTAGTTTAGCATAATAAAAGTGGTATTAAGCTTTCTCAATTATTAACCCCTGCACTCTTATTTAGAGTTATTCTCAGCCCAACACTTGTCTCAGCGTGGATCAGCATTCTCATTAGCTGTTCAGAGGTCAGTTTATGTGCTTTCTGGCCCTCGGGTTAAGGTTAGGATTAGGAGCGTGTAAGCTGATCCTGGATGTTTGCCTTGGCCCTGACCTGTACGTAACTACTGTCTAAACACAGACAGTTGGGAGTCACAGTTTGTGCATGTGGCTTTCAAAGCTGTGTGAGTAGATGCAGTATTTTTAAATATATTGCTGCACTAGCTTAAACATTTCCCATGTAGTCTCTCTCTGGCAGCTCTTTATTATCTCACAGAAGATGGTACGTTTTATTTGGAAAATATTGCAAGGAGAAAATACATTACTGGATTAAAAGCTTTATTTAAAATGTCTTTATATTGTTGTTATGCTGCACAATAGACATGTTTGAGTTCTCTTTTCTTGTCGCCATGATTGTGCTGTTTCCATAGAGAAGCAGGACTTTATGTTGCAGTGAAAAATAAGGCCGCAGTAAAAATGTGTCTGGAGCAAAAAAACACCCAAAACTGCTTGAGAGAGGTTACTTAATGTGGCACTGGTTTATGAAAATAAACACGCAACCCTCTTTCTGACTCTGTAGTAACAAGCTTGCATCATGCACGGTGGCGTTATCGCTTTATTGTTGGTTTATTTCAGTCGAAGGAGAATTAATGACAACTGCTGTCTAAACAGATGGGGAGTGGGGCAAACAGTGGAAAAGAAAGGGAGGGGCTGGTCCCTGAGGAGGTATTCCTGGACTGTTATTCCACATGGCAAGGCTGCATGGGAGACTTAAGGCAGGATATATCACTTAAACCCCACCACGCGCCTTAGCATAGCGCTGCAGTCTTCGCGCAGCCACTGGCAGACGCTCCGCCAGTCCTCCTGTGCAGTGGGCCCATCCTCAGTGAGGATCAACCATAATGAATAGGGGATACAGGAGAAGCTCGCTAATCCAGAATTCTTGAGCACAAAGGTTGTTCAGGCTTGCAAAATGTCCAGATCATTGAGCTGATTGTTGGCATTTAAAACAGTCACGAAAATACTTGATTATTATGAAGTGCACCATCTGCAGGTTGTTAATTGGTGAGGTGGGAATGTGAAACGAGAAGTCGAATTGGATTAGGTGTGGAGGAGCTTAAAAAACAAAACCAGTGTTGTTCACACAGTCAACAAACTTTGTATCAGTTTAACAATTAATATTTTTCCCCTTGTTTAAAAAAAAAATTTACATTTTACATTTTAAACTGAACAGGTGTTTTGACAGACGATTAAAATATAAAGACAGGCTACTGCTGTTGTCATGTTCCAATCAAAATAAAACATATAGTAAGTCCCCAGCATGCAGATAACATGCAATAACAAAATGAACAAATCCACAAAAATGATGAGATTACAATTTTGGCATTGAAGGATTTTGTTGTTCGGTTTTCCGGTTTCACATGCTTCAGCCTCTCAGAGCGGGATCAGCCCACATGTGCTGTTTGGTAGTGGGGTGGTTAGTTTCTGCATAGCAGTGCATGCTGAATTACAGCGTACGGAGGAAGGAATGGTGGCTTTTTATTGCGACTGTTTCTCTTCTTGTGCTTTGAAGGACAGAGCACTGCTTTAATGCTCACTACCTGGTCTGAGTTTCACATGCACCATACCATGCTCCATACATACTGGACAGCTCAGTGTTTGACACTGAAGAGCTGAACTGTGGGGGAATCTGCTTGTTTCTTTGTCAAAGTGACTTGAGGATCAGACAAAACCTACAAGCAGCCCTTTTTATTGGCGTTCGATCGGAGGCTGGTGTTAGTTAAGGTATCACAGTGTGTGTTTATGTCTGTAAATTTGGCAGCTGCACGTGAGAACTGTGGGTGTGCAAATCTCTTCGGCTGATTCTCTTCGTGTTTGATTGAAACTCTTGTGGTCAGTGGTTTACACTGGCTGTGCTCGGTGTCAGCGGAGTGTGTTTGCGTGTGCTTGTGTGTCCGTTCGTCTGTCAGTATGTCTTATCTTTGCAGTGGGAAAACTGACGTGTCACATTAGTCATTTGCAAGTCTGCTAGACTGGTTGATAGTAGCAGGTGATGCCTTTTAAAAACCCAACCAAACCACAGCCACATGTCTTAGTCACTCCTTGTACATTACTCATTCTGGAAGCATGTACATAACACACACACACTCACACGTTTTTTGTTTTTTTTTTAAAGTGTGGTTGAAGTTGTTAATTCACTTGTCAACTAGAGTACATTTTTGCACTGAATGAACACTTGACCAGGAGGAGGAGTTTAATTTTAAATCATGTAACCTCTTTTCCAGACAGCACATAAATGCTTAATAGTTCAGCTCTTATTTCCTTACCACATAATATATAGGCTGCATGTTCATGTTAACCCAGGGAAAATACACTACATGAAACAAACAACATAACTGTTGCATAAGTTCTGCCTCCACCACTTTGGTTCCACTAGGTTAACATTTCTGGTACTAGTTGGCTGATCAGACTAAACCACGAGGTGTATAAAATGAATGAAACACCTGCGATATAGGTTGGCTGCAGTGCTGCCATCTTGGAATTCAAAAAGGTAGAGCTTGAATGGAATCAATGGGGGTTAATGATGGTCATGGAGCCATGGAGCCTATATTTATACATAACTTTATGCTTTAATGCAACTTTTTAAAAAATGACTTAACCCCGTAGTTACCCCGGTTATCACAAATAGAGAGTTATATATAGAGGCTAAAAGTGTTATTTATGCCAGCCGTGGCATTCCTACATGTGTATACCTGCTGTGGTTTTTTTAAGATCTTTAGAGCCAGCTTGAAATTATTTTCCATTCTTGAATGGTTACTTACGTCCTAATATCTATTTAAGAGGTTTGTTACTGAATTTTGTTGCATATGGAAGCTGTAATTATGCTGAATGTTCTTGGAGCATTTTGCCTACGTAAAGAACAAATTAAATGTTCAAAATTTTAAATGCATATAAAAGTGTTTATAATTTTCTTCATAAACAAACATACAAAGACAGACCAAGCAGCAAAACCACACAACAACAACAACAAGCAGGGAATAGCAACACAAAAACCCAAACAGATCAGATGCAATTGGAATGGGAGCTAAACAAAGGGAAATTAAATTAAAAATTAAGAAACAAAAGTAAATAATAGTATTTTTTATACAAATGATCTCATCAGTATAGCAGAAACTTTAAATACATTTAATAAAATAAATTAAAATTGATCTGGAATTTATATTTCTCAAACTTCCTGTTTTCCCTTGTCTGTCTTCATAGTGTCAGTGTCCATCTGTGTGAAATAGCTAAAGTAGGTGTTAGTTATCATTCCTGAGGTCTCTTGTGAGTTTTTGTCTCAGTCATATGATCTTTAGGTCTCTATCACTGAGGTGGTCCTTCCCCAAGGAGATGGCCTCTCGGTCAGCCACACGTGTTTTACACACTCTTTATCGTCACTTTTATGTCTAAATTAAGCATTTAGATCTTTTTTCCTCCTTTATTTTATTCATGATAGTCATGCTAGGATTTGATTCAGAACAAGAAATTAAATGACACAGGGTTGGTTTCATAAATTGAGTTAAGTTAAAGAGATTCTTTCAGTGGAAAAAATGGTCAAAGTAAACTATATAATTAGAAATATGAAATGGTTAAGACTCTGTATCAATGAGAACCTTTTATGAAGTCATTCTTCACTGAGCCGATCTTTCTTAACTCATTCTGTCTTTAGAAAGGTTCAGTTAGAGGTCTTCTGCCTCACCACGACTATTTTTAACAAGGCCTGAAAGCCAAGCATTGAACACAGGCACACACACACACACCTACACACACAATCCCACAGACCCTTAAACAGGTGCCAACTTCTGTGCCGAAAAGTGTGGTGTGGTGTGTTGTGGTGGGGTGTGTGCATGGGGAGTGACTGTGGGCTGGTGTCGGAGGAATGCGCGACCTTGCCGGCCTCCGCCGCTGTTTGGCTTTGATCAAACATTCCTCTGGAAGTTTCCGCCTTCTGCTGTCACTGAGCTGCAGGGTTAGTGATACGAGTGTGTGTGTGTGTGTGTGTGTGTGTTTTTATGTGTTTTGTGTTAATGTTGGTTAAAAATGGGAGAGAAAAATAGTCCTACACATAATAACAACACATAATAGGGGATACACATAATAACAACATATTATAATATCAAGCATGTCAGGCTTTGAGTATTGATCTGTTAACTACCAAACTCCTCTCCATGAATAGGCTGGTGTGTTTCTGCATGAGGCCTTATTATAGGGAAATACTTTTTAAGAATAAAAAATGGTGGCTAAGAGTGGTTTGTGTGTCTGTCTAGTGTGTTGTGTGTCTGTGTGTGTGTAAAGTAAAGACGACTGTTCTTGATGAGTGAAGGGAAACACTTGTAGTGGCTGTGAGTTTTAAAGGTTCTGTATACAGACAGGAAGTGTTGTGGCTGTGTCTGGGAGAGAGTGTGTGTTGTGGGTTTGTGAAAAGCTTGTTAAGGGTGTAGAGAAAGTCGTCAATGAGGAGACTGTGGGTGCGTGGAGAAAGAAAGACTGCTTGTTAGGCAGAAAGGAGAAAGAAGTGCATACGATGAGAAGGTTTTTATAGTTTGAACAGATTGTGTTGAGGATTTAAATGATAGATTGTAATAAAGTGTGTGGTGTAGACGAGGAAGGTGAAAGCATCATGTTAGGATTGAGAAAAAAGGAGAGACTGTTTACAGAGTAAAGTGTGATGGAAGTTTTAAGTGTGTGGGACTAAGAGAGCCTTGGAAAGCAGTCAGGAGGAGAGACAAAGTGATTGGCTGAGGAGGGAGAGGGAGTGTCTCAGGGCAGCAAGGAGTCTTGGACGACTTGTAGAGGAGTGGACAAAGAGGCAAAGCACTCAGAGTCTCGGATTGGTTGCAGAGAGTGTGACTTTGGGATATTGAGGAAGCAAAGGGAAAGAAAATGGAGAGCAAAAGAAGGGAGGGCCTGTAAGAAGAGGGGTGAACAAGAGGACAAGAAGGGAAGAGGGTGTCAGGCAAGTCAGAGGGTAAAGACTGCAAAAGTCGGACAAAACAGAGGAAGAAGGGAGGACAAGAGGGTGAGAGAGAACAAACACTGCTTGCTGACAAGGGAGAAAGAAGAGAGGACAAGAAAACAAAGCAGCCAAGCAGGGAAGGGTGAGAAAATAAAAAAAAAAGCCTTTGTGGAATAAAGATTGGCAGGGTTAATGAGAGGAAGAGTAGGTTAACAAGTGAGTAACAAGTTTCTGCTGCCAGCCACACGAAAGCAAAGCTTCACACACACAGACCAAAATACCCATTGAGAGGGAGCTTAGTGACAGGAGCTGGTGCTTTTGAGTGTGGCACTCCTCCTCCTTCTCCTCCTCCTCCTCCTTCCTTCCTCCTCCTCCTCCTCCTCTTCATGCTGTTGTTGGCCTTAACTGGCGGTGGATCACTGGGGCGCCACTACATCGCCATGTTCGAGGCCACGCAGAACGTCATGCTGAAGCCTACGGAGTCCTGGAGGGAAACGCTGCTGGACACCCGCATCATGGACCTCTTCTTCACGGTCAGTAAAAATGTACATCCTCCTTATCAGCAGCTTCTCATCACTTCATTTGCACCTCCTCTTTGATAAACACGCTTTGTTATGGGCTAATTTTACAAGCTTTGTTCATGATGATGAGGTCGTCACGTTAGCATGCAGGTATGTGTTAAATCTACGTCTGTTTTCTGTCACTAAGGATCTTTTTCTCCCAAGAATAGGTTGTTTTTTTTATTGCAACACATCCGTGAGATTCTTGTGTCCTCCTTTCACCTTTTTTTCTGTTTTATTTTTTCTGACCTCTGTATTGTTTATTATAAACAAGGAGAGACAGTTTGTCTTTTCATGCTGCACAGAGTGCTCTCATTTGACCTCCTGTTTTTGGCACATCCTAAGTTTGCACTAGTTCCGTGGTGTTCTTCGATGCACTATTAAGTCGATTTATGGGCGCTGCGCAGTGGGGTCGTGTTATTGTGTCACCGTCCAGGCGACCGCCCGGTGAAGTAAATGTGTATTTTTATTCAGTGACTTGTGTGTTTTTAAAAGAGAGACTGCCCACGCTGGCCAAGCACACATTGTGGAACAAACCGGTCAGCTCTTCTTCCATTCAGCATCCATCCAAACTCATCACCAAATACTGCTCCACCGCTTAACCTTTCATCTATCTTCTGCCACATACTGCTCCTTTCCTGTATATGGTTCACACCACACTGTTGTCACATTCAAAAACCACTTTTCTGTATTTCTCTGTTCCAATTTATCCCATCTTACTCTGCAAGCTGTGCACAATATTGCAAAATACTGACCCACTCCTGTAGTCCTTTGTGCTCTCATACAACACTGGGTATTGTTGGCTCTAATCAGAGCAATTCAGTATGTGGAGAGCGGCTGTTCAGCCCAGTTAATCAGTGATTTGTGCTGTTTGTACATTTTATGTTTGTTTCTCCTCAGATTTGCTCCCTGCACTTTTTCACACACTCATCCAATAAGACAGTTGTGTAGCAGCAGTGCAATGCATATAATCAGATACAGACTTTTGTATGATTGACAGGCTGAAATCTGTCCTTTCTGAAACTGCTGATGATCTTTAAAGCTGAGAAACGTGTTATTAAAGGTCAGAGGTGGACCAGGGGACAGTCTGGTTGGAGATGAGAGAGAGGGCCTATGAACTCTACAGCTGACCTGACTGGGAAAATATCGGCAGTTCTGATGATTCTGCTGAGGCTTATAGATTCAAAGGTTGAGCAGAATCACCTGCTGTATGAAAGGTGGAGCTCACCATACTACGCTACACAACGCAAACCTCCTAAACCTAAAAAAACAGAGCAACAAGACTTTTTAAAGCGCACACAGCTGTATTTATTTATATTGAACAGCCTTTGTGCACATTCTTTGTTTGCAGATGCCTGTTGAGATGTTGAACGCATGAATGCTGCTGTTTTCTAATTATGTGAGGGGGATTTTGCAGCGCAGATTTGTTGGTTTCTTTTGGAGCATTTGTTAGCATTAACGACAAAACGACAGCATCTAAATCCTCGGGTGTCTCTGTTTGATATCGTGGTTGTTATTTGCCTAAAATGCATCATCTGGATCAAAGCTAAGTTAAATAAAGAAAAATATTCAAGGCCAGTTTTTAATGTTTTCTCTTTTGATTGTGTGCATACTGGTGAAACAGTCATTCTGTTTTGCAGTTTGTGATGATCACCCTGATTGACGGTGTAAATGGGAGCCTTTTGTCATATAACAGAAAGTTTTAATGTGATTGTCACAACTTTCTTTACAAAGCAGTCACAAATGACTATAACTGGCACTGAGCAGAGAATGTAATCAGAGATGTGTTCTACAAATTACAGAGGTCTAATCAAGGACTTGATTGGTGTGTAGTAGCAGTTTGGCTTGGATATAAATGTTTGTCATTTTTCCGTCGGTTCTCTTTGCTGCTGGAATCTGCAGGATGTGTTTTGTGTCGGTTTCAGTTTTCAGGCCTCTGGTCTCATCTCTCGTTCTGGTATTTCTAGTAGCTCAACTGTTTGTTATTGTAAGACTGCTGTGGCACTGTCAGCTGCCTGTGTATGTTACAGCGCATCCTTGATGTGTTGTGTGCGTTTTTGTGCGTGTTGGCACATATCTGTCTCTGTGGGATCGTGTCAGATAGAGGTTGTGCGGTGTGTTTGTGTGTGGACACTCTGCATGGATCTGTGTAAGATGTGTGTTGAGTTTAATGGCGTCGTTTGCTGTCTCAGCTGCTGTGTCTCCTCAGCTGTGAGGTGGGTAGCAGGCTTGTCGTGCTAACAGTGTGCATGTGTATGTGTAGGGGGGTGCTCACAGACACGCGCCATCAGGGTCACAGTCCACAGCAGACCAGTGGCAGGATTAGAGCCCGGCCCTAGGATTAGGGGCCCCTGTTAACAACCGCAGTAAGCCAACCATAACACACACACACCCATGCATCACCCTGTTGACGGACTCTTGGGAGTCTCCATCCCTCTGCGGGTGGGTGTCTGTCAATCTCACGTTAAATGGCCACACTGATCAGTGTTAGGCTGTTGTCTGCTTTTTTAAAGTCTGGCTAGTGATCAAAGATCCGACATGTTTGTTTTATTCCTTTAATTCATCATTAGGTATGTCACAATAATTATGTTCCTGTCCTATCAGGTGATATTCAGCCATGCCCACAACTTGCAAATGTCTGTTGTGTTTGCATTTTTTGTTTCTTTGCTAAAACACTGGCGACATTTTTATGTGAACATAAAACCAGAATAGCAGGTAGGTTTGAATCATTCCTGCACATTTCTCCGCATATTAGCCAAGTAAGAGTGTTGTTGTCATTTCTGCCTTCTGAGTTTCAACATGGCATTGTTGTATTTTGTTGGTGCTATGCCGAGATCGCCGTAGCTGCTCATCTATCTTTGTCTACTTTTTTTCTGTTGTTTTTGGACAGTATATCTTTTAGCAAAAGCATTATTTTTACAGCTTACACCTTGTCATGTTAGGGAATGAAAGAATAACTTTATTAGTCAGCAGATGGAGAGGGATACAGACTGATGTTCCTAGACAAACAGAGATTGCAAATGTCTGCATGTACCAGCAGTTTGAAAGGGGAGAACATGTTTGTATTAATTATGGCCTAATTGATGAACTACAAGACTAAGGTGGAAGTGGCTTGTCTGCAATTTAGCCAACAACAATCCCACTTAATCTACAAACATATTAGACAATGCTACAGCCAGATTGTTAGTGATCTGATTCACCCAGCCCTGAGGTCAAGAACTCCTTACTGACTGACTGGAAAGAGCCCATATCTCAGAAATCAGCTCAATAATTGTGTAATGTTTTTCGGCCTGTCTGTAGCTCGGCCCTCCAAAGTGTCATTGTGGCCTCCAGGGTTTTTGTAGAAAAGCTCTTATCCGTTTTCCCACTTCAGCTTGTGACAGTTATGGCTCTGTAATTCGGGGAAGGGATGATGGATGGAGAGTTGAGGGTAAGAGGGGGAAAAAAACAATATGGATAATGAGCAAAAAGAAAGCAGAAAATGAAACGGGGTGTTGCCATGAGAGGATGTATAAAATCTTAGAGGGGGGGGGGGGACAAAGAAGAAAGATGGAACAGCCGATTTGGAGAGAGGGAGTAAATTGTGGATCCAATTTTCAGGAGAGTGGGAGAGGTTTAGGGCTAAATGGGCCATTAGAGATTGAAAAGGAAGAGACCCCCATTGATTGTGCCTTCAAAATATACCCACTTCGCTTTTGTCATTTTTTAAACACCTCATGGTCACAGTGCACATGGCTGCTCTAAAAAAACAACAGAAAAAAACGAAGAAGAAAAGGGGACGCACACAAAGAGCACACACAAACAGAGGCATCTATAATTTTGGCCTCAGCAGTGTGTTTGTGTTTGTCCTGGTTTTTAGTTTCAGTTTGGCTCGGAGTGATTAGAGAGCGGCATGGAGTTGTGATTGAATGAGCACTCGCATGCAAACACAAATCGCAGTACCATCAGGTGCATCTGGTTTATTTCATCAGATCAAATACTGCATACATACACAGTACAGCATCAACTCAAACACACGTCACTTACTCACACCAGTTATAAACATCCTTACACACAAAAAAATTCCTTTCATGCAGACATGCATTTTGCAGAGTTATATATTTACTACACACACTTGGGATGTATGAGGATTGATTTCTGTCATTGTCATTTATTCTGAGTAAGATTCCAGAAGACACATTGGGAGACTAGTCAGTAGTAAAATGGACATAACCTCCCGTTAACCTGAGCTAGAGGTGCCACTAGAGTCCATTGGTGGGCTTAAAAATTCCCTCTAACCATAGTCCATCACCTGAAACCGACACAACATTAACAGCTGCCCACCTTGTCTGCACTTCTGCAGAGAGCCAGCTCAGAATTCATATTTGGAAACAGGCATTTTCAAACAATAATTGGAAATCAATTTGGAGTGATCACCTGTCTGTCATCTTCTACGACAGGCTAGCTTTGATTAGGTTTGAGGTCACACTTAAACCAGCGCTAGCTTTTAGCAGTTTCTTACAGGACACTGATGGCACAAACACTAAATACAAGCTGAAGACTCACTTTTCAATCCTATGTGCTGTGCTGTTAATCCTAGCATCAAGTATCATTCCAGATTAACACTTTTGCATCAGTTTGATTAAACACCTTCATTATTTAGCATCTATTTGAGTTGCCAAAAACCAGCTCTGTAATGTGATCACCTCCTCTGAAATGTTTCTCATTAATGTATTCATGGTGTTCTGATGCACAACATATTGCTGTTATAGAAAATTGCATTTATTGGGTTAGGGACCCACTCATATTCCTTACAAAGATGGATGCACAAGAACCCACACACACATACACAAACACTGAAGCAGTGTGTGTTTACCCAGTAAACACAATCAGTGTGGAGTGCAGGGACTGATGAGGCTGCAGCAGAGGCCTGCAGGCAGACAGTAACCCAATCTGAGAGAAGGAGTGAGAGAGAGAGTGAGAGAGTGATGGTGGAAAAGAGCAACCGAAAGACAATAAGTTGGAAGCGCAGTGTTGATTTGAAAAAACAGAAAGATGAGCCTCCGAGCCCCCCGAGGTAACAGGCACCAGGCTTTGTCTCCTTCTATAAATATCATTCCTCGTTCACCCAGCCTTTCTCTCTGTTCTCTCTCTCTCTCTCTCTCTCACACTCTCTTTTCTTTCTCCAACCTCATGCTCTTCTTTTCCTGCATCCTCTTTCTTTCAGTCCCTCATTGTCTTCTTCATTTTCCCCTCTCCTCTTTTTGCTCATTATCTGCCTCCCTTTCTTCTCTCTCCTGCTATTTTCTTAGCCTGTAATAGTGCAGGATGTTCAGTAGATGGCTGAGAATCTTCATCACCATCCCTTATTGAGCCGAATTTGATTTAAATTTCTGTAGATATCATTTACTAGCTCTAAAACATACACACCCACACATCTATAATTTATTTATGTTTGGTCAAGAAGACCAAACACTACAGTCTTCATTTGAGCACAAAGGAAAATGAGATGAGAGGGTACGGCATAAAATATTCATTTGATACATGCTACGCTTGTCTGTGCAGCCATGTTCATACTCTGATATGTAGGAGGTCGATAATCTTTGATTATTTATCATAATTTTGCATGAAGGCTCCAATTGGAATAATCGAAAATGATTGATGTGATCATTCAGAGTCACAGTCTGCTTGCAATTACAGTAGTGTTTACTCTTCTAACAGTCTTTGGCTGTGATATACTCAGCACTTTGCACAGTAACATCACAGAAGTGAAGTCAAAGATATAGCTGCTATAATTTCCTGCAGTAATTTAAACTGGAAAAAAAGCGACTGTCAAAGAAACGAGTAGCGTCGTCCTTAAATGTTCGGCACGTCGCTCATTGCAACAAAGACAGAGCGAGAGGATTCTCTCAGCCTTGGAGCTCAGTGATACTGTGCTCATAAAATAAATCAAAATACAAATGGATGTGAGAGCTCAATCCAAATATGACACACCAAGCATTGAAAGAATGTTGCCGTTTAGATTTAAATGATGTGGACGTCGCATTGTTTTTCGGTATTGTATGCCTATGTATCTGAAAAGTTGTACAGACAATAATAAACCAATGCTCTAACTGCTACTTGCTGGCTGTGTTGTTATGATTGGCCGTAGATACGGTGGATTGACAGTTGTTGACAGTTTATCCAATCACAATGAGGTTGTGTCAAACCTTTAAAAAAACTGGGAAATGAGTCTATATCTTATAATCCCAAATAACCATATCACTGATGATACTTAATTGGTATGAAGTACAGTACAATGCTGAATCACTGAGTGCGCAACTGTGTCAATGCCATTTAAAAAAACCTAAAACTTAAAAAAAACTAATGCTGATACAAAATCTATTGATTAATCAGTGTGCAAAATCTTCTGTCATCTGATCTGCATGCCTCAAATGTTTCGTATTGTTGTATCTTGTTCTCTCTCTCCTACCATCCATCCCACTCCCCGCATACTGACACACACACACACACACACACACACACACACACACACACACACACCAGCGTGTATCTCTAACTATAGTCAGACTCAAGGCGACTGACATTACTGGCATCGCATGGCTCATTCGCTGGTGCAGCTGCTTTTTCAGAGCTTGCGCTGATCAGTCCTTTGGCCTTGCGCTGGCTCTCCCTCCCCTCCCTTTCTCCCTCTCTCTCCCCCTCCCTCCTCTCTCTCTCTCTATCTTTCTCTATCTCTCTCACTCTCTCACACTCACCAGTTGCCCCTCTCCTTCCCCCACGTCCTTATGCTGAGCTCCTCCAGAGGATGACTTCACGCTCTGGAAGTGGGCAGTGGCAGAGAAGACCATGGTGGCTGTACTACATTAGCATCTGAGCCCTCTTCCCAACAGTGTGGCTTACGACCAACAAGGCAGCTGTAGAGCAGAGAGGGGAGGAGGAGGAGTGGCGAGAGGCAAGGAAAAAGAATTTGAGGGAGTGAAAAGGGGAGAGGATTTGAGAGGAGGAGGAGGAAGAGGAAGAAGCGACAAGGAGAGGGAGGTTGAAAGTTTGATTGCTTGAGCGATGGGGCCATGCTTTGGCTCAGTGTGTGGAGCCGGTAAGGAAGCACTCACTTTGGATTTAAGAGGATGACAGTTCAAGAAACAGGAGGAGAAGAAAAAGAAAAAAGGAACAGAGCTCAGACTGGCTGAGAGGAGAGCCACGGCTCATGGGGAAAAAGGCATTTGAGCTCCAGACATCCGCATAGTACCGTCAGTGGAAACACATGTTGCTGAGAGGCTGTAATGACTCGCAGTGCTTTTACTGCTGCTACCTTTCTGTTCCTGTTTCTGTCTGCGTGCACAGTTGATATCAACAATGCCTTTTCCTTTGTCTGAGCGTGACAGCTCAGCACTGACAAAACGGCAGATCCCACGACTGAACAGCAGCTCAGGACTGAGATGAGACTGAATCGAGCAACTCTTTCTCATCAGGAGTCAGATCCTTTCCCTCTGGGTTTGACTGAGGCTGTCTGTGCGCTCACTCGAGCTTAGCGATTGTTCGTTTGAGCCCGGGTTCACAGCGCCTGAAGACGAATAAAAAAATTCAAATTCTTGACGCCTTAGTTTGCTGTGAAGTGGGTTACGACGGTGAGTATCCTGCCGAGTATCAGCTGATGTGTTTGTGTAAGCGGTGACAGGAGGATGAAGCAGGTTCACCTTTTCATTCTTGACCTAAGACTTTTCTATTTCGAGGTGGTATTCTTTGCGGTGCTCATTGACAAAAGTATAAAAATAGCATAAGAAGGTGGGAAAAATCGGCGCTTGTAGATTACATTTCCTTTGTACTGTGTTTTGGGGATGTGACCTGGATCGCTGTTTCTCTTCAGAAATATGAAATGAAACGTCAAAAATAAATCCATGCTTATTTTTATCTGCAAGAATCAAGACAATAAAACTTATTTATCCGCAATTCCTGATGGAAGTTGAAAATAAAAATGTAAAAATTCTTTAAGGGTGGATGATTTTTAGACTTCACTTCATACTCTGAAAACATCCACTGAGAAAGAAACATCTTCTGTATTGTAGGTACACAGGAAGATTCGGGAGGACTCTGACATGGCCCAGGACTCCCTTCAGTGCCTGGCCCAGCTGGCCTCCATGCATGGGCCCATCTTCCCAGATGAGAGCGCCCAGGTCTCCTACCTGGCCCACATGGTGGAGGGCCTGCTCAGCATGATCAACGGGTGAGTGTGTCATTGTGGAGGAGAAACCCAGCATGTTGGTCTCTTATTTGTGGACTACGTGTTAAAGGAGTAGTAGTTGTGTTCTGGTAGTAAAGCTGGATATTGTATAAGTTCCCACACAGTTATGGTTAAAAATATGTTTTCCTTTTTTTAGATTGCAGATTTATTTTCATCTTGACCTCCTTGTTCAGTCTGCTTTGCGTCGCCATATTTAGATACATGTGTTGTTGTAGTTTCACTGGCGATTCAGTGAAATGGGATTACATTTTCTAATACTATTTTTGGATATTGGTGGCAAAGGACCAGTTAGACTCTACCTCTGAAGGTTGTATTCCCAGTGAGTGAAAGGCTGATAACAATCCTTCCTCCTGTATACGAGCGTGTTTTGAGTGTGCCATGAGAGTTTTAGAGTGAGATCAGGGTGAGGAGAGCTAAAAAATTTCATGTTATTTGTTGGTTAATTATGAAACTATTGTGGGATAAATAAGAAAATGTACTGGGCCTTTGAAGGTTTAAGTCTCATGTTTGGTGGCGTTTCAGTTTTGGTGCAGCTTTAGAAACAGGCTCCCCTATGGATGCAGAGGCTATTACACACCCAGCATGAGCTTCGCTAAATTAGCGTTTCCTTTCCTGAATGATTCTTATTATGCAGCGGTATCATAAAAACATTCTGGACATAAAAGCCACATGAAGGCAAGGCACTGAACTTTAGCAATTTTCTAAAACTTCAGCTGTTTATTTAAGTCGCGTACATTGCATTATGCAACCAACAGCAGCTCCAGTTAGCCACAGTCTGCATCTGATTATCTCCCCTCCTGTATCTCAAGGTTTTCATGTTTCTTAAATTCAGAGACTCAACAAGCAATGGTGGCCAACGTCAGCAGGAGTGTGACTCATACTGAACTGTTTCGGCTTTATTTACAGGAAGTAATTGCTTGTTGAGTCTCTGTTTTAATGGCCTCTGATTCGAGCATCTGCCCTCCACTCTATGGGAAACTATGGGCTTCCAGTTCAGAAACGTATGTTTCCCATTTTTTTGCTCTAAAACCAAATTCATATTAAAGTGGATCACATGATGGCTTCATACTTCTCACAGAGACCAACAAAGCCAAAACTAGCATAAAACCCAACACTGCCATATACTCTGTATTACGTATCAGTGCTGCAAGCGTCTTCTAATCTAATACAGCATTGTCTGACCCTGTAATAAAATTTCATCCCTCACAAGTTTACCCATGTTCGAATTAAGCAGGGCTGAAGCAGACACTGTCAAGAAGGTGATGGCTGAGCCTCCCAAATGGAGCTTACAAATTGCTTTCCCTTATGGGAGATGTCACAGAAAGTTTGCATGCATTCTCAACAGTGCTTTGCAAAGAGTAAAGTTTAAAATATACAATAATTAAAATATAAGTATAAGCAGGAAAGAAAACTTTATTTCATACCACAGCAGCAAAACAACCACATACAAAAGGCAGTTATTTCCCAGAAATTAATGAAATTGCAAACAAAATAAACACCCTACTTATTTTGTCACTTTTTATTTGTTATCAGTAATGTGACATTTAAAAAATAAGAATGTGCATATGAAAACAAAATGAGCTTTTTAAAAAAAAAAATGTGTTACCTTTATGTGATGGTTAGTGGAGAGAGAGAGAGGTGGCACAACAGAGTCCAGGCTGGATTCAAACCTTTGCATTGCTGCAGTGAGGGTTATAGGTTAAAGGTTAAATTGTAATTGGATTGTAATTCTGGTATTATCAAAGTTTGTTGACACCAAACAGTGTAGCTTCCTGTGTTATTGATTCTGTTTCTTTCTGAGAAAAAGTAAATGCAGTGCTGTTTTTCTTCCTTAAAGCTCAGCTCAAAGACATTTTTTCTTCTTTTTACTGGCTTTCTCCACCACATCCTGCTGATATGTAATTTTGGCTGCCATGTAATCAGGGCTTCTGGTCAGGACTTCAGCCTCTGTCCAGCAGAAATAATCTCACAGTCTTGCTGCAATCTTGTTACCGGAGTAACCTGTGTGGACTGTAGATTAAAATCAGACAGATAGGGGGACATGTGGTTCGCACCGTATGTGTTACCAGATCATGGCTGGCAGAGAGGCCTGTGATTCCTGCTCCTTAGCAGAGGTCATGTGAAGAAATGGAGCTTGTGATCTTGTGTGAGCGAGCATCTCATCCCACAGGTGGCTGTTCAGAGACTATTGATCGTCCCTCTGTCTGGTGCAGCCCATGAGTGTTTTCCGGCTCTGAGGAAGATTCATTAAGAGGGCACGACTGCTCTGTTTTTAGCAGCTAGTGGTGGTGGCAGCTACCTGCAGTTTAAGAGAGAGAAGCTATGTTTCAGGCTGAGAGGTGTCAGTTTACATCCACTATGAGCTTGAATAAAAACAGAAACTTTTTCCCAGGCGCAATACACAAGTGCTCCTGTGAGTTTTCACTCTTCTGTGGGAATGGAGTGTCCTTTTAAATTAATTTGATTTAATCATTAGGTCTGTAAAAGGTCAGAAGAGAGTTTCCTACAGCCCAAGGTGATGCCTTCAAATATCTAAGAGGAGTTCAGTTTATTTTCAGTTTTTTATGATGTAAAACACACTGGAGTTGGTGTAATCAAAGTGTGTAGAGTGGAAAAAAAGAATTGTAAATTGATTTTCTGAACCTGTCTGACTTCAAAAATATCAACTTAAGACCCTTCAGAGGAAAAAACAAACTGAATTTAATTTGGATTTAAAAGATGGTTTTACTGAAACCATGTTTGTTTGGTTCTTTTTTAAATCATCATCAGAACAGAGCTTGTTTTATCTGCCCACTTTACAACACTGACCTCAACAAGACTGGGCTTTGTTTTTCTCTCTGCTCCCATGGCTTCATCTTTATTGAAACACGAGCGACAGATGATTTGATTTTTGGCTCAACAAAACTTTATTCCCTCTTGTGTTTTAAACAAAGATTACAATGGACCTCAATTAAACTTAAATGAATCATCCTTAGCGCAAGAAAATCCCTCACAGTTGGGAGGTGAAGGTGTCGAGGATAAGAGCACTAAATAAAATTGCCTTCTGTGCAGCCAAATGCAGCAATAGAATTTTATAGTCAAACTGCTGCTTTAAACATTCTGATAATCCTAAATCTCTAAAATCTGATGATGACATTTTTAGTGTATCTCTTCATGTTTATGCACATGTTTCCTGCACATGTTATGAACTCAGACTGTATCAGAAATAATCATGGGTCTATTTTTTTGCCTTTGAAAAGCATGTGATTGCAGGGTTTCATCTTTTATTACCGTTCAGAAAATTTCCAAAACCAAATCATTTCTGGTGCATGTTGACCTGCAGAATTACAGTGGGTTTTTTTATATCGTCTGTGAAAGGCTGGACAATCTACAATTGGGCTTTTAGGAGAAGAGAACCCATTAGTCCTATTTTTACCTCTTACAATACAATTTAAAATTTTATTGTTGAGACATTAAACCTGTTTTGGAAAAACTGCTTTCCCCTTTAGTGCATGTACTCAGATTATTCAATTCATTGGTTATATAGTCAATATTTAAATTGTGTTTGCCAAGACCCAAAGCGGAGCTAAGAATATCAGATTTGCATTTTGACCTGTTGATGATGGAAACACAGAATTATTTTTCCATTGAGTGAGCATATGTCCTTTGTGATCTCACAAATTAAATGAACAATACTTGCTGCTTCAATAGGTTATTATAAATAACTGTGTGTAGCACGTTATGGTTGTGGCAGACATTTTTCCATTATTCATTCATAAAAGAGAAACAGAGTGAAGGACTATGTGTGATTTGAGTGCGTGTCAATGAAGGACGTAGAGCCAATTAGTACAGTAGAAGTCTTTTCTGTTCGTTTGTGGGTGTGTCTGTTGTCAGCGTGGTTCTGATGTGAATTAAGGGGCCACACACACATGTATAAATAACAGACTCACACACACAACATGCACATGAGCTCACTGTTGCACCATGTGACTCTGTGAGAAGGGGTCTCTCTCTCTCTCTCTCTCAGGCTCTCTCCCTCTCTCTGCTGCTCTGTCTGTAATCACCTATTCTTGGAGCTTTTTTCCAGTTGCCTCATCGGAAAACCATGCGGAGAGGGATGGCCGATCTACAGCGATTGAACAGTTCTGCTCGCAATTTAACTCCATCTGATAGGGGTTAGCTAGGCCTCTCACACAATGTTCCTCTCTCAGTGTGCAGAGGTGTGTCAGTCACAAACACAAAGGGAACACAAAAAGAGGTAGAAATGCACAGAAAACTTCTTTCAGACTTTTATTTTACTAAGTGAGCAGGAATTATAGGTTAGTTTTAAAGGGAGTTTCTTGATCTGTAACACTGTTTGGGTCCAGTCAGCAGGTTGATGTTCGTTAATGTGGCTTTAGTACTGAAATGCTGGAAGATGTTCACGCCTTCAGTTTGTGTAGATTACAAATTTTGGTCAACATATACACTCAACAAAAATATAAACGCAACACTTTTGTTTTTGCTCCCATGTTTCATGAGATGGACTTGAAGATCTAAACTTCATTCCAGATACACAATATTACCATTCCTCTCAAACATTGTTCACAAATCTGTCTAAATGTGTGATAGTGAGCACTTCTGCTTTGCTGAGATAATCCATCCCACCTCACAGGTGTGCCACATCAAGATGCTGATCTGACATCATGATTAGTGCACAGGTGTACCTCAAACTGCCCACAATAAAAGGCCACCCTGAAATGTGCAGTTTTGTCTCACAGCAAAATGCCACAGATGCCACAAGCATTGAGGGAGCGTGCAATTGGCATGCTGACAGCAGGAATGTCAACCAGATCTGTTGCTCGTGCATTGAATGTTCATTTCTCCACCATAAGCCGTCTCCAAAGGCGTTTCAGAGAATATGGCAGTACATCCAACCGGCCTCACAACCGCAGACCACAAGTAACCACACCAGCCCAGGACCTCCACATCCAGCAGGTTCACCTCCGAGATCGTCTGAGACCAGCCACTCAGACAGCTGCTGAAACAATTGGTTTGCATAACCAAACAATTTCTGCACAAACTGTCAGAAACCGTCTCAGGGAAGCTCAACTGCATGCTCGTCGTCCTCATCGGGGTCTTAACCTGACTCCAGATCGTCGCCGTAACAGACTTGAGTGGGCAAATGCTCACATTCGATGGCGTCTAGCACGTTGGAGAGGTGTTCTCTTCACGGATGAATCTCGGTTTACATTGTTCAGGGCAGATGGCAGACAGCGTGTGTGGCGTCGTGTGGGTGAGCGCTTTGCTGATGTCAATGTTGTGGATCGAGTGGCCCATGGTGGTGGTGGGGTCATGGTATGGGCAGGCATCTGTTATGGACGAAGAACACAGGTGCATTTTATTGATGGCATTTTGAATGCACAGAGATACCGTGATGAGATCCTGAGGCCCATTGTTGTGCCATACATCCATGAACATCACCTCATGTTTCAGCAAGATAATGCACGGCCCCATGTTGCAAGGATCTGTACACAATTCTTGGAAGCTGAAAATGTCCCAGTTCTTGCATGGCCAGCATACTCACCGGACATGTCACCCATTGAACATGTTTGGGATGTGCTTGACCGGCGTATACGACAGCGTGCACCAGTTCCCACTAATATCCAGCAACTTCGCACAGCCATTGAAGAGGAGTGGACCAACATTCCACAGGCCACAATAGACAATCTGATAAACTCTATTCGAAGAAGATGTGTTGCACTGCATGAGGCAAATGGTGGTCACACCAGATACTGACTGGTTCTGAGTCCCCAGACCGCCAATAAAGCAGAAACAAAATGCACATTTCAGGGTGGCCTTTTATTGTGGGCAGTTTAAGGTACACCTGTGCACTAATCATGATGTCAGATCAGCATCTTGATGTGGCACACCTGTGAGGTGGGATGGATTATCTCAGCAAAGCAGAAGTGCTCACTATCACACATTTAGACAGATTTGTGAACAATGTTTGAGAGGAATGGTAATATTGTGTATCTGGAATGAAGTTTAGATCTTCAAGTCCATCTCATGAAACATGGGAGCAAAAACAAAAGTGTTGCGTTTATATTTTTGTTGAGTGTATATTCTGAGGAAGACATTTCAATACCCGATGTCAGGCATACATGTCCAAAATATCTCATCGGGTAAACATCTACAGGTAGTTCTCATTATTTGGCACGTTTACATCAACAGTAGATGTACCACTACTGCACATCGAATAGCTCCAGTAATGAGCTTTGTAAAGTATGTCTGATTATCGTGTAGTACTGTCACTATCTTCTGGTACCTGTACTTACTGTGGGAAGGTGTCGGATAACAAAGAAAAGGTGTCCTTCTTAGGCTGCACTTGCATAACCCACCAGGAAGTTCAACACTGTTCATGCTTATATAATTATTTTGCCACATTTAGTTTGGATTTGAATGCAGCCCGGCTGCAAGCTGTCTGATTCAATGTGGTATATGAACATGTGTTTTGTTACATGATTATACAGGCATGAGTTTGGTTTAGATTTGCCCTGATGGTGCAGAATTCAACTTTAAAAATGTCTGTGAGCAAACTTTTTTTTGCATCCACACCTGTCACTTCATGCTTCATGGTTTGATCTGATCTTAAGTCGGTATTACAGCCAATCTTCCTCAGGTCTTGTAGGACTCACGTGCTGCACTATGAAGCAAAACACCATAAAAATAACCTCAGATGCAGCTGTGGAAAACTGCTCAGGGGTCGGGTTGCCCACGAGTTTTGGTTAAGGATCAATTTTCATGTCCGTTTCCAAACCTCAGTCACCAGCGGGTAAATTGGAAAGTGACCCTTGTGCAGCCTGAGCCTCACCCTGAAGAGCGGAAACTGGTCCTGCTCAGGCCAAAACACTGGTTTGAAGTGGGGAAAAAGAAAAAGAGGCAGTTTATGCCTGGTGTGTAGTTTTAGTCCCCCACAAGTAATCCAATTACAAACATCAGCAGTGTTCATTTATGTCAGGATCAGGAATGTGTCTGATCTTATCTTTAGATCACATTTTATTGTCTGCATTCTCAGGATTGAGATAGAGGACTCTGAGGCCGTGGGCATCTCCAATATCATCTCCAACTTGATCACCATGTTCCCACGAAGTATTTTAACAGCGCTGCCCAACGAGCTCTTCACCTCCTTCATCAACTGCCTCACACTGCTCACCTGCTCGTTTGGACGTAGCGCCGCATTGGAGGAAGTGGTGAGTCTTCAGCTTGCTCTCATAACATTCTTCCCTGAATTCAGTCACACTCTCTTGACTTCTATCTTGCGTCGTCATCCCTCAGCTGGATAAGGACGACATGGTTTACATGGAGGCCTATGACAAGCTGCTGGAGTCATGGCTAACACTTGTTCAAGATGAGGAGCATTTTCCTCGTGGCTGCTTCGTCCAGCCAGCGATCCAGGTCTTCAACTCGTATATCCAGTGTCACTTAGCTGCTCCTGATGGCACACGCAACCTGGTGAGACAGTTTATGTCTTAATATTTGATTCCCACATCGATGTGTGGAAACCTTATTCTTTGTTTTCTAACCTCTAACACTTTTAACACTTGTAAAATTGTAAAATCGTCAGTCGGTGAACGGCATCTCGTCTCACGATGAGGAAGAGATCAATGAGCTGCAGGAAGACGACAGAGAGCTGTTCTCAGACCAGCTGTCCAGCATCGGCATGCTGGGTCGAGTGGCCGCTGATCACTGCATCCCACTCCTCACAAGGTGTGCACAAAATATCTTGGTGTTTTCGCACACGAAGCGACGTGTGTTCTCTCTTTAAACCTCCTCCTTTTTTTTCTGCAGCCTGCTTGAAGACCGGGTGACGCGGCTGCATGGCCAGCTCCAGAGGACCCAGCAGCACCTCATGGCCTCATCCGACCTCGCATCAGTGGACCGTAAAGTCCTGGACGACCTCTACGAGGACATCCACTGGCTCATTCTGGTCTCAGGTCAGACACGTCAGAACAGTTTGTGTTTTCTTTACGCTTTCAAAAATGACATGATAAGAATAATGACTACATCGGTCTGCAAATAATTTCAAATCTAGGGGTTCGGTTACTATAAAAAGTTTTAAAAACAAAGATTGTTAACTAGAAGCACTGTGATGTTTTAATACAATAAAATAAGGCAGTTTTATTGTGCTCACAAATGGCTTTTCCAGCCCAGTTTATTCCACTTTACTGTCCTCAGACAACATAACTGAACTCCACCCAGTTCTGTGGCTTCTAGTTAATGAAATCGTGTCTGTCAGCTTCCTTAAAGGCGTGCAAAGGCCGTGTGCCACTCTTCCAAAAAAGTCTGTATATTAACTTCAACATTCGCCTTTTTACCCATCTGTGCTGTCTATAGGGTATCTACTAGCAGACGATCCTCAGGGTGAAACCCCGCTGATCCCCTCAGAAGTGATGGAGTTCTCCATCAAACACTCGACAGAAGTGGACATCAACACGACGCTGCAGATCCTGGGATCACCGGGGGAAAAGGCCTCCTCCATACCAGGCTGCAACCGCACAGACTCTGTCATCAGGTAGTGATTGTGGGATCAGATGTTAGCATTATGTTTTTCACTATCTGTTATAATACATCAGAGTTCTGAAACTTTTGCTTGAGCTGTGCGTAGCTGTTTAAGAGCTTCCATCTGTGGTAGATGGAGTTGCCCTGTCTGTTTTGTAAGTGCACACACTGCACTTAAACTGTTGAGGATCTGTCATGACAGTTGAAATTAACTATTCATCTCTGCCAGATACTCTAAACACAGGAAGAAAAAAACAAAATCTAGCCTTAAAATCTATTTCAAAAAGTGCCAAGAGTTTGTTTAAAAAAAAACAATGCTTGGTAAAATCAGGAAGCCATGAGTGAATCATTTTCAAGTGGTCATGTGACCAAACATTTTGATAGAAAAATGCACAGAAGCTGCTGGGATCAAAGCTCATCATAATTAAAACCGTTTAGAACCCAATGTTTTACAGTATTTAGTCCTTCTCTTCTTCTTTAGTTCTTCTCTCTTTTTACACAGTGGATGATCATGAAATCGTGTTTCCATTGTTTCCATTAACACTCTGCAGACATCAAGTACTAGCAAACAAGTAATAACCTGAGCCTCACAGATTGCTGCATACAGTACCTGCTTCAACTTCCAGAGCTGCAGGCACCTCGATTGTCAGGAGGAATACATAGCCCTCGCTTGTGTCCAGCGTTCCATTGTTGTGACAGTCCGTCTCACTTAACCAGTGCGCACCCCCCCCCCCTTCTCATTAAAGCTCAGAATAGATTTCCTCACTGTCCGCGGCTAGTTGGACATGCAAGTGTTGTCACAGTTATTGTCGCATAAAGCTCCAGGTGGGTTCGTTTCTCCACATTTACAGGAGAACAGTGTCTGAATGTGCAGCCAGTAAAACACAGTAACACTCTGAGTGATTATGGTTTAATGTGGTTTGCAGTACTCACTCAAACACACAACTTAATAAAACTGTCAGTATGAGTACAGGATCGCTCTCTTGACAAACTGTGCTGGGTGGTGCCTCCCTCAGACTCCTGAACGTCATCAGAAGATGTGGTTGTCTAACCATAAACAAAATTTAATGCAGGCACTCATGTAATCAAATATTTTTATATTTATTATTTTATGTTTATATTTTTAATTGATCATATTTCCTTTGTGTTAAGGCTGTAAACCATTTTTGGAGCACAGTGAAATTTTTAATTTGTTAATTTTGTTGTTGTCAGTTTAAAATCTAAATTCTGACTGCTCACAATGACTGACTAACTAACTAACTTTGTAATTCATGAATTACAAAAAAAACAAAAAAAACAATTAACTAATATAATATATTTTTTTATATTATTTGGACTAAAATTTCTTTTAATGTCGTAATTTTTTTGTGTGTGATTGTTCAGAAATTCAAAGCGATGGCTCTAAAAATACACCAACAGTGTGAGTGGGTGGCCTGCAGCCTGCTGAGTTTATCTATAGTTTCTGTTACCAGACAGGATTTATTTTTCAGCAACAATTAGTGTGGTGTCAGAAACCTTGTGCTGTTGAGCGCTGCTGGCAGTCAGTCTGGATGTTCATCTGTGTTGAAGGCAATTGTGTGTGTGTGTGTGTGTGTGTGTGTGTGTGGATAATCACAGTGACGACAATAGATAGACACAGCAGCCAGTGATATTGTCTGTTGAAGGTCACTGAGCGCCTGTGTTTTCTAGATTGTTCATTATGTAGAGCTGCGTCTGTGCGTGTGTTGACAGCCATGGCAGAGGATTGCAGAGACGAGTGGCCGATGGCATCAGGTGTCCTAATAGCAGGCGGCCGACCCCGGCCCCGTAAATGTCAACATGGTTGTTTTCTGCAAACAATGTGAAACTGTGCGCCGTCCTGGGCTGAGGGTGGGGGTGGGCCTGTAAGCTGCTTTAAGCCCTCCTCTCTCTGTCCTCCTTTATTGCTGTGTGTGTGTGTGAACTTGACTTTCTGACGCTCACACACACATAAGATGAGCAACAAGATGATGACAATCTACTAAGGTGCGATCATTTCGTTAGACGAGTGAGGTGTGTTTCCCTTGGTTACAATAAACAAAACTTTACACACACCTGTCGACACGAGCTTCGTCCTCGCAGTGGATATGAAAGTGTCACACAATCAGTGTGGCAGCAGTGTGTTGTACCCTCTGTTAATTGACACCTGTGCTGTGTGTCAAAACACTATCACACTGCTTGTGCCAAGCACGGTGTGAAAAAGTGGTTCAAGGCGTGTGTGCAGTCTAGAAATAAAACTTTATCTGCGTTGTTATTCTATTATAAACATAGCTGCAGCAAACACCTTTCTCTGCTGTCTCCATCATATCACTATCCATTTAGGTCCCCTTCTCGGTTTGCCTAACATGAGTACACTTCAGCTGTTCAGTCATTTCGCTCGTGTCCTTTTGTCATAGGTTGCTGTCGGCGGTGTTGAGGACGTCGGAAGTTGAGTCCAGGGCGACCAGAGCGAGCCTGACGGAGCTGCTGAGTCCGCAGATGGGAAAAGACATCGTGTGGTTCCTCCGACGATGGGCCAAGACGTACCTGCTGGTGGACGAGAAGCTCTATGAGCAGGTATATGTTGTGATTGTGACTTCTTTCACTTCTGCATTACACCATACATACACATACACATCACCCTTCTCTCTCGGCGCCTCTTCAGATCAGCATCCCGCTGAGCACGGCATTTGGTGCCGATACAGAAGGGGCCCAGTGGATTGTGGGATATCTTCTGGAGAAGGTGATCAACAACCTCTCTGTGTGGAGCTCCGAGGCCGAGCTCGCCAACGACACCGTGGAGCTGCTGGTGACACTGGTAGAGAAGAGGGAGAGGTGAGGAATAATCTGATCTGCCTACTTTTATTATCTTATCTTTGATGAATGACCCTCCAAAACATTATATAAAGTAGACTGATGATGTCACAGAGTCTAACCCACCCTCTGCCTTCCTGTCCCATCAGGGCGAACATCGTGGTGCAGTGCGAGAGCTGGTGGAACCTGGCGAAACAGTTTGCCAGCCGCAGTCCGCCTCTGCACCTGCTGTCCAGCTCCGTGCAGAGATCACTAATGAAAGCTCTCGTCCTGGGAGGCTTCGCACACATGGACTCTGACACCAAACAGCAGTACTGGGCCGAGGTAACGCGGACTACAATAAGCTGAAAGGATGCACTCTCTCAGCTTTGTGGAGTTTTTATTGTCACTGTATTGTTTCTGCCAAACATGAGACCTATCAATGACAAGCTGAAGTTTTTTCTGAAGTTTTGTTGCCATTAAATCTCAAGACTTTATGAGCTTTAAACCCAGTCCAGATCCAGAGCTCCACAGACTCCACAGTCCCATACCAGGATTAGGATTGATGGATGTGGTTGATAATATTTCCCCCGTTGTGTCTTTTCTCCCGTGTGTATAACTTGATCCTCATCATGATCCTTAAGGTCTTTGTCCTAATAGGCTGACAGTAGTAAATGGGGGTGCAAAGCCACAATGACTCCAGAGTAATTACAGGGGGTGTAGCAGTGAGACGGCAGCTGTTGGCTCGTACAGCTGTTCTGTCTGAACCCAGGCAGCTCCGTGTGAGGAGGAGGAAGGGCGAGCCACCCGACAACTGATCAAACACTGCTTCGTTTCGTCTCCATATCACTGATATGCTTCACCTTTATCCTGAAGTTAGACATTTTTCACAGCTGAGCTCAAATAAAGGAGACCAAGGAGTATCTACGTTGTCGAAGCAGCAAGCTGTTCAGGTTCTGAAATGGTGCATTGCCTCTTGTCTGTCCAGGTGCTCCACCCGCTCCAGCAGCGATTCCTCAACCTCATCAACCAGGAGAACTTTGCTCAGATCAGCCAGGAGGAAGCTGTCAAACAGGAAATCGTCGCCACGCTGGAGGCTCTGTGTGGAATCGCAGAGGCGACGCAGATAGACAACGTGGCCTCGCTCTTCTCGTTCCTCATGGACTTCCTGTCCAGCTGCATCGGCCTCATGGAGGTAAGAGGCCGTTACCCGGTCAGTGTCTGCACACAGTATGTGTGTGTGATGAGGAAGTCTAAGAATGTTTCTTGTCTTCCAGGTTTACAGCAACACACCTGAGACAATCAACCTCATCATTGAGGTTTTTGTGGAAGTGGCTCACAAACAGATCTGTTACCTGGGAGAGGTGAGAGGCTCATTTTATACGTTTAATGCTTAGTACCTCTTTGTTTGCTTATGTAACGAGTCAGTTATCAATGACTTTGTGTCAGTATTGAGATATTGATGATTATTATTATTATCAAGTTACAAAATATATCAATAAGAAGAAACGTATGCAGGCAGATCTTCAGAACCTGGTTTAAGATCATGAATCAGTATTTCTCAAGATGAAGGAAAGTCGTGGAAATATGTAGCTAATACTTTATCTCCATTTACAGACTAAGTCCATGAAGCTCTATGAGGCGTGTCTAACGCTGCTGCAGGTCTACTCTAAAAACAACCAGAGCAGGAAGCGAGGCGATGCCACAGCGGAGGAGGACCAGTACCAGGACTTGCTGCTCATCATGGAGCTGCTCACAAACCTGCTCTCCAAAGAGTTCATCGACTTCAGTGACACCGGTGAGTCTCTGTAAATGTGACTTGACAGGACATATTCAGTCACCTGAGATTAATCAGTGTTCTGTTTGTTCTAGATGAAGTGTTTCGAAATCAGGACCAGGGAACGCCGGCGTCCAGTCGGACGGTTTCAGCAGCAGATGTTGTTCTCTACGGTGTCAATATTGTTCTTCCGCTCATGTCTCAGGATCTGCTGAAAGTAAGCCGACACAGCAGGGATGTGTTTGACTTTACCTATGTCATGTGATATGTTTAGGTCTGACCCTGTCCTCTTCTTCTTCTTCTAGTTCCCCTCTCTGTGTAACCAGTACTACAAGCTCATCACCTTCATCTGTGAGATCTTTCCAGAAAAGATCCCACAGCTTCCAGAAGATCTCTTCAAGAGCCTCATGTTCTCCCTGGAGCTGGGAATGACCTCGTATCCTCTCATTGTGTCTCATTGTGATATTTATAGATTTTATTTGCTATGGAAAATATTCCATAGCTGCATTGTAACAAAGCTTGTTTAATCAAGTGCTCCTTAGTTCTTTTAGAGAGCTGTTAGAAGGGGGGTGAGGTCTGCTGTGTACTTTGTGCTCCTTAACGGCTGTTTTTTTCAGGATGAGTTCAGAAATCAGTCAGCTGTGTTTAGAGGCTCTGTCTCCTCTGGCTGAACAGTGCGCAAAAACCCAGGAGAAGGACTCTCCTCTGTTCATCGCCACCCGTCACTTCCTCAAGGTACCACACACTATCCAACAAAACCACACGGAGAAACGGAGCAATGAAAACACTCTATTTAAAGTTTTCCTCTCTGTGCCTTCAGTTGGTGTTTGACATGCTGGTCCTGCAGAAACACAACACAGAAATGACAGTGGCAGCAGGAGAAGCCCTGTACACACTCGTGTGCCTGCATCAGGTGAGGAACTGACGCAGACCCGTGAAGAAACGCAGGGTTAAAGCTGCCTTCTGCACAAAAATAGAAATGCTCCAGGCTGCAGAAATGTTTGGATGCATGTTAGATAGTTTTGCTGGTTCCTGATACTTGATGCCCTCTAGTGGCCAGTCCATGTAAATGCATCCATCTTTATGACTTTACAAGTTTATCACTTTTGTTTGTGTTTTTTATCCGTTTACAGAAGACAGATAAAAAAACAATAAATTTTGATTAATGAAATACAATAAAATCTGATTAACACAACATAATAATATATAGTTTTTGTTTTGAGTATCAGTTTTATTGACCAGTATCGACACCCCTAACATATTGGTTGAAGTTGTTCATGCTCGTTATACCGTTTTAATATTTTTAATATTTTTTATAATATTTTTATTACAAATATTTATTTTTATTTATTAAAATATTTTTCCCTTATATTTTTCTTTTGACACCGAACAATTTTCAGGGACGGTCATCTTTGTAAATTGTAATTTCAGCCTGACCATTTATTTTTAATTAGTGAACAGGATATTTTACAGAAGATAAAAAGTTTATTTGAAAAGCAAACCGCATGTTGACACGGTTGATCATTTTATCAGCCAATAAAATTAGAGCTGTGTTTCTTCGCCTCTCTTTCTTGGATTCTGATTGGTCTGCTGCTCTCCTCTTGCAGGTGGAGTACTCGGAACTGGTGGAGTCCCTCCTCTCATCCCAGAGAGACGCTGTCATCTACCAGCGGCTGGCCGACGCCTTCAACAAGCTGACGGCCAGCAGCACGCCGCCCACCATGGACCGTAAGCAGAAGGTAGCCTTCCTGAAGAGCCTGGAGGAGTTTGTGGCGAATGTGGGCGGCCTGCTCTGCATGAAATAATCACTGGAAACCGACTCAGCCTTGAATCATCATCGTTCTGAAAAGCAGCCAATCAAAGACGCCCCTTGCGTCCCCCCCCCCCCCCCCTCAAGAACTGCAGGTGGAAGAGCTGGCTCTAAGCCTCAGAGGAGCTCTCGGGCTGGATCATCTCACACCTGAATGTTTTCACCTTAGATTGTTTTTGTAGTCCTCCCCAACCATCACATCCGCCTGTGCCGCAGCCCCTCCAGCATAATTGACATAAATGATGATGATGATATGGTGGTAACCATGGAGACTGAACTGCTAAGCAGACAGACTTGGAGCTCTGGAGCACTGGCCAACACAACACCAGGAGGCGGAGCAGCAGTTAGTGTGGACGCCAGCACTCTCCTCCTCCTCCTCCTCCTCCTCTTCCTCTTCCCGCTCCTAATGTGCCTGGAGGTTTCTGGAGCACACACACACACACAGTCACACACACATACACACACACCCCCACTGAGGTTAAAAATAGTTGCCATTATCTAGGTTCTGGTTGGAGTTTCTGAGAGTGTCTGAGGGATCATTTTGCTTTAAGAACGCCATGGCAACACACACGCCTCGCCACAATCCTTCCCGTAGTGCCTTTGTTTTGTGGATTGGTGTGTGTATGTGTGTGTTAGCGAATCATGACATACATTAATTAATGACTGTGCCTGCACACACACAGACACACACATAAATCGTTGCCATGACAACAGAGGTATGGCCAGCCTGGCCGTCCTCAAAGGTTTTTTTTTTTTCCTCTGAAGCACGCAGCACACGGAGAGCGACAGAAAACCAAAATCAGATTGTGTTTCACTAAAGGGTGTATATAGATATAAATAAATATATATAAATAAATATATAATGTTTTCAACCAGAAACCTTCAGAAGCGTTCGAAGAGAAACAACTGAAATGTTTTTATATGCCAGTAGACGGCAGGCAGAGTTGAAGCATGTATGAATTCAGAGAAGAGGGAGCAACTTTCTCCGTGTTGACCTTTTTTTGAAGTTTGATAACATTTTTTTGTTTGATTTTTTTTTCTATTTGGATTGTAGTTTCTGTTGCCTCTCCTACCCACTCTGCCTCTGGACATAACTGAGGCCCCCGGGTCTGATCAGGCCTGGAAAAGGTTAATCTCAGTAGTATTTTTTTCTACATCCATCACTCTTCACACACTGGATTGAAGCAGAGACTGTTGTTGAGTTGAAGGACAGCAATAACAAACCAAATAAAAAGGAGCAGAGCCACTTGCTGAAGCATTATGTTGGGAGACCTCCTTGTTCAGAGCACTATTACCCCCTCTCATTGTAGATGGCTGTTTTGTTAATGAAGTGTAAAAGTGTACATAAAGTTATTGTAATAAATGTTCTGGCCTCTGCAATTTCCTTTACATCTGCCGTGTCTGTTGTCATGTCTTTATTTACCTGGCAACCTAAACGTTTGTGGAAAAATGTTACAAGCATATATAACTTCCATGTCAATAGATCAGTTTAGTGACTTTGATTTGCAGCGTTTGTGTTTTGTTAATGATTTCTTGATAAAATCCCAAATAATTCCTCTGTGGGATCAATAAAGTATATCTATCAATTTATCTATATCTAGAAAACAAAAGTTTAAACTATCCAAACAAAATGTTCCTATTTAAAAAGGAAAAACTACGGAGTCCCAGAATGGACATTAAGTAAACAATATAACTTGCGAACAGGCAAAAAAAACTTTATTCGGTTCTTAATCTTCCGGGGCTCCGTACAAAAATAAAAGCTCGTTAGAAAATCAACCGACTTCATAAAGTTGTTGCACATCTTTGCAGCAACATTCATATTCATTTTTTTTACTCTCCATCTTCTGTTTTGTCCCTCTGCAGGAGCCATGATTACGTCATCAAACTGCGACTTCTCACATGTTCTGAGCGGTGCCGCATGAAAACGTTGTTGGGACTTTTGGTAAATATATTTAAACTTTTGACAGTGTATCTGTTACGTTTATTTATTTTCTTTGACTCATTTTTAGATTTCTTTCCTGTTCGTGAGCTAATTTACATGTTGTTGACCGAAGAATCACAGGAACGGTGTACAACAGGGTGATGAGAGCAGCTGTGCTGTCTGGGTTAGAGACTGTAGCAGTGAGGAAAGACAAGAGGCAAAGCTGGAGGTAACAGAGAGGAAGATGAGCTTCTCTGTAGCAGTGACGAGGATGGACAGGATCCGGAACGAGCACGTGAAAGGGACAGTTCAGGGTGTCTGTTGTGGCGCAAAGTGAGAGAGGACAGATTGAGACGGTTTAGACATGTGCAGAGGAGGGTTAGTGGTTATATTGGTAGAAGCAAGAGGCCAAAGAGGAAGAGTATTGTTTTAAAAGAGGACATGGTGAGAGAAGAGGAGGCGGAGGATAGTTATAGGTGGAGACATGGTGATTTGCTGTGGTCACACCTGACAGTGAAGCTGAAGGTAGAGTGGCTGTAGCTTTCAGGTTTGTAGGTTGTGACAACATTTTAGATTTTTCTTTATGTTCATTCATCTGTAACAACCAACAAATGTCTTAATGTGTAGGTCAGATAATTTAATGCACGTGGACTTAAAGAAAATCTCCTCTTGTACAGAGGGTGAAATAAAATCAGCCACTTGCTCCTTTTTTAATGAAAAACGTTTGTTAGAAATAGAAATAGAAGAGAACTTTATTCGTCCCAAGCTGGGAAATATCACTGTTACAGCAGCAACATACATGCACTCAGCATGCTAAACGTGTATCTCTAAAGGTAAACAAGCAAGGTTTACAAGCAATTAGAATTTATGAAATAGAATATAAAATATATGTACAGCACAAAGTCAGTTACAGTTATTTTTTGTTGTGATAAAAATAGTGTAAACTTAAAACAAAATTTCTATGTGATGGTATTTATTGTGTGATCCCTGGTTTCAGTCACATTCTCTGACTGTCTATTATTGTCACTGCTCTCCTCTTCAGCCATGAGCGACAGTGATGATGACGTTCCCACCCTGTCAGCCCACACTCTGGCTGCCCTGCAGGAGTTCTACAACGAGACCAGGACCGGTCCGGACCACAGCGCAGGACCGGCCGACCAGTTTGCTGTAGGTGCGATGGAGGAGGACTGGGTGAGTGTTTGATCCGAACCTGTTTTTCTGTTTTTCTGCAGACGCACGTTTGTTTCCTTCTTCTTCTTCGTTGAGTTTTTGGCAGTTAGCAAACCACAAATTGATGCATTGCCGCCACCAGCTGGTGTGTTTGTTTGTAAACTGTCGCCATCGCTACTTTGCTGCGTTCAGTTGGTTTCACAAACCCTGTAGTCTGCGAAATTTCATCGGGAGCGTTTGTTACTGTGTGGACCCGGTCCCTTCTCACTCGCCTTATTATTTCTTTTTCTTCTTCGTCTATTGTAAGTATAGCAACGTGTTAAATTATCTACTAGTCGCTTGCGTTATTGCCCCTGCCTGCGACGTATGGTATTACACGAGTCGCTGTCATGTATCAAGAAAAATGGACAGAAAAAAAACATCAGGAAGAAAAACGTGTTTAGATCAAGTAGTGGAGGAGTCGATCATTGATTCGATTTTCCCGCTACTTCCAGTCATTTTTATGACACAACTTTCTGTGTCACTCTGTTTTTATTGGCTGTTGCAATGGAGAGAAAAAACTCTGATCGGTTTGTTGCAGAGGCTGAAGCTTTGTAAAGATTTCAGTGAGTGTGTGAATCTTCTCTGCTTATAATGATATAAATGTAATTGTCGTAATTATTGTTTGTTTCCAGGGAATGAGCCAGTTCTGGTACAGTGATGAGACGGCAACACAGTTAGCTCAGGAGGCCATACTGGAAGCTGGAGAGGGAGGAAGGTAAAACTGCAGGAACACTGTTCACACTCATTTAATGATTATCAACAAGGACAGGAAGCAGAAATCAAGACGTCTCTTTTAATCTGCATGTGTTTTGTGTTTCCTCTCTCAGGATAGCCTGTGTGAGCGCGCCCAGTGTGTACCAGAAGCTGAAGCAGGGCGTGGTGGACGGTTCAGACCGGGTGTCTTCTGTCGTGTTGGAGTATGACCGGCGCTTTGCTGCCTACGGAGAAGACTTCATCTTCTACGACTACAACGAGCCGCTGTCTCTTCCGTCCGGCGTGGCCCCTCACAGCTTCGATATCGTCCTCGCTGACCCGCCTTACCTGTCTGAGGAGTGTCTGAACAAAGTGGCCAAAACCATCAAGTACCTGACCAAAGGCAAAGTGCTGCTGTGCACAGGTGGGACGATGTGACTCTTGATTAATTTCTAAGTTGGGTGAATCTGTATGATATAAACTGACAGTACGTGTGCTACACACTCTGTCCTACAGGTGCCATCATGGAGAACGTGGCTAAAGATCTTCTGAATGTGCAGATGTGCAGCTTTTTACCAAAACACAACAGAAACCTGTCCAATGAGTTTCGCTGTTTTGTCAACTATCCATCGCGCCTGCTGAGGAGCGAAACTGCTGTCTGACCAGAGCAGAAGGGAGCTAACGGTGGCAGCGTGTCAGAGACATTTAACAGCTCTAAAGTGTGAGCAGTGGAACTGAGACCTGCAGACAAGGTGAACACTGTCAGTGTTAAGCAGCAACAAGAACTGTTGTATCTTTTGTTTTAAGCAAGAACAGGAAGCATTTGTGGGGATTTCTATACTTTTCTTTGTCCTACATGATGCTAAATTAACAGGAAGGTTTTTGGATTCTGGACCGTTTTGGACAAAATTAAACATTTTATTTACCAAAAAATGTGGGAAATTACAACAAGCATTTTCATCTATATAAACAAAAGCAGATGGATTCATACTTAAAAAGTTTTGTTATTAACATTAGTCCTAACCTGTTGATAAATTTGACAGTAATCACTGGCATGCTGAATGAAGGAAATAAACCTTTATTGTAAGCTGATTTTTACCCTTCATCAGATCCTCAGAGGGGAGAACAGCGGAGTCTGATTTGATTCCATGGTGAGCAGCAGGTAGAGGGCATGTTCCTCCCCTATTCTGTGATCTGATGAGCAGAGAAATCACTGCCGTTAAAGCACAAATGGAACCGGCAAAAGCCAAGACTGCAAAATATACCAGCGAGAACTGTGCTAACTCCAAGCAGTAGGTGGCAGCATTGATCCGGTCTTGACCCATTAAGCACTTTTTTTTTTTTTTTTTTTTTAAAAAAGGGTAGAAAACAATCAAAGGTTCTTCATTGACGAGGCAAATGTCAGTCGCAAAAAGCCCAAAAAACGTGGATCAGATGTATGCAAACTTATCTGAGCTGCCACAGTCCTGCTTCCATCATGCTTTCTTGCCAGCAGAGAAGAGCTGCCTGGCTTTGGGCTCTTCTCTGTCCAGGCTCTGGTTGCTCTTCTGGCCGTCACGCTCCTTCTCCAGCAGCGGCACACAGGTGCACCCCACAGCCACAGAGACATAGATCTCCGTGTAGGAGTGACGTCCACCGACACAGGAGCCCGTCCTCCTCAGGATGACAGAGGGAGCGTAGACCGGAGTGCTGCGGTACTGGTCACTCTCCTCCCCGTAGGGCCCGATCAGGCAGCCCTTACACAGGCAGTAGGCCTCAGGGATGTGGCGGGGATATCTGGTGGGGTCGTAGGAAATCCTGAAAAATGAATCCAAGAGATGCATTATTTTTTTCCCACATTCTTACAGATGCTCTTAAATATGTCCGGTCAAGCAGAGGTGCAGCGGATTGTGAAACAGAGTTTGTTCAGTTTTGTTGGAAATTATTTAAATATTGAAGTTTTCCTTGCAACAGAGTTAAAGCTGCATGATTATATTTAAGAAGTCAACACCGATGGTGTGGATTAAACAGAAAAATGATGAGATTGAACAGCATATAGACTTGACAGACTGTTAGAGGTGTTGAATCTCTTTAGTACATTAAGTTATAATGGTTAACATTTAACCTTTGTAATATAAAATAAGTGTGCAAATGATTTGTAAGCATTTCAATTTCTGTCAATTGTTGATGCAAATCAATAATAAAAAATAATGAATTTGTTTTAACTTTGAAATTGAAAATAGGTGTCCGTGTGTTGCGCCTGCTCTTACCTGTAGGCCCAGGGGGAGATGCTGAGCAGGTTGACCGGGAGGCGCGTCTTGCTGTCGGTCGGGGACCGCGCGCTGCTCGGGCAGGTCAGGTTGAGTTTGTCCCGCGGCTCCAACTGCAGCGCGTGGTGGAAGGCGCTCATCACCCCTACAGAAAGCCGGCCGAACATCTGCTCCAGAATCTCCTCTGGCAGGTCCAGACAAGACCGGGTTCTGGTGGCCTTCTTTCGTACCCGGCTCGCCCCGGCAGCCCAGCCCGGCAGCGGCAGCAGCGCCACCTGCAGCAGCAGCAGCAGCAGGAGGTGAAGCCGAGGTTGCATGGCTTCGTTCTTCTTGGTGCACTGAAAGATTTCAGAGTTATCCCTTCGCCTTGAAATGACAGCGTTCACTGCCAGTAACGGGTTTCTATCCACTTTTATAATCCAGTGAGTTTTTGGAAACGCCATAGAACCAGCAAACAATCCACAGTCCTGGCGCTACAGCCGAGGCGCAGGCACGCCGCCAGGGAAACATGTTGGCACAGCGCAACCAGAGAAGCGCCAGGAGCAACAATTGCCTTAAAACCAGAAAATATTAGCGAGTTGGAAGGTTTACACCTGCTCCTCTCCGTGTAAGGCGAAAAACGGCACACGGTGCGCTCTGCGTTCCTCTGGCGACCTGTGCGTAAAAGTGTTCGTACGCGCAGAGGGAGAGTCCGACCCAACAGTCAGAGCGACTCTAAATCAAACTGAAACACTGGCAGAAAATCTCCCATCTTAAACTTCTGTCCCAGGCAAAAAATAATCCTCCGCGTTCACATGAGCAGCCCTTGACGCGAGAGGGGGGGAGGGGGTCCAGTCCAGCCTGCTGGCTGTGCGCGCTCTGCTGCTGGGTCCTGGCTGCACGTTGGAATCTGCTGGACTCTTTTAGAAAAACTGGGAACTGCTGTGTAAAACCTCTCATGTCAGGTCTGGCTTCACAAAGAAAATATGAAGTCTAACCACCACTGAGGAATTCAAATCAGTTTAACTGCAAAAAGCACATTTTCCCAATTGGACCTGTCGCTTGGTATGCTGTGCATTTATGTGAGATTTACTCCAGCAAAAGGGCTTTAAATTATATTTCACATTTACAAAGCCACTTAAATCCTTAAAGTTCTCTCTTCCCTGAACTTTTGGTTTGTGCTGCCTTTCCAGGGAAAACATCACCTAACTGTTTTTATGTGCTTCTATAAAAACCCCCCACACTGCAGCCACATAAAGGATGAAGGATGGGGGTAACATATTTTGTTCTTTTAATTCTATAGCAAATAATAAATAGTATATTACAAGTGTTGATTTTTTTCTTCCAAAAAGTATAAAATGCAACAGGACCTGAGATGGATGGATTATATGTTTGGTAGATCTTGCTGATGGATTTTCCAGAATGTTCCCAGGCTCACACGTGAAAACATAAAGTGCATTCAAAAGTATGTGGACAGTGATTTTTGGGCACCAAACTCACACTGAGGGATCATAAGACATTTGTTCTCACAGACTAAGAATGTCTACACAGTTATTCTTATATATGAATGTATATATGTTCAAATTGAAGTCTTATCCCATCATTTTAAAAACAGAGTGCTGGACTACAGAGCCACAACAAAACTGTCCATATACTTCTGACCGCAGACACTCTGGACCATCACTGATCAACAGGAAATGGTAGAAAATATCTTTAAATGTTCTTGTGGTGAAGCGTTGTGTCCTTGCCTCACAAAAGAGAAAATGTCCTGATAACGTGGCGACTGCAGCTACTCTGGCAGCAGGTCGTCTCCCAGCTCCTCATCTGCAAAGTCATCATCCTCCAAGCGCTTCTTGGCTGCTGTCTTCGGTCTCTCCATCTGAGGCCCCAGAGGGTCCACATAGGATGCATCTACACACAAGGGGAGCAAAAGGCTTCGCTTGTTCATTATGTCCCGAGTCAGATTTTGACTTGATCTTAAACTTCTGCACACATTTCACAGATGGGTGTGCCAGATTATCTGAACATTTATAGTACACAGCTGAGAGAAGTCATAAAATAATTACGCAGTTTGTATCAGGTAATAAATAAGTGCAGAGGTAGAAAAAAAAAATCATGGTTTATTCACCAAGTTCTTTGGGGCTGCTGGCCTCGTAGGGCTCATTGGAACCAGGAAGTGATCTCATCCTGGCGCTCAGGCGCTCTCCTTTAGTGCTGCTGCTGTGGCCGCTGTCTGCTCAAAACACACAAGCAAACACACACATCATGACCTTTTTAAAGCCCCAGCTGTAATCAGAATCAACTGTTCATGTTGCTTAATTTTAAGCAGGATACTTTTAACCTTAGCTCTGTGTGTGTGTGACTGCAGCCTGCATGTTATTAGATAAGACTGCACAAGAATCGTTTTTTAAAACCCTAATTATAACAGAGCGTATGTAGAAAACTAAAACCAATCATTTTCCAGGAACAGATCATTCCTTCCCGAAACCGCAGTTTAGTGAGATACAGCAGGATACAGTAAAGAGAGTGAGACATATGTAAAAACAGTGAGACATACAGAAACATTACGAAAGAGTGTAAATATCAATGTAGTGGAACAAAGACAGAGGGAGACTTGGAGAAATAGCAGTTTGTTAACCATTCCTATCTAGATCATTTTAATAATTTACTGCAGTGGAGTGTGATTGGTTACCCGAACTTTCAGCGACTCCAACTTACAAATTCTAAATCATGACAGTTAACAGGTTTTACGATCACTCTGTGATGCAGTGTGGGTACAAATAACACACACACACCATGCACACAGGTACTTTTCCCTGGACCTGATTAATATGTTGGAGTGTGTGTGTGTGTGTGTGTGTGTGTTTGTTCCAGGCTAAGACAACAAGCTGACCGAGCGGTCTTATGAACTGAAGGACAGACATGGTTACAGACAGCAGCAGCCAACATCTGGCTGCCAGGTAGCCTTGGAAACTAAAGAGATCAAGCTGAAAGCTGAAAAACAGGAAGGAGGCCTGATATTCCACCTTCCCTCACAGTCCCACATATCTCGCACAAGGCCTCACAAACTGCTGGCAAACTGAAACCTCTGCTGGAAAATGGACTCCCCCTCCTCCTCCTCGCTATTCCCCCCCCCCCCCATTTCTTCCTTGACAGTCTCTGTGGCATTTCTCTTTTACAATACTCAAGTGGGAGACACGCACCGAAACTAAATTGTCTGTAAGAGTTTCCGCAATGAAAGCTACACAAACAGCCATCGTATGTGTGGAAGAGGTTGACGAAGGACACCTTTTCTCTCTTGTCTCTGTGACTTCACCACATTTACTTCAAAGAACGACACGGGTGTGACCATATAAGAAAATAAACCCTCACCTCACTCCTGCATGTCAGCCATGATAGAGCTGCAAACCACACAATGTACAATATGCAGACTTTACAGAAAAGGTGGAAAACTCTCATGCGCACTCGATGTTTTTCCTCAAATATCTGAAAGAGCTTTTAGGTAATCACTCCTTCTCCTCTGCGAGAGTGCTCAGTGCAAACATCCACCACAGCCCAACATCGCAGCTGCCTGTCAGAGGGTTTCTGGATCAGGTTCAGGTGCTTTGACCATAACACTATAGTCAAGAGTTTTTTCTTGGGAAAGTCACACACATCTGCTGTGTCAGTTTGCACTGCTTCACTCCAATGGTTCTCACACAGTGTATCTGACTCCTAACACTTTTTCTCACTGTCTATCAACATTTGGTTACATTAAATTAAATTAACCCCCTCCAACCTAAAAAGGCCTATCAATGTGTGATGTAAAATACAGCAAAATCCAAGCTTAAAAAAAGCCCCATTTGATGAAAATGACTTATTTATACAATTAAAAATACCAATAAAACACATGTACTTACTAGATTCTCTTAAAAAAAACAATTCTGCACTCCTGCTCAACTAGCAAGCCATGATTGGTTGACTTGCAGTCATGTGACAAAATTTCATCAGTATTTTGGCTGACCTGCAGGTACTTTCTACAGCTGATTTGCAGAGAAAAGTTTAAAAAAGCCATGACTGTTTCTTTCCATAGAGATGCAAGATTTACAAAACAGTGACTAAAAATGTGACAGAAGTAAAAAAAAAAAAGATCTACCGTAATCTGCTTGGAGTTAAAGTGGTTAATAATACATAAAACATCAGTAGGTTCTGAGGTTAGGAGCTCAGTGTAGATGTATATATTCTTACATACCTCTCCCTGAGTCCAGCAGTGGACTCGTTTGTTTAGGCTCAGGCTGAAAGACTGTGCAGCAAAGAGGAAGCAGAGTGAGAACAGAGATGAAGACAAAACACAAAGAGAGGAAGAAAATCCAAAAGATTTTAAGAGTTGAAAAACTGGAAAGCAAAATATAGATAAAACTGAGAGGAGTGATTAGTCCGACATGTGCCGCCCTTTATTCTCTCACCTGGTTTAACATCATCTGATGTGCCTTAGGAACATAAGAACATGAAGGGGGGGTTTAGTTAAACAGCTTTAACGTTACATTGAATGTGTAGGAGTAGAAGGATCTGATCACGCTGCTGTAACTGTGTTCGTCTGATCAGACTCCGCTTCAGCCTCTGGCACTACTAAACTATGGGACAATAAAAAGTTTAAGGTTTGCTCATCTAATTCATAAGGACACAGAGGAATAATGGAAGTCTGGGCAGGGTGGGGCATATTAACAGGTGCCTGACACAATATATATATATATATATCTAACCACACTACAGGAGAGACATTCAGCTGCACAGCAGAGAAAAAACTGGGCTGTGTTACAGTTTTTGGCAGCTCTTCACTTTGTCTGGATTGCATTTTGAAATTTGCTGATGGGGCCACAGTTTTCCAGTGTTGGAGCCATGTGTCTGTGTATCTGTGTTTGTTGTGGGTCTGTAGTGAAGGGCTGCTAAAGCTGTGGAAGTTCAGCCTCTTCTGTGCCCGCTGCAGCCTCTGTGTGTTTAGGGCTCCTTATTCTACAGGATCAGGAGCCCTGAACATACAATCATAGCCTGGACTGAGTGTGGTGTAAAAGACATGTACCCATAATGCTGGACTTCTTAGGGGGGGTGTGGACAGGTGTGGCGGGGCCTGCTGCAGCATGTGTGAACAACAGATAGAAGAAGCAGTGACAGATGAAAAAAAGTGGATGTGGTGAGAAAAAGGTACGATTACAGGCTGGGCTGTTTAAACTTTAGGTGGAGAACTGAAACAGTGTGTTGATGTCATACTCTGATGAATGTAAACCTATATTTCAACTATATTTATTTATTTGAAAAAAAAAACATTGCCTGTATGTAATTAACTACAGACTAAACAGTGGAGCAAACATTGCAAACACTGTGCTACAGACATAATTAATATGGACCTCTATGGCATGTGCATGTTATTCACTGTAGCGACAGACTAAATGGGAAACTATGCATTCTTCTTCCAACTCACCAGCACTCCCTGCACTGCCCTCTCTGCCTTCTCTGCGACCACTCGCGCTGCCCTCCCGTCCTGACTTCACCCTCTGCAGGAAAAAGAGAGAAAAGGGTGAATAAAGAAGCTGATGGTTAACCTGAACAGCCGTGCTCGGATTAGATGTATGCTTTCCCACTTAAAGCATGTCTAATAATTAATAAATAAATACATTTGAAACAAAAAAAAAGCTTCAAGGATCCTGACAAACTTTGACAAAAATGTGTCATTTATACACGTCAACTTTACCAGTTTGTATAGAGTTATGTTCAGTAATATAACAGCAACCACAGGTAAAAAGTGAAAATACATAGAAAAACTAAGCTTGAACATCAGATCGATCCAAGGCGCTGATTGAATGAGACTTCATTTCTGGCTCTACTCTCTCTCTGTAACTCATCTGCTCACACACTAAAAGTAAATAGGATCAGTTATTTCTCTCTGTTTAGTTTGGAAAATGTGGGGATTAATGAGTCAACTGTCTGGCTCTGTCTGTCATCCTCTGCTGGTCCAATAGCGTCTGATTTAAGAGCAGCTGGTTGTGATTTGAAAAAGTCATCCTCCTAATCTGTTCCTGGCTCTGACTGATCTCTCCACAGGACGACGGCACACTTAAGTTGTGGAAGACAGGTGTGTCCTCTGCTTGGAGTTTGGAGGCGCTCGTTGCTTCCTGCAGATTTAATTAAAATCATGCAAAATTGAGGAGTTTGGGATGATTTGCTTTTTCAGCTTTTATTCAGAGCTGGGTGGAGTAAGCAAGTTTATAGATCACAAATATGATAATATTTCTGGGAACGTGGAAACCCCCCCCTTTAAGGGGAATTCCATCAGTTTCAGGGATGCAGCCAATGTCAGGCCATCGAGGAGCATTTTTAGGCAAATGCAGCCCATTCAATGAGCAGAGGAACCATTAGTGAGTTCAGTTTACAAACCAGTGCATGAGCAATCTGTCTGTAGTGAGCCAGCTTGGTGTGAAAATGTATCTGCCAGAATACAGAATACTGCCACCTGCTGGTCCACAGTTCTAACATCCAGCGAAAATGCAAAATGTACACCTAACTTTATTATCCAAATCAAAATTGTATAAAGGCTTTCATGTGCTCTCTTATTTAAACTCTTTACAATGATGTAAGCAAGTGTCATACAAACAAGTGGAGTGATCAGAGAATACAATAAACCTCCTGCTTGATTCTACTCAAGCCAGTAAGCCACCCGACTCATTAAGATGTTCGTAAACATCTGCTTCAGTACACAGACCTGCGAACAACTCTCTGAACACAAAGGGCTCAGGATTAGCATCAGCCAGGTGGTGAACAGCTGTATGTAGCATCGGTTCTCCTGTCAACAGCCTCCGATTCACAGAAAGCAACACAAGAGAAAAACAGCTGTTTTTCGTGCATTCTTAGGGCTGCAGGGACTGCTGACCGCTTTGCAAGGAAAGGGACACATGCATGCTTTTGATCAGTGCGCTCTTGTCCAGGAGCAGACGACAGGATGCCGTGACATGACATAGGTGATGAAAGGATGATGAATGAAAGCGTCAGAACGCTCTGTAGTGTACGATTAAAAAGTAAGCAAGTCATTTATCAAGCAGCATATGAATATTCCTCAGATGTACCCATTTATGTGCCAACTTATACAAATCATTTCCTAAACGTTCTGATGGATTTGGAACTCAAGATCATCCAAAAGGCTTTCATCATTAACGTTTTGTGTGTGTGTGTGTATTGTGATTTTTATACTTGTGTGTTGGGCCTTCTTCTTTGTCCGTTTATTACCAGACACCCAGTGACATCAGCACTATAATAGCTATCAATTTGCTACAAGACACATTATTACCACAAGATTTTTACGACGGGTGATAAACCTCACCACTTTAAAAGTTAATCATACCTGTTCTCTGATCTCCTTCATCTTCTCTGCCTTCTTCAGCTTGGTGACATACTCCTCCTTCAGCCCTGGGTCTGCGCACAGCCTCACCAGGAAACGCAGGCCTGGACACACACACACACACACACAAAAACACAGAACTTTTGTTATTTTGTTCACCCTCTCATTACATCTGCTGGTCAAGAACTCAGTTGAATAATGTGAAACAAAGACGATCACTTACATTCCACATTTTCAGGGAACTTGCGATGGATTTCCTTATAGGTTTCCAGAGCTGTCTGGAAGTTTCCTGTAAAGACAAAAGTAAAAATTATCTCCATGTTCACTGTGCTTTTATATTTAATTATTTATTTGCTTTGCTTTTAAAATAAACAGTTCCACTCTCACCACTTCTTCTGTGGCAGCTTGCCACCATCAGCTGCCATTTCACCTGGGTAGGTCTGAGGAACAAAGCACGATCAGAATCAATCACACACACCTGCAGTGAGCATCCGGGAAGTTGGGTTTAAACTAACAGCGTTGCATTCAGTGTCAGAAGTCAAAGTGCCTTCACCATTTTGTACCATTTTTAAGACCACACATATATAGTACCCTCAGTGTATCCCACAAAAGTTGTCATGAAAAGTTGTGTACATTAGCTACATTTCCAAGAGTTTAAATCGAAACAACTGGACTCAAGTATTGTTTTTGAAGACTTAGCTAATAGCTACATTAGCGACATGTACCGTCATGCATTGCGTCGAGAAGGACGAAGAACGGAAGTTAACATTACCTGTCGTACAAATATAACGACCAGTTTAGGAATGTAACATGATCCGCTGTGTTTGTTTTATTACCTTTGGACATACAACTTTTTTAAGCTATAACAACACAAATCTGAATTGCTAGCGACGTAGTTTGTTTAGCCGGCAGAGATCGGCACGTTTTATTTGCGACAGCAGTGACGGCCGGAAATTGCGGCGTAGTGTCCGAAAAGGCCCGAAAATGATTTCTCAATGATTTCACTATAGAGAGTATGCACACACGTCAGATTATGGTTTTGGTTGGTTTGTTGGTGAAGCAGTAAGCTACACCTTTCAAAGTAAGGATCTACCGCAGGAGCTATGGTTACCTTGGTAACAGCTCATGCAGCGAACAGGAAATACTACCAAGGCAAGACCTTATTAGACCTTATTAAGTCTCCTGAACACAGACAAAGCTCATTTCTTGTCATGCTTATAAGTTCCAAATAGAGTTTACTTACTGTATGAGTGTGGCTCTTTCAAAGTACATAATGGCCTTCTCACAGAACTGTGCTTCAACGTAGTAAGCCCCAAGCCACTCGATCACATCAATGTTGGAGGGGAAGTACCTGAAGGACTGAAAAGACAAACAATTAGAATATTTATGGGTAAGCTGCATCTGTGAATTGGTCTAGACAACGATAGAAATGTTTTAATTATACATCATAGTAATAGTGGAAGGCTTGGCTCTTGTCCCCTTCTGCATCGTGCAGCTCTCCTAGTTTTGCCAGAGGGTGGGGGTCAGTGGGAGTCACACTTATGACCTGCATCAGCCACTCGATGGCCTGTTGAGGATCCTCCAGGAGCTCGTAGCTGAGACCACAGTGTTAAAGACAAACAAGATGCTTACAGTACATGATGAATTCCTGAAAAAAGGAACTTCCATTATCTCAAATCTGTGAGACACACAACACATGTTATCAGTAGGATACAGGTTGGCCAGCTGGAACATAACTTGGCCACTGTCCCTCAGAATGGCATGAAGCTTCAGGAAGCAGTCCAGAGCCTCATTCAGACGATTCAGTTTCTTGTAGGTCAGACCTAGCAAAAAGTTAAGAGGAAGAAATATGATGTATCCACACGTACAATTCTGTTAAGAGTGCTCCTGATCTAGATATTCAGAAATATGGCAGCACTAAATGGTGCACACTGCGAGGAGTACTGACTCTCTTAGTTATTAGATATTAAGGACTTATCCTAACTAATAATAACAACACAATCATTTACAGGTTACAGGTGTTTGTGTACTAATGAAAACAACACCCTATTCCCTTTCTGCCATTAGATCCACCTAAATCCAAACACTGGACCTTTACATCAGCACAACAACAGTAATCTGGTCATTTCCATAAAGATGACACACCTAATCAGGATACACAAGGCACAAATGCTTTTCTGTTTAGTGTACACTCCATGTTTATCTGCTAAAAACTTAAAGACGCACACACGCCCCGTTTTCTCAGAGCTCACCCCGAAGCCACGCCTCCCAACCAGTCTGTGACTTTGGCCATCATGCACGTACCTCTCTGATGCGCGCAGAGCAGGAAGAGAGTGACAACCAGCCAACTATACGCGCAGGGGCGCCTCGTAGGATTGGCTGATTTTTAGCGTTTTATAGCTTCCACAGATGATTAATATTCTTCGTTTTAAAGCGAAACTGCCTAAATCGGTTGCTATCGGATTGTAAAGAGAAGTTACACTAATTTAACAAAAAGTGCATCAGAATGAAATCTCCTACCCTACCTTTAAGCTCCCATTAACCTGCCACTACTAGTGCATCTAACGCAGCTGTTACCCAGGTTGTAGAGCGCTTCAGTGCATGATGAATCATTCCTCAGGGCTTCTTTGAAGAACTCTGCAGCCTTTTCATAGTCCTGTTTGACAAATACTGTGTTGCCCTTGTTGGTGAGTGCTGCAGGGTTGTACCGGTCTGCATTCATGGCGAGATCAGCATATCGCTCAGCTTGGTCGTAGTCCTTCTCCTGGAAGAGAAAAGCGTATGGAAATGTAACTCAGCCACCCCTCCAATTGGATACGATTTAAATATCTTTGACCGTTTTCTTTATATTTGGTGTCAGTCTTTCAGAGTCTTACCAGTAAATAGAAAAATGAGAGGTTAGTGGCTGCAGCACTCTTCACTCTGCTGTCCTTCTTCTCAAAGGTTTTCAGAGTTTCCACTGCCTGACAAAAAACATCATGAAAACAATAAAAAGCCTGTTTTTCCTATATTGCAAGAGTTAGTACCCACAAGCAGTTTCCCCCAGTACATAACACACTAAACCACATAAAAACAAAAGCAACAGACTTTTAATTTTTTAAATGCTCCACACATTTTGTGATGGCTTCTAGTATTCAGTGTAACATCTTCTTTTCCAAATGACATTCTATATATCAATACATATCAAAATTTGGCAAATGTGTCTACTTAAAAATTAGTTAAAGCTCTTTAGAATAAAAAATAAATAAAATAATTTTGAATATTTACATTTAGAATTTATAAAATGAACAAAACAAACACTATTTTGCTGAATGTAGCCATCAGGACTGTTGATATATTTTTCATGACAAGCCCATATTTGAGTCGTTATGTGACTTTAAATGCATTATAAACTGGGGAAACATTCAAACCATATTAGGGTGTAAAGGTTAGCATTTTGTCAAACCACTAGCTAGGCAACAGCTGCACAGATGCAGATTACACCACCACCACCACCACCACCACTGTCTGCAAACTATGTACAAACACCACACACATGCACCAGAGGTTTTAAAGGTCTGTGAGTAAAATGCAGTTAGCTATTTCAGTTATTATATGGTAAAACTGGAGAAACATTAACTGCTCTTTGTCATTAATCTTTTAATCAATACATTGTTTGGACAAAGGCATGCTTATACTGTAATGTGTCAAGGGTAAAAAAACACAATGTAAATGTGACCATGGAAACAAAAAGCACACATACCTCAAGCTTAGGCATGCAAATGTCAAAGAAACAAGACAAAAGCAGGAGAGAATGCAGGGCAATGAGAGGGGGGAGTGTTGAGTCTCATTCTGATTGAATTAAACAGTCTGAGCAACAGAGAACTGACATATAACTGACATATATACACTGTAGTGTAAATGGTCAACTGAAACCACAAACAACATCTAACAGGAGCATGTATATATTATATAAAATATAATCTTTACTCTATTGCTTCCCCATTAACAGTGCAAATATTAGCAAGATTTGGCTCATGCCGAGTCAACAATGTCAACCATTCAAACAAGCATCTAAAGCAAGTATCCATTTTTTGTGGTCCACGTTCTTACTCTGCTGTTGTGGCCCTAACGACACAGACTGAGTTAAATGAAATGTTAAATTGAGTGGTATTGTCCATAACACTGTTGCAACAAACACACTCACTTGGTTGAAGTCTTTCTGTCTGAGATAGGTGATAGCTTTGTTGATCTCCAGATCGTTGGCAAGCTCAACATACTGAGAACTCTTCATCATGTCTACACACCTTTAATAAAAACAACCACATATTGTGTTATCTGATGGTGGAAACACGGTGAACAGAGCAAGTAATGATGGTTTTTTTCTGGACAATATTTTGAGGTATTTGAATATGGCCATTAGGTGCATATGACCTGTTTGATACTTGATAACAGTTAACCAATCACATGCTGCTTCCATTTGTTCCCTAAAAAATTTAATAAACAAGAGCAATGACAGACAACAAGACTTTTACATCCAGCATACTTTGCTTGTTTAGAAAAGTCAGTCAATCTGGTGTAAAGAGAAACCGAGAAATGTCCTTTCACCTTTTTTGTGATATGAATGACTCAGACAAAAATAAAAGAATAACAAACCAGTCAAATCCAGAGGCAAAAGACGTCTCGATGGCTGGAGCGATGAGCTTGGCTGCAGTCATGATGTACCTTTCCGCCTTAACTTTTCTACGAACAGCACACAGGGGAATTCAGAGAATAAAGATAGATAAAGATAAAGATTCCAAACAGTTGATAAACATTTTTTCTTCAAATATGCACAAAAAAATATCTCACAGATCTCTCTCCATCTGGTGAAGTTTGTCGTTCTTAATGGCCTCAATGACCATATTTGAGCTGGTGTCATCCTGGAAGTGTTGACAGGAGAGGGTTTAAATTAGAGTCACTAGATTCAATGTCTTTAGTTTAACTTTAAAATACCATTTAAAAGAGCAGTGCCTTCGAAAATCAGGCATTTGGATGGTCCTGATCAATGCAAGTTTGGACAAAACCTAAACAACAATTAAATTAGCTTATATATAGGAGTATAGTGACATAACAAGAAATACCATTCCTGTCAAAGCGACACAATATATTTTACTGAATTACAACAAAATGACATTTGGGGAGTATTATTAGTTAAGAATCTAAAAATAGAATACATGATTCCACTTAACAACAAGCAAACACTCACATTAGATGGGATGTACTTGTCTTCTTCATCAATACCCAGAGGAATAGCAATGAGCTTCTGAAAGGCCTTCTTCATCCTCTCTTTGTCACCAATGGCATAGTAGCAAAGAATAAGATTAAAGCCTGTCTTGATGTTAGGGCTCTCGCTCATGATGTGTTCGTAGGACGTTATGGCATCCGTGTACTGGCCCATGCGGATGAAGACTACACAGATATTCTGCATGATCTTGATCCTCATTTCCTTGTGTGCGTTGGAGATCTGATCCAGCGCCATGCGGTAGAACTTGATGGCTTTAGGGTAGTTTTTATGCTTGAAATAAATGTTGGCCATGTTGACCTTTAGATGACCTGGACAAGCAGAGCAGGAGTTTCAGGGCGAATCACAGTACAGGTGAAGAGAGAAGCAAGAGAAATCATTTGATAGGTACAATGTATGAGACGTGAATTTGTCAAAATTAGAAACCGCAAACTTATTACAGTCCTTAGGGTCAGTTACTGGTTTTCAATTCCTGGCCCTGGTCTAAAGTCATGCAGAAGACTAAACACAATGCCAAGTGGTGCAAGTTTCTTAAGGTTTGAACAATGTTCAACAACCCCTCCATGGAACATCACAAAGTAAGTGCACCAAAGTGAACCAAAATGTAACTTATGCCCAAAGACATGGGTTCAGTCTTATTAATTTCATCCATGAGTGACAACAGTGGTGGTATTTGATACTTCACTGTGGCAAAAAAAAAACAACAGTCACAGGAAAAGAAACCTTCGTTTTACTGCCTTAACACAGGATTATCTGGCCTGTGTACTTATGTGGTTTATTCATTACAGCTGCAACAGACTAAAAACATCTGCAGCGAGTGTGGCATTAAACAGCCTGCTGCTCACCTGTATTACTGAACATCTTGTTCTTCACAATGACCTGGAACATGTTCAGAGCCTCAGGATACATCTCATTGTTCACATACTGGTTGGCAAGGTTGAGCAAAACCTGGACAGAAACATTTAATATTTTTAAATAAAATAATAAAAAACAGGCAATGGAGTCAGACAGCAATTCGTGGGAGCTCAGTGTTTTCTGAGAACTCTGCCTGCATAGTTGAGTGGTTATGTTCACTGTCAATGGAGCCAAGCATGACTGCCAGAATAGAATAGAATAGGATAGAATAGAATAGGATTTTATTGGCATTGTAACATGCCACATGTACAACTAAATTTAAAATAGATACTTCTCCTGTCAATCTTAACTTGACACTGTCTAAAATGGTTAAAAAAATACAGCCCAACTTACTGCATAGTAGAGATCCAAATTGAGGTCCGTATTTCCAGACTGTTCCTTCTGTCTGACCAGCGCTCGCTCTTTCCTCCCCGCCTCTTTAGCTACATCAAGGGCCTGCAGAAACACATGATGATGAAGTGCATGAATATATTAGGAGTAGAGACATCAACACCTGGGTCAAAAATGAACAACATGTCTTTGGTAGAAACTACACTAACAGGTCACTTTTGCTTCTGTTATATAGGATTTCTGTTGTGCTCGATGATGAACAACATCTATCTGTGATAAAAATGTTTTTAATAATGATTTTATGTCTGAAAAACACAGTAAAACAGGAAGGTTAATAAACTTTAGCCATTCTGAAACACCTTAGCTTTTAGGTTTGATTATAAGTTCATCATGATTATACTTTATATTTAAAGTTGGAATAAAATATAAATACAAATGCTCACTTGTAGGGTCTTCTATCTAAATTCAGACAAATCCAGACAAATATTATTATTAAACAGTGCACTCAGGAATTAGTCTAACCTGTTGTAAGGATCCCATGCTGTGAGCCTTGCAGCTCTCCTTTATGAGGTCATTCACTTGTTTCTCCATGATCTTAAACTTCTCCTCAGGCCTGCAAGACAAAAAACATATATACCAAAATATATGATAATGCTCCTTAAGTGTACGCCTGCCTCCGCCCAACACAAAATAGAATGACTAACTACATCTTGAGTGGTGTCAGGAACTTATTACTTATCTGAGTAAAATGTGTAGTGTGTAAAAAGTATTTTATACCAATATCAATCATTCCTCATGACTGATATTCAACTAAAGTTCAACAGAGTGAGAACTCACGTGTCCTCATTCTTTAGTTCAAGTGGAGGTGCTGGACCTTTGGACTGGCCTAAGGGGTCAAAGGTTGAACCTGAAAATAAAGAAAAAACATACAAGCGAACACACATAATTATTACAACAGAGAAAACAATGCAGACATAAACAGCCACACCCTGACAAAGTCCTATCAGGTGGCAATTCAAGTCACTACGTACTATACGTACCAAGAAAAAAAAGAGAAGAAAGAAATAAAAACTTCATCAAAAAGCCATCAAACTCACCACGGGTCAAGGAGGAGGTGTAACCTGCTGCTCTGACAGCTGTCATTGGTCGGGCTGCCCCTTCCTGTGAACACGTTTCAAATTACCAACAATAAGAAATAAAATCTGAAATATACCGTATTATAATAGGTTTTCATTCATTTGTTCAGAGAGGTAACATCAGTGCAGGAAAAGAAACTGCACAACGTAACATACAGACTTGAATGATGAATGCCTCTCACCTGCACAGCTCCAGTCATGGGTCTGCCCAGTGAAGAAGCCAAAGGGATCCGCGACTATGTAAAGCAAGTTACATGATAAAGTGGACAGGCTGCATTCTGTGTCATCTGTCTTATATAAAAAACATTCCATTCATTGTACTTACACCAAAGGAAGTAGCCAAAGGTCGTGCTCCAATGGCAGTGCCCGGAATTTTAGCAGTGAGCTAGATAATTGAAAGCATGACATTTTACAAATGACAAATGTGTGCAAATAGAACAGCATTTACCAGTTCTCTGTAGCTCTGTACAATTCCATTTATTCTCTCTTACACACGCTCATAGAAAATACTCACCGGAGGTCTTCTTCCATGACTTGTCCTCACTGTTTGCTGGAAGCCCACATCATTTTCCAAATCCTGGAAAGGTATCATTACTCATGCTTAGTTCTTACATAGTTTGGTGTTACTGTTAATGCACAAGCCATGTGACAATGTCAGATAATTTGAGTTGTCGTTCGCCACTTGACTACAATGTATAAACGGTTGCTCTTATAGTAGTTTATTAATAGTAGTAGTAATAGTGAACGTTAGCAACCAGCTTCAGACATTTCTAATTAACTAGCATGGTTTGTGGCTAACTCACCTCGAAGTCAAATGTCGGATTATAGTCGTTATAACCCGAATAAAGATCATCTTCCTCGACAGCCAGATACACATTGTCCATGTTGTCCGTCTCGGTGTTGGGAAATATTCATAAATATGGAAAATAAACTATTATCTCTGCGATAAAAGCATTAAGGCGTTTTTTGTTGTTGTATCAGGATTTGTTCCCACAATTCAAAGCGGCGAGGGAGGGACTGTTCTCCTTTCGAACTTCTAATTGGCTGCTTACATGTCAATCATAAGCTAGCTTTAACATGATTGGTTGCCGTCTATATCTTCCGTTGCTAGGATACAAGTTTATGCTTACGGTCTCTGATGCATTCCGTTTTGCATTGTTTCACTTTAACAGTGTATTAACTCGTGTAAATAATATAACTTAAATTTAAATGTTGTGGACAATTACAAGTGTTTGTTTTTCGCGCGGGAAAAAACATTGTTATATACTTTTGGCGTCATTGATTTGACCCTTCTAGGTTACCGTACCATACTGTTAGCGTGACTCTGGAGGGGCGGTACAGGAGTTTTGATACATATAGTGCAACTTGAATCAGAGCTAGACTCACAACAACTCAAAATGAGCAGTTCCGACACAAAGGTGATAACTGTGATCGGCAGGTGAGCAACAAAAGATGCCTGCACTGTGTTACTCTTTGCTCCTAGGTTGCTATGCTAGCTACAACTGTTAGAATTTAGAGTATTGCATATGAATTTAGTTTGGTGATTGCATTGCTGTAGCTTATGGCACAAACAGGATTGTTCTCATTGTATACGTGCAGACGTCTTGCCTAAGTGGAGTAAAGATGTATACAAAAATGTAACGTAAACTATTGTAGTTTATCTTTGCAGCCAGGCTTATTTATTGATATGTTTAAAGACATCAAACTTCTATAGACGGCATAGTTGTTGTGTTAGTTCTCTGTGTAATCATGCAGGCTTACATTTTAACCTGTTTTCTCTACCCTGTTCATTATTTCTGTGGACTCAGCTAATAGGCTACTCTGCATTGACCTCTTTTAAACCTGAAGAGCAAATACTGAACCTTACAGGAAGGGGCCTACATGTATGTGTTAAAATCACCATCAGATGCAGGGTAGAAATGACCACTGAACACTGACATGACCCACAGATCAACTTCCACTGCATAGTTTTTCAGTCTAGATGAAGCAAAACATCCTGTGGGTTCATGTCTGACATGACAGGAAAAGGATCCTGAGATCAGCAGATTTAAGCTGTGTGTGTGTGTGTTTTAGTGGGCTGATTGGTCGTTCCTGGGCTATGGTGTTTATCAGTGGAGGCTACAGTGTGAAGATCTATGACAACCAACCAGGACAGTCTGCCAAGGCCATCACAGAGATCCGGTGAGTCCTGCTGCACAAATGATCATCCCTGCACACAGTTACCATGCAATGTCATCATAATTCCATTTCATCAATAATAAAAGACTACATTTTCACAAATGAAATACTTAGTCACTGTAGCTAAGATGCTTTGACATTTTTCCATGACCTACAAAGGCCAAAATATATCCTGTCCTTCCTTCCTCCAGTTCCACAGGGAACATGTGAACGATGCATGATCAGCAGGATTCCTCCTACTACATGAATAAACACAGGTTATAGTAACTGTTTCACAGCCTAGTCATTGCTAGTTAAACATTATTGTGACATGACAAAGAGGTTTTGGTGAAAGCTGTTGAGAAAAATATTGCCAGAAAAATAACTCTGCTTGAAAAGTGTAATTTGAAAAGTGTAATATCTTTACAGTGACCCTTCTAGGTTCAAGGCCTTGTTACAGCAGAAGGGTTTGTGTGGTCTAGTGGTCGTCAGAGTTATGTGCTCATGGCTTAGAAGATCCAGACCAACTTGACTGAGTACCTTGCTTGGGACAGGGCACCCAGGGCCCAACCATTAGCCAGGTCCGGGGTAGGGGCTCACTGCTGAGCACCTGGTGGCCGGGGCCTCTCCCATATGGCCTGAAAAAATGATACAGGTGCGCCCCCTTGTGGGCCCAACACCCTCAAGCTGGTCCTCAGGGGTTGGGTGCAGTGCAATACAGACAGCTGCCGAAGGCGGGGCTCATGGTGTTCCGACCATCAGCTGCCCACACTGTGCTTTGTAACTCATCTAAAGCCTTTTAAATAATATCATTCACAATCAAAACCCCTACAACAAAGCAACTAAACAGACATGAGTTCTCTGAGCCTGATAAAACATCAACAGAACAAGTGGTCTGGAATGATTGATATAACAGCAATAATGTGTCTTTGGAACCATATTGTGTCTAAAAGAGTTAACTGCATCTCCTGCGTTCAGGAAGCAGGTGGAGGAGCTAGAGGAAGCCCACATGCTGAGAGGGGAGCTGCCTGCTGCACAGCAGCTGGCTCTGCTCAGCAGTTATGATGACCTGGCTCAAGCACTGGAGGGAGCCTACTTTGTCCAGGTAAGTGGACCAAGTTCTGTACTGTAGAAGTACTGCTAACATCATAGTAGTAGAGTGAGTATTGTTTTATCTATTTATCACAGACTTGAATCAGAGACAATTCTTCTAAGTTAAAGGGTGGTTACAAGAATCACAGTGCAGATTTCTCTGTGCACAGATTACCCTCAAGGGGGCGCAACATCACTCTTCATTTGTGCCACTTCTATATTTGAACCTGAACTAATAATAAGTTACATAATCACATTAAAATCACTGTTAATGTAATGTTAAATTACATTTCTCAGGCCAAAGGAAATGTTTTACTGTCACAATCTGTGAGCTTTGGGATTGTAATGACATTTGCTGACCATGCTGATAAAAGACAAACATGACAGTTGAACACAAAATGCAAAAGTCATGCTAAGAGCACAAACACACAGTCAACAATAGACAACTTGTTCATCTTAAGTCTACTTCACTTTTTAGGCCTGCAAGGATGGAATATCAGTACTGTGTGCACGTTAACAAGGAATGGCTGTGGAATTAGAAACAGGAAATGAGGGATTTTTCTTGATCAGAGGAGGAAGTACAGGAGTTTGTCTTTGTGAATGTGGTTACTCATCAATAACAGCGACTGATACTGCTCAATACTAAACCTGCAAAGGCCATACCTTCATACTGTTAGTAAAGTGTATGTATTATGTTACCACACCTCACCTGCCTCAGGCTGTCGGCTGTTTTTCCACATCACAACACAACATAAAATAATGAATGGAAATGATGAAAAACAGGCTAAACACTTTTTAAGAACAAACATTATAAGAGAAGTCGAGTTTATAGTGTTTTAAAAGGAGCATGATGATGCGATGCGTATGTAACATGATGGTGTATTTCTTTCAACTTTCTGTGTACATGTTGTGCCTGTGTGTGTGTGTGTGTGCACGTGTTTTACAGGAATGTGTATTTGAGCAGCTTGAGGTCAAGCAGAGCATCTTCCAGAACATAGAACATGTCGTGGGAAAAGACGTCATCCTGAGCAGCTCCACCTCCTGCTTGGTGCCAAGCAAGGTTTTCTCTAAAGTTCAGAACAGGAGTCGATGCCTCGTTTCCCATCCGGTATGTACTGGCACAAGTGTGCGATCAGTGCATAGTGTAAGCTGTTGTATGCAAATCACATAATTTGTACCAAAGTACCAAAGTTATGGGATAACAGCTTAGAAAAGACAACTCCATCTCTACAAAACAAAAAATGACAATCTTTGATAAACTAGCTTGTTGTTGTGTGGCAGTTTACATGTTTTCTACTGTCACAGTGATCATGACCTTTGACCTCCGAATTTTTAACAGTCCTTTGTCAAGTTCAACTGAAAGGTTGTACAAAATATAAAGAAATTGTTTGAAGGTAACATTAGGATCTTGCATTAGTGTTAAATGGGGCAGACAACACTAACAATCACATAGCAACAAAGGCTTGGCCATGATTCAGCTCTGTACAGCGACTTCCAAGGAAACGATCTGTGTTCGGATTATTTCAATTTTGCCACACCTTCCTAGGAAGCGCTCTTCTTGGAGTGCATTTCTCAACTCTGGGTTTGGGGTATCTGTGAGGCTTAGAGAAGGCTTAAGAGAATGCACGCTGTGTTCCACAGGTAAACCCACCCTACTATGTCAAATTGGTAGAGCTGGTACCCCACCCTGAGACGGCAGCGGCTGTTATGGACACCACCCATGTCCTGATGACCAAGGTAAAAAGCACAGTCCATAATTACGTCATCATAAGAGATCAGAATGAGCAGTAGTATAAAGAAAAAAATATCTGTGGAGCGTGTGCCGTCTTAACATGACTGATCTCTCTTGATTTAGGTCGGCCAGGCGCCCGTCCTCCTGAGAAAAGAGATTGATGGCTTTGCCCTCAACAGAGTGCAGGCGGCCATTATCGCTGAGTCATGGAGGTTGGTCCAGGTCAGTGTCATGGGTGTTTGTCTGGGGAAGGGGGTCGTTCTTGAAGAGGTACTCTCCTCTGGCTGTGTGTCCGAAACAACCCTTTAGTTTAGTGATACCTAAACTGAACTAAACAGTGACTAAATGCAGAAACACGAGCTGACCCAATGCACAGATGTGGTTGGTCTGCTTGTTTTGGTCACTCCAGTTCAGATGCACACAGCACCAACACAGCAATTGCACTCTTCTTGGTCCTCACATTGCTAGTCACACAAGAGTGTATGTGTGCATATTTGTTTTTTTACCTCTGGACAAGAGCGTCTCAGTCTCAGTGGAGGTTTATGTGGCTGCTGATGGTTTTGTAACAGAGACAGAAAAGAGGAAGTCCCTTGTCAGCTCACCTCTGCTATAATCTCCACTTTCTCCCTCCAAACAGAAGCACAATGAGGGTAAATGAGCTTTAGCCTCTGATGACAGGAGGCATTACATGATCAACCATGGAAGAAAAGAAAGAATGAATGAATGATAATACATTTTGATGATGATGAGTACAACCGAGGACACATGTGTTACCTGACGTGAACTTGCAGTGAGACTTTCACATGAAATTTTTGCGTGTGAAGCTCTAAATAAGTGATACCCAAATATATAGTTATAAATTCTAGCATTGGCTCAGCATTGTGAAACAGGCCTGTGCAGTATAAATCCCGACCACAACATGATCTCATGATGTCTATTTGATTTATGCTTAAATGCTGCTGACTGGAGAAATGTACACAGACTGTCAGAACAGGATGCTTCACTAAATAATGTCAACTATTTTCCAAATGACATGTGCATGCTCTTAACTTAATTACTCTGCTGTCATTTGAGGTGCCATTAATGTCCTCTAAGGCACAAGTGTCCCCAGGGGAAGCTTGGATTCGTGTGAGACGTCCACATGACATGTTTACTCCACATTCCTAGAGCGTTAATTTCCAGAAGTTTAAACAAAAGTAAGAGCAGTTACACTATGATAAATAATACTTTTAATAAACTACCCTTATGTATGTCTAAACCCCCTGAAGACTGTGGTCACTTTTGGCCACAATGGGGTCTCATCTGGCAGCTAGTTTGGCTAACTTGCTGATGAATTTATCAGCTAATGTCCTGCAGAAGCAAATGGCAGATCCATGAAGTGGACGATCATCGCTTTCTTGTCACTAAGAACGATGCTACACTAGGGCAGCTAACCAGCTAGCTGTAACACAGCTCTGCCACATGACCGTGTTTGTCACCAATTTTTCATGAAGAGTCTAAAGTGTAGCTTCTTAGCTCCCTGATGAGTGCTAACATGCAGTCAGGTGAGAACATTGTTTTTTTTAGTCACCACTAAGCCAAGAAAACAGTCACTGGTAACAAGATGTAACTTCTGAGAATGAAACTGCAAACACATGCTTCACAGAAATGCAGCAGTCTTGTGGCTCTCGCTCCTGAATGCAGCATCCATGCATCAACCATGTGACGTTTGTGATTTCACACTGGACTGCGAAAGCTGAGACTCATGTCTTCATGACATTCCTTATCGTGCATGGATCACTACCTTGTGAGGCTCCTGTTGAGGACCCTTAGGTCCTAGCTGACAGAAATGCCACATTGCTGTTAAACAGCCAAACTTTGCTCTTAAAGGAGCTCCAGCTCAGCGCATCTCTGAGGGTCCTGTTTACAGGGAGAAATAAAAATAAAGGACACTTGTGTACACTAAAACCTCTACATATTAGAGTTTATCACTTTTTGTAGCTGTCGGCAAAAAAAAACCAGTCTGTGAGCACGCTTCCAAACATGCTCTACCTCTCTGATCACTTCTGTAGTCTTAAACTGGTTTTCCTGTTTTGTTTATTAGCAGGTTAAGTGACAGATGGCTTTTTTAAGCAAATGACACATATAATGGCACGTTATGCATTCAGGTAGTCTATTTAAAAAGTCCTCCCTGGTATTGTGCTTTGGGCTGGGCTTAGTGTGACTAGATGTTACAGAACTGCTCTGACAAGTCAAAGCTGCCTTTAAAACAACCTACATCCTGGAAGGCAATACAATAATCTGTTGTGTGCTCACATTTATGGGCAGTGATAGAATGACCAAGAAAAGGTAGAGAGTTTTTTTTAGGCTGATAAACTGACTGGCACCCCGTCCTTTTTTTAATGTGTCTCTGGTCAAAGTCTTGGATAATCTCAGCCGTTATGACACAGACTGTAATGAAGTGATGATTAGTGTCTCCACAAGGTTTTACACAGTTGGGGGGTTCTATTTGGCTAAAGGTGAGCTGTCAATCTGTCAATCTTTAGCGGGTGAACTAGATGAACCTGTTGACCAGAGGTTTTCCTCTCTATCTGGCTATGTGGCTAAAATAGAGTGATGAGATTTATGGGTACCTGAATCTAGTGAGCACAAACATCTCATCTTGTGGATTTGCAAGCGCTTTACTTTGTATGAAATAGTGATTATTACACATATGATTCTTACACAGAAATGACACCACTTACACGTTTTTTTAGCCAAGCGGAAACCTTCAGGGCTGATAAATGAAACCCCTGCAGTGGGTAGTTCATCTCGTTTCATCATCGCCTAAAATAATTAGAAAAATAATTCTGTTATTTTGTAATGACGCTGTGAAATATGAGACTGTGAATATACATAATTAGGAAGACACCCAAAGGTTATGTGAGCTGGTATCTTGCAGAGCCGGATATGGATGCTGCATTCTCTCTCTGCTGTCACATAGCTGCAGCTCAGCAGGACTTTCACCTGCTCTAATACTCTTTGACATAAAGACAGTGATGGTGTTTAGGGAAGCACAAAAAAAAACAATGAACTCAACAATGCAGTTTGTTTTGACACGTCACACAGGCACTGGCATGCGAGGGATTGTTACACATCACTGCCACACAACTCATCAATGACGTCTGAGGTTTTTCAGTGTTGTAAGGAAAAATGTGGGCAACACAAACATGTACGATGTACAATTCTTTTATCAGCCTTAAAGAAACAGAAGAACATAATGCATAAGTAAGCTAGTGAGGCCACATGGCAAGGTAGCCACAGTTTATATATGACTAATTTGATAAAGAGGTTTTTACCAAGGTGTACTACAGAATGAGTAAAAACACCAAATCAATCTGTTAAAGCAGTAGAAACAGCTGTCAGTATAAAATATGACCAAAGTCCAGCATTGAGCATCAAGGCCTGCAGTCTGAAAGTGGCCTTGTGGTCCTTTTTTACATAACTTGGACCGTCCTTCACCCCTCCACACACAAACACACACACACACAGAAAATGGGCCTTGAGTCGAGGCCAGCGCTGGAAAGCAGAGCGGCTGAGAAAGCAGCTTGTTGCCCCCAGTGATTACAGTGGAGAAAGGACCCCACCCACCATCCCACTTTGCTCAGATAACAGGCTCGTTGTTGGACGCGGGACCCAAACAAAGACGACCCTGTCCCTCTCCTCTTGCTCTACCCTACTCTCTGTACCTGAGCTTTGATTTCCTCTGTAGTCGGCCAACAGGTATCTCTGAACCAAAGATACCTGAGCCACTCCCTCTGCTTCTCCCTTCCGAACATCCCTCCATCCTCAGCCACTCTCCTCCCCGCACATAATCCTGAGGACACAGGACTGGCTGATAAGGGAAACTTTATATGGTGGGAGTTGTGTGATTGGATCAAAGGGAATTAGCTGTGTTTAAAACTCAAGGGGGTAAAAAGCCCTGACTTTGTTTAAGTGCCAGGAAAATATGGTCTTACAACCTCACACATTAATCTGACCTGCAGTTTGTTTTATTGGCAACATGAACACCCTCTAATCCTGAACTCAGTAACACAGACAACCAACCTAATAGATGGCTCAGCATTGACCTGTTAGCTCTGTAAACTGAGGACGGATTAGACTTCAGAGCTGCTGTAGGGAGATGTAAACTGTATCCGTCAAAGGATGTGGCCTTCGAAGGCTCTGCCTCTAGTGCGGGAGTCTGGCCTAAAAACAAATGTCCTAATGGCAGAGCTCTCCAAATTCTCTTGGAAAAAAAGTCAATGCTTCACTGAGGTCCAATCAAATTGGGATAGGCTTTGTTGGTTGGACCTCTGTGATGAAACAGGACCTTGATCCAGAATTGAAGTCTTCTGACTTTGTAGAAGGAGTGCTAGGGGTCAAACACTCGGTGGAACAGTAACAAGTGCAAAGCACAAAGATCTCGTCTAAGGCGTCTGCTAAGGGGCGTATGTGTACTCTAAGGACTCCAAAGTTCCCCACGGCAACAGTGAAAGTATCCTTCCTTGACTTGGATAAACACAACTTAATACAAAGGTGATTTCATGTAAATCAACTCAGGTAAATAACCTCAAATATCTCTTTTTTTTCTCACTCCATCAGGATGGCATTATCTCAGTGAAGGACATCGACCTGGTGATGTCAGAGGGACTAGGAATGCGTTACGCCTTCATAGGTCCCATGGAAACAATGCACCTCAATGCACCTGAAGGTAATGATTGCTCACACATGTGAAAGTTTGAACTTTTTTACTGTATTCCTGCAGCCAAAAAGAGAAAGGGCAGAGCGGTTTGGGGATGACATGGTTAAAGAGTTAAATGAGGACATGATCTAGCTTTCTTATTTCACATTTCGGTACAGTAACATCCCAGTTCCCAGAGCGTTCCTATAGAGGAAGTAGGATTGTGGAAAGTAGATGCTAAAGAATCAAACCCTAAAAGGACTGGAACATACTGATCAAATGTTATTTTTCAGTTTTATTTCCAAACAGCACCAAAGCACCAGAAGTTGAGCTCAAACATGTCAACACAACATACATGTTCTGCACTGTCGTTCCTGTGTGTGTCAGAGAGAGAGAGAGAGAGTGAAACCTCAGGGAGATGGAGAATATCAAAGGGGAGTGTGAAACCCACACAGTAACCCTGACTGTGTACACACACACACACACACACACACACACACACATACAGAAAGTACACTGTGGCTGAACAAAGCAGTCTTTTGATGGGCAGTGATGAATGCACTCCCTCACACCAGTAATCCAAAACTCACAGAGCCCACATCACGGCCTTCAAACTAGGTGCCAGCTCTACCTGTAGTTACAGTACTGAAGCTTTTTTTTATCTGCTCAGGAAGCAATGGTATGATCTTGTTCTCAAAAGATTGTTAAGACCAACTTCAAATCCTTAAATCATTCCAATCAGATAGTGGAGCACTCAGGTTCTCTGTCTCTCTCTCTCCGTCTGCTCCACCTGAATGGCTGGCTTTTGTGAAGCATGTACAGGAGAACTTTATCCTTTAAAAGGATCCCACAAACAGCTGCCTGTGGGCAGAGGTTCTGCAGCTTTATTCACAGCGGATACAAATGGTCATGCAGATAAAAAGACCTTAGAAACTTCTCAGAACAGTTAGATGACCATACCAAAAGTGCTGCATGTGACCAAAGCAGGGCTAACAGTGTCAGCAGTAAGTGTGCAGAGGTGACACTTTTTTGGATATTTCTTTTTTTTTTTTGCAAAAAAGGGGAATCTGATTATAGCTCCAATCATAGACACAGCCTGGGGGCTGTGACGTTACTATAACATGAGACAGAGCACAGAAAGGGGGGATGCTTATTTTGGTTTTAACACTGACAAACTGAGTCTGACGTCACATTACATCCATGAAATTGACTTACCACAGAGGGCTGGAGGGCTCACATATTAAAGTCACATTTATGTTTTACTTACACTCTAAAAGTTGTGCAGTTGTTTTACCAAAGTGATGCACAGTGATAACAGTTGATAGGCTGCACAACAAGTTAGCCTTTCTGTCTGAAGCATGAAGTTGTAAATATTAATAATCAGTGTCCCAGAGCTCATAAGCTCATAAGAGAAACATTATTAAAAATCACAGACAGACACTGAGCTACAATCAAAGTTTGGTCAAAACCAGACAAGATAACACAGATAACACAGATAACAGTGATACCAGTCTACAAAGCACATCTAAAAGAAAACCTCACTCTTGTACTGTGCAGCCAAAAGTTCTTTTTTTTTCCAGAACAAACTGATGTTGGATTTTGCATTTTAAACTTATAAGGAAAGGGGAAAATAAAAAGCACCTTAAAGGTCAATAAGAGAAAAAAAACATTTTTGTTAATGGATTTGTTTGTTTCTTGATTTGTATGTTGAAACGCAAACGAAACAAAAACGAAACGAAAAACAGGACCAAAAATACACAGACATAAACACCAAGAGCTTGAAATAGCTCTGACACACAGAACCTTGGGTTGAATGTGGATGGTACTTATCACACTGCGGTGTCACATATAGTGTGAGTTTCATGCAAACACTCAAAGTTCATCTTGAGGATAAAACATGAGCTGATTGAAAAAAAAACCAGTTCATTGGTATCAGACTAAAAGCTTCTTGTGGACACAGTGTCACTCTTATAAATCTGGTGTGAAACTTGGTTTCAGTGTGACAGAACTCCTTCTAATGGAGCCCTCCTGACCTGCCTTCATTACAGAGCCGGTGTGAAGTAGTCTGTCTTCAGGTAGCTTTGTAATGCTTCACACATCTGCTGCTCTTGTTATCACAGGAATGTCAACAAACGGCTCCACTGGCCCTCTTTATGATACGTTTAGCCCAGTCATTGTCATCACTGAGGGGCATGTGCAGCCTCAGTGATCAATAGCTGTCATTTTACTACATCCAAGCAGACAGCAGCTGAGGGACGTTTAGGGTCATGTCTGTCGAGAGACTGTAGATTTTGATTTTTGTGCACTTTCAATACACAGTAATTGTAAAACGGCTCGTAGTGGTAAAGGAAGAAAAACAGGGAAGATCATTTATTAATCTTTAACACGTGGGTTTTAGCAGCACATGAATCATTGATCAGCCAAAATGATGCATTGTAGATAAATAAATGGGAGGATCTAGGGGCTGGATCCAAAAGTGAGTCAATCAACATCGACTCCCATGTCAAGATGGTCAACTTAATAAACATATATACAGATTGGTACAAAATCAATGTTGCCCTCTATTGATAATTTCTTGTTTTGTGACAACTGTACGAGAGTTTTAATTTTATTAGGACTTGAAATTACCCTTAATTATGAGCTTCACCCCTTTGAGTGACAGGTGGGTGTCGACTCACAGTGAGCGCTTCCTGCTTCAGCGACTGCCTGTCTGCCTCAGCTCCACTTAATCTCCACCTCTTCACCTGCATTAGGAGTTTGGGCGGACTGTGATGCTGCCATCACTGGAGCCTCCCACAGAGGCTCAAAACCTGTCACTCAAAGCTGCCACACCCTTAATCATCTATGTTTAAAGGGATCAATTATATAAAGATTCATCGCCGAGTACAGTGCTGATCTTCTCCTGCCTGGCCTTCCTCCCCCCTCCACAGGTTTGGAGGACTATATGAAGCGGTATGGAGAGAACCTCACCAGGGTCCTGACCTCCTTTGGGCCTGTTCCTGACTTCACTGGCGAAGGATCCAAAAGCATCATTAAGGTAAAGTGTGGTGGCTGCAAAAGACACCGAGCCACAGGTGTAAACATCACTTATTATATCTGGCTCAAAGTCATTTAATATGTGCGATATTAAATTGTCCTTACAACAGAGTTCTTCCACTTTGTTGGTCTTTCTTTAATCATTAGTTCTGCATGGCTGAAAGTTAAGTGTTCTCTGCACCGTATAGCTCACATGCTATCACAGGCTGTTAAAGCATTAGCCACAGAAGGTCACCATGTGAGAACACTGAGCAATAAATAGTTTAAGGTGAACTAGTCTAAAGGACAATACTCGTCAGTCTTGTTTGAGCTTGGTTTTCTGGTTCCTTCCCTCTCTCTAAAAGGACAGAAGCCAAAAACTAAATCACATATTTAACATTTATACACATTTATCCTCTAAATTTTCATAGTAGTAATACCAAAAGTATCACTACATGAATGTTGAGTATTTGGCACCCCAGCAGCTCCCACACTTGGAAGTGATGGTGACCATACTGATAATGTGCTCCTGTGTACCTGTTGCCTCTCCTGAAATCTTTTGCTTCTTCATTCACATATTTTTTTTCTTCTGCTCCATCCACAGGAGATGTGTGAGCTGATCCCCAGTGACCAGAACCATCTGTCTGCCAGGAAGGAGAGGAGGGACCGGCTCCTCATGTGCCTCGCCAAGCAGAAGAAGGAGGACTGTTAGGATCGACATGCGGTACCCAAATTCAAAAACTCCTCTGACTGTGATGGCTGACTGAAAAACAGGAATCTCTGCAACGTCAGTGATTGTTCTGCCGGCAAATCAAATCTGTGAAATTTACAAACTCAATGATTAAAAATGAGCAATAATGAGTATTTGAAAGTGCCCTTTGTGTGGAGCTCTGTCATCACTCTGAAGGAACTGTGGCCTGTTTTAGTCCTCATCTGACTGACGCTGTGGTCTGTTTGACCAAAAGCACAAATGATGTTTTGATTAATAAAGAATCATGAACTCATACATTTGTTGAATTGTTTTTAAACCCTGTGTGTTTGTGAAGGAAAATAAAATCCTGGAATGTGGTTGGAGCGGTCTGTGTCTGCTCCATCCTAAACAAATCGATGATGTATGTCGCAGATGAAATCCTCAGTCACGAGTTTCACTCAGACGTTTCTGCTCCGCTCGTGTGCCAGATTTAATTTCACAGACATATCTGGACAGAGTGACCGTCATGTGATCACAGCAAGTGGATCGATGTGACAACTACCACCCAACAAAACCACTTGGATGTTTACACCCTCTATAGGCGTACAGAACCTGTTCAGGAAGCCACTTACCTGACTGCAGATATGCCTGTTAGCATTGCAGCTAGCTGGCTAAACAGAAAACATTTTACAGGCATTTTACAATATTTATAATGTGTAATGTAGGCCCTATGTAACTACCTAATATATTTAAAGGCTCTGTTAAGAATGTTATTTTCAATTATTTCATGCTGCCAGAAAATAAAAGAAATGAGTTTTATTCTAATGTCCAAATGCCAAATTATAAAGCTGTAAGACAATGTTACAGTTATGCAAAGTATTAATGTTAATTAATGAAATTGTGTGATCTGTAGTGATGAAAAAGTCATAAATACTCACAGAACACAGGGTAAGTGGGTGTCTAAGCTGTTTTAAATTCCCGCAGTCTGTCTTGCAGGCATGTGTGGCCCCACCCTGTCCGCCTGCAGGAGGGCCGATGGAAACACTCTGGAAAGACGCAGGTGCGACGCTGCTTCAAGACGTCAGTTCAGACTGCACCGAGCAGAAGTTCTGATTCTGCTGAGAGGCGCAGAGGAAGACAGGAGGAGGAAGACTAACCGATCTAACTTCTTCATGGAAAGCAATTGAAGTTCTTAAAGGACACGCTCCTCAGAGACAGCAGGTGAGTTCAGATGATCGTAGAGTGTGGACAGTTTTCTTTATCAATATTTGGCGCAATTTCTTCTTCATATTTTAAAAAATGTGATGTAATTCTTTTGATTTACGCAAGAAAAATGAAGGTAAAATATCACAAATTAAATGGAATAATGCCAAACCGCACATTTAAAGGGACAATTCACCTAAAACCTGGAGTTTTTTTTCTGCGTCCTGCAGCGCTGTGGATCAATTTAGATGATTTGTTTTACGTTTTTTTTTTTAAAGAGTTTGTGGTTTGTAGTTTAGTAGTGGTTCTCTGTTGGAACTATTTTTTTTAAAGTAAGATAAAAAAAAAAAGCTCCAAAACGTGGATTACAGAAGACTACAACAACAGGAAACATAACATTAGAATGATTCATATTTTGGGTGAACTGTCCCTTAAAAAAGGATAATAATGGGGAATTTAAAGAGATTATTGTGCTAAGACATCATGCAGTAATTAGTAATAATGAGTGTAAATGGAAAATATATAGAGAATTGTGATTTCTGAGAAGATAAATCAGTGTAGACAGAGAGGAGACAGAGCAGTACCCGGCTCATGAGCGCCCATTCTCCCAGGTGAAATGACCTGGGTCTATTTTTCAACCCTACTCTTGAAATGTATTTGAAGTCTCCTGTCAAGTATGTGTCAAAATTATCTCCTCTACTACACATTGCTCAAAGTACCAGAAGTCTTCTAGGGAGGAATAAACCTCTTCCAGACTTTTCCTGGCTGTTGACCTGTTTCTGACTCTCACAGGCTTGTCTGAGCTTCCAGCGTCCTCTCGTCCACGATGAGTTGGGGAGCTCTTTACGCCCAGCTGGGCGGCGTCAACAAACACTCCACCAGCCTGGGGAAGATCTGGCTCTCCGTCCTCTTCATCTTCCGCATCACCATCCTGGTCCTGGCCGCTGAGAGCGTCTGGGGCGACGAGCAGTCAGACTTCACCTGCAACACGCAGCAGCCTGGCTGCAAAAACGTCTGCTATGACCACTTCTTCCCCGTGTCGCACATACGCCTGTGGTGCCTGCAGCTCATCTTTGTGTCCACACCTGCCCTGTTGGTGGCCATGCACGTGGCCTACAGGAAGCGTGGGGATAAGAGGACCATGCTGGCCTCCAACGGCACAGAAAAGATGACAGAAACTGACCTGGAGACTCTGAAGAAAAGGCGGCTGCCCATCACAGGCCCCCTGTGGTGGACTTACACCTGCAGCCTGTTCTTCCGGCTCATCTTTGAAGGCGGCTTCATGTATGCACTCTACTTTGTCTACGATGGCTTCCAGATGCCCCGGCTCGTAAAGTGCGAGCAGTGGCCTTGCCCCAACAAGGTGGACTGCTTCATCTCCAGGCCGACGGAGAAGACCGTCTTCACCATCTTCATGGTGTCCTCGTCGGCCATCTGCATGGTGCTGAACGTGGCCGAGCTGTGCTACCTCATTGTCAAGGCTCTCCTGAGGTGCTCGTCAAGTTCCAACAAGAGGAGACACACTTACACAGAAAGCATGACGAGGGACAACAAGAAGAACGAGATGCTGCTGTCCTCGTCCACAGATTCAACCAGCAACAAGACCGTGTGCTGAAAAAATGAAGGCAGAGGAGGACGGAGGGGTGAACTGTACCCTCAAAACTTGCATCCACAGATTAGACCTTTAGTGTGACCATCCCGCAGATATTAGTGTGTAGCTGGGATGACACCAGGAAGGTGAGTGGATGCTGCGTTCTTACAATCTATATTTTTAAGTGTTACAAAAAAAGTCTTCACACAATGTTGCCTTCCGTTTCCACACACTGGATGTTTGACTGGTCAGAGAAGAATGAGCCGACACTGACATCTAGTGGCGATAGTGAAACTACAAGCACAAATTAAAGGGACAGTTCACCCAAAAATCTGACACTCACAGTTTTCCTGCAGTATCATGTCGATGATTTTATCAAGGCAGAAATCTCTACTGATAAACAGCGCTGCTTACGCACACATTGGATTTTGGGGGTGTACTGTCCCTTTAAGAAGGGAGGAAGAACAAATGAAGGGTTGGTAAAATGAAGGGGTGATTGTAAATAGTTTACACGAGCTGTTGTTTGATTTTAAATGTGATGATTTTTTTCTTGGTGTTGAATCAAGTTTGACTCTGAAATGAATGAAGAAGAGTTTCACACACATACATGATGATGACGGTGGCTTTGATGTTGTCCAATTAGATCAGAGTGTCTTTTACCTGAACTGACATTATGTTATTGATAACGTGAACACACACACAAGTGCTTATATTCACACATGTCCAGTGGCTGACAGAACTCAACACACTGAGGAAATGCAATCATTTGACACACAAAGCTCAGCAAAAACAACAGAGATGCTTCCAGACTTTAACTGCCAAAAAGTGAACTTTAAATGCTATGCCATGCTAAATATTAGCTCAAAAGGCTAAAAACCTGCAGGTTATTAGGCCATCCACAAAGGACACACTTCCTTTAAAGGATGCTCCCCCTGAATAAGGGGCGCAGATCCACCATATCCCGGCCGAGTCCGTCGCTTTTTGGGGTCCCCTGGAAACGTTTCTGCTCATATCAGCCCTACTCTGAGCACAATTCTGAATGTATCGTGCAGTGAGCATTTGTGGTGAACATGTTTTGAAAAAATGCGAGGGTTTCAGCTTGCATTGAGCCCTCTGGGCCACCGTACCTGCATCTCATCTCATAGTTTGTACTTAAAAAAAAGTTGCTGTGAATTGAAATTGGATTTTTTTTTATCCAGGCATAAATACTGAGTTATTTGCTGGCTTGTGCAGCATTGAATAAAGTTTTAGCTGTATATAAACCTTTGTTTTTGTCTCACAGTTATCCATTTTATTATTATGATTAAATATTCTTACTATAAATCCAGTATTTATTCTTTCTGTGTCCTGTGCAGCCCAGACCTGCTGCTGCTCCTGTGTCATTCGAACTGTACATGTGTTGTTGTTGTTGTTCTTTGTGCGGTGTGTACTGACTCCAGCTGGCTGTATCAGCTTTCAGCATGTGCCTTATTTTAGCCACCACGCTAATCACCACTCACCCTCTTTATAATATGAGGAACCACGGCCGGACTCTCAAAGTGAAAATGTCTTTGTCCTCCCTCCACCCAGGAATAGCCGCAGCGGGATTAAACCACATCTGCCTTGTTTGAAAAAGGAAAAAAAACGACCGTGTGTGAACAGAGCGTAGGGACTGTGGTGATTAGGAAGACATGTTGGACAATCAGTTGTGATGAAGACACCTCTGTATGAATCAGAAAACTGTACATTTGACCTTTGACCTCCTGCTTTCTATAACAGCCAGATGACATTTTAGATGCTGATGTTATTGATCCATTTGATTTGACTTTTCTTTAACAGCTTTTGACATCAAATTAGATACTAATAAGATGAACAAATGAAATGTGTGTTTTTTAAATGTTTTTATTACACTCGCACTTTGATCCTTGTTTTGCTCTTTGACACATTTTTCATTAAACAGTAAAAAAAAATCTGTGTGGCTCTCTTTTTGCACATTTTAGTTGTTTTTCCGAATGTTTCTCCTACAAAGTTGCTCAGTTTTGATCACCAAATATCAAACATACTTACAAATCCTCAACTTAAAGGAGCAGTTTTGACTTTATAGTGCTCTTTAGTTGTTTTTTGGGGAGATGCTGTGGTGGATTTTCTTGTTTTATGCCTTTTTGGGACTCTTTTACGCACATTTGGGGAGTTTTTTTTTTTTGTTTTATGGGAGGAGAGGGAGGTTGACAGGGGCGTGGTGTGACTCCGGACTGGCTGATGACTCTGTAGCTTCACTCATGCATGGTCACACAATGTGACAGACCAGACATGGTTGGAAACGGAAGGCAACTCCGTTTAACCGAGTCCCATCTCCAACTGCAAGTCGCCTCCAAAAACTAAACCCCACAACACCACGGACAACTTCAACGCAAGTTCACAGGCCGGGACAGACAAGACAGACAGACTGACAGAAGTGGGTGCATGAATGAGTTTGGAGAGAGAGAGAGAGAGAGAGAGAGAGAGAGGAAGAGACAGAGAGTGTGTGTGTGTGTGAGAGAGAGAGAGAGAGAAAGAGAGAGAGAGTTTGTTGAGCTGTGGGAGAAGTGACAGGTTTGGGAGACAGAGGGAGGGTCGCTGCAGCCGCGGGAGGTCCTTTTCAGCGCACTCCAGTGATGGCACCAATGATGGCAGATGGATTTGCATTCCCTGTTTAAGTATGACATCTCCGGTTTAAAGGTATGACGGATAACACAGCTGTGAACATTTTCCTACAAATGGGAGTTTGAGTAACTGAAGAGCGTCGTGTTAACAGGTAATTAAGAGTTTTACTGAACAAGAGTGAGAGACAAAAGCCTGACAAAGCTTGTGGCGCTTAAAGGGAGTCTGGGGACTCTGGCACACTCTGCATTGTCAGCCCGGCAGGTATGGCTTTGTATTTGAACCCTGTCTGTCACATTCATCGCAAATGCCACAAATACCTGTGAAAACTGAGCGGAATGTATCTAGTTTAATAAGTTTGAAAGTCATCACAAGGTCAAATAAGAAACTTTCTGTCACTCTGAGTGTAAATGCTGTTACTATTTATCATAACAATATCAGGTACATTCAAACTTTGTTGAGAATATTATCCAGGGTTTCCAGGTGTTGGTTTGCAGGACACATTTTATTATTAAATATGCAGAAATATAGTTTTTAAAAGTTTTTATGAGCTTTTTTCAAAGGCTAAAAAAAAAGGAAATGAATTATTGTTTGACAGATGTTTTTCTCTTCCAGGTGTCATACATATTGTGAACCCTAGTCGATGGATTTATTACCTTTAATACAAGAATATTTTAGTAAGTTTCCCCTCTGATATATACGTGTGTGTTTGTGTGTGCATCAAATGTGTTGTACATATGCTTCCAAATTTAAAATATGATTGGAAAATAGCAGTTTCACATCTGTAATACCAAATACCTTGCATCCAATCAACATAATTAACAATACGTTGTATTAATTAAGCAGAAAGTCTGCTTTTTTCAACTATTTAAGTGTGAGGAGGTGCTTATTTATTCTGTTTTATATTATTTATATTATTTGAATTTTTTATTAGGTAGGCAGAACAAACTTTTGGGAAACATCATCAGCTTTTTTAAAATAAATTATTTAAATTATATTTAAACAAACAATCATAAAGGAGGAAACTAATGAAAACAAATGATCCGCTTGGCTCAATTTTTACACTTTTTGAGCCTTAATAACAGATGATTTCTCACAGATATTATGTCCCACTTTCTATGAATTACAGTAAAACAAAATAGGTTCTTGTATCACAGAGAAAGAGAGGATGGGAGGGTGGTGTGTGTGTGTGTGTGTGGGTGTGTGTGGGCATTTGTGTGTGTGTGCAGGCGGCACACCAGAGCCCCATCTCTGCTAAATGCTGTTTTCGAACATTATAATGTTGATCTCAGCACATGCCTGCTGGGCAGTGGAGCGAACAGGTGAGAGAGAGACAGAGAGAGACAGAGAGAGACAGAGAGAGAGAGAGAGAGAGACGGGCCTGACAGAGAGAGAGAAAGAAAGGGAGGGAACCAGGGTTCAGTCACACAGGTGGTCTATACAGTACAGCAGCTGTGTGGGTTTGAAGGGAATTGTTTTGATTTGTTATTGATATCCGTCTGTGTGACAGGTTTCTGTAAAGAGCTGAGCGTTGTGTGAAAAAGAAAAATATGTCCAGTGGACACCATCGTCCTCGTGTCTTGTGTGTTTGTGTCTTGTATGTAACAGCGGGGTTAAAGCCTTCAGCTTTTGCATAGACAGATGTGGTTCATAAGCATTTCTTTAACTGTCTGTGTGTCTGTCTCCTCCATCCTTCTACCCCTCCACCCACCCAGCCTGTACTTTCTCCATAGGCTAGAAATCTTGAAGCATGGGCGACTGGAGCTTTCTGGGGCGGCTGTTGGAGAACGCTCAGGAGCACTCAACGGTCATCGGCAAAGTCTGGCTGACTGTCCTCTTCATCTTCAGGATCCTGGTGCTGGGGGCCGCGGCCGAAGAGGTCTGGGGCGACGAGCAGTCCGACTTTACCTGCAACACCCAACAGCCTGGTTGCGAGAACGTCTGCTACGATGAGGCCTTCCCCATCTCGCACATCCGCTTCTGGGTGCTGCAGATCATCTTCGTGTCCACGCCGACTCTCATCTACCTGGGCCACGTGCTGCACATCGTCCGCATGGAGGAGAAGCGGAAAGAGAAGGAGGAGGAGATGCGCAAAGCAAACAGGTTCCAAGAGGAGAAAGAACTCCTTTATAGAAATGGTGGTGATGCAGGGGGAGGGGGAGGAGGAGGAGGCGGCAAGAAGGAGAAGCCGCCAATCAGGGACGAACATGGCAAAATTCGTATCAGAGGCGCATTGCTGCGTACCTATGTGTTCAACATTATTTTCAAGACCCTGTTTGAAGTGGGATTCATTTTGGGCCAGTATTTTCTCTATGGCTTCCAGCTGAGGCCCCTGTACAAGTGTGCACGTTGGCCCTGCCCCAACACCGTGGACTGCTTCATATCGAGGCCCACTGAAAAGACTATTTTTATTATATTTATGCTTGTGGTGGCTTGCGTGTCTCTTTTGCTGAATTTGTTAGAGATCTATCACCTTGGATGGAAGAAAGTTAAACAGGGCATGACAAACGAGTTTGCCCCCGACCACGAGTCGCTGCGCCGCGTCGACATTGCAGAGCCTGAGTGTTTGGCCTCGGCCTCCAGAACTGCCCCATCCAGCCTCAGCTACCCACCCAACTACGCGGATGTGACAGCGGGCAGCGGGGCGTTCCTGCCGCCCCTGGGTCCGGCAGCTGTGCCCTCAGCGGCAGAGTTCAAGATGGACGACCTCCAGCAGGAGGAGTCCCTTAGCCAGCCCTCCCCCTCCTCCCACTACTACATCAGCAACAACAACAACCACAGGCTGGCCACGCAGCAGAACTGGGCCAACCTGGCCACCGAGCAGCAGACTCGGGAGATGAAGGCCACCTCCCCCTCCCCTTCTTCCTCCTCCTCCACCAGCAACGACAACGAGCAGCAGCAGCAGCAGCAGCAGCCTGTTGACACTGCGATGCTCCTACCCACCAGCAACACCACCAGTAACACCAACACCACTGCTGCGTCCAGCGGCAGCAGCCCCGGCACTGCCTCCAACGCAGGCAGCTGGGGCGGAGGCAAGAGCGAGGAGGAGGAGGAAGGCCACTTCACCACTACCACAGTGGAGATGCATGAGCCTCCGGTAACGGTCAGCACAGACCCTCGGCGGCTCAGTCGGGCCAGTAAGAGCAGCAGCGTCAGGGCCAGGCCGAGCGACCTGGCTGTCTGAATCCTTTTTAACCCTTCATGTCCCTGACCCCCTTTTTTTTTTCGACCAAATCCCTGCTTCCCCCAAAACCTCACCCTCCAAACACAGTGTTAGAAAATACACACATGCATAAAGCGAAAAATAAATATAAAAAAAAATAAAATAAAAATAAAAAATAAAAAAAGGAAACAAAAGAAGGCAAAGCAACAATAGTCAGGAGATAATGATCAGTCAGCAGCAGTTGATTTAGTGCAATCGGTGAGTTGAGGGTTTTATTTGGATGGTCTGTATTTATGCACAAAGTGAGAAGGCTCGGGAGCGAAGGACACTGTGATACCACACATCCTACATGGACACATTTCACCAACGTCTCTGAGTTTTTGTTGAGCCTAAAGGACTAATCATCTCAGATCCAAGTGAAGGTGAAGCACAGCGAAAGCTGGTGTTGTTGTACAGATCAGTTATTTTATGTTAAGCCAAATCAGCCGAACTGGCAGCACAAACACGTGCCGTGTGAGTGTGTGTGTGTGTTAGTGTGTGTGTGGATCATCCTGCTGCAGCACCTCTAAAGTTGTGTTAAATTCACAACAGTCACTACATGTACGTGTGTCGCCTTTCAACTCACCGATTCACTTTTCTCTCGCTTGGTTTTACCCACAATCCTTTGTTTCCTACAAAGAAGGAAAATGGACTGATCGTCCTCAGAATAAACAGATACAGCCAGGGTCAAACCGCTGTCCTCTCAGCTGGACACATCAGAACGAGGCGCCTGCTTTTGTTGGCGTTGCCTTCCGTCTACATATCTGAAAGGAAAAATGCTCTCCACCAACTACTCACAGGATTGCCTTAAAAGAATCCTATGCAAGATCCAACGAACTGCAACACTCTCCTACAAACAACCACCTAAACTCTTTGGTTAGACTTGAAACTTTTTTTTTTTAGTTAGATTGTTGGCAGACAACACCCCCTACCACCACACCCCACCCTCTCCACCCCCGATTTTTGACCTAAAGATTGAGAGCAACTTAAATTGTTTTCACCGTCACACATTTCCTGTGCTTATACATTGGTTTTATTCTGAAAAGCGCTATTTTTTTAAAAACGGAATTGAATTTTACTCATAAATTGCATACTTGTAGTAGTCAGTTTGTGATTGAGAAACAGCTACGCTCAAAAGGAAAAAAAAAAGAGACAAAACGACGACGCATGCGCGTTGCAGTCAACCTCGACTGCTTCTATTTTGTTGTGTTCATCTTCTTAGTGACCTTTAGAAAGAGAGAGAGAGAGGAAAAAAAAAAACCCACACACTTTTTTTTTGAGTTCATCAGCAGCCGCAGTCCCGTGTCTCTGTGCTGTTTGGTTCATTCACAACCCGGGCACTCAGCTTTACATTAGCCTTAATCTACTGCATTGACCTGCCAGGGCTGCAGATAATCTGACAACAGTGTGTTAACTGAAGCAGCAGGTTAATGCACTGGAGTGGGAGCAGTGTAAAGTTAATTTTTTTTTTATTTTTTCATTTTTCTTCAGGGTGGTGGAGAGTTTATTAAAAATGATGTGGTGTAACTGTACCCATATACAGTAATGTATCTTAATAGTTGCTTAAAATGACGTTCAGTGCAAGCAGAGACACAAAGAAATGCAGTCACCCCCCCCCCCCCCCCCCCCCCCCACACCTGCATCCCCCCATCCCACACAAAGAAATCCATGTTTTTTTTGTTCAGACTGACAAAAAAAAATCTTTGTTATCTGCATTTTGTTCTTGATTCCTAAAGTTTACATTTTGGTAGTTGATAAAGATTTGCACATTTAGGAAGGAAAAATTGCTGTTCTACAACGCTAATATTGGTAGTAGTAGTAGTAGAGAGAGAGAGAGAGAGAGAGAGCGAAAGAGAGAGAGCGAGAGAGAGAGTGACGCCAAAACTCTACGATCCTTAAAGGAAAAGATGTCTTAAAAACAGAAACGCAGCGGCTCTTCGATGAAAAAGCAGTATTTAAAAAAAACACACACACACACACAAATCTCAAGCTGAGATAACGAAAGTTTAAAAAAGGAGAGAGAGGAAAAAAACAGTTAGGGTGTTTTTCTGTTTGTTCACTCAGTATGTTCTCACAGAAGACTCCACTGTTGACAGAATGTTACCTGGGTAGCTGGCCCTTCCCTTAATAGCCCCCCCCCCCCCCCCCCGGCGCACGATGCCCTGACAGGATGTTGTGTTTTCGAAGCCCGTCGTCCCCGTAAACTCCTCCAAAACTCTCTCCTCTTACGTTTCATGCAGAGCATGATTTCTCTGGCTCGTCAGGGAGTAGGAACCATCTCAACCAATGCTCACAACAGCAACCTGTTTTCAATGCTGTCTTAAAAAAAAAAAGAGAAGTGCCTTGTGTATGAATGATTCTTTTGTAAGAACAAGTTGATGTAAATGTTCATTTACCTCAAATGTTTACAAAACTGTTACTAAATAAATTTTTTGTACCATATCTGTTGCTCCTGATTTTTACTCTTTGCTTGGAAGGGACTCTCACAAGCGATGTGGATTTGACCTCTCAGCCAGTTAACCTGATAAAATACAAGCAAGAGATCAGCAATATTGGTTAGACAAAAGTTCTAGACATGCTGCATGCGAGCTCTGAAGGCTAATTTTAATGCTTTCTTCCTGTTCATTGTTGACCTCTGAGCTTTGACCTCCGAGCTCTACACTCCCTCACTCACTGCATTTTGACAGCGAACATTAAAATGTGTCGCTTCATGACCGGGTCCAGAACAGATTAAAATAAGACGGGCGTGTCAGTCTTGCACCTGAGAGTCAAACATCTAATACAAAGACACACTGCAAAGAATTTACAACACTGTGTGATGAACAGAGGGGGCGAACGTTCATCTTGATCTTCAAAGCACAGACTAAAACAATCAATAACATGAGATCAATGCACATACAGTGCACAGTAACATATAACTCGCCCAGGACGTGTGGAGTGTGTCATCAGTTCTGGTTTTGGTGAGGGATGCAGGTTTGCATGTGGTTCAGGAACTCAATAGATCTCAAATAAAGTAAAGATGGCCGCTGGGAGGCTGTGGTGGTGACGCTCCATTGTTTCCATGGGACAGGTGTGGCTTGGGGTGAAACTTCTTGAGATCCTCAACTACATATAAACCTCCAGCCCCCCACCAAAGAACTGATGAAGCTGCTTGGAGGAACAGTGTCAAAGGAACTCTAAGAGGTCTGATTGCCCTGCTTCCAGCTCCTGAGTTAAGTCATTGGGGAATTTGTGGGTTTGGGCACCTTTTAGATGTGATGACGACGAGAAAGAACTTTTTAAAAATGTATTGGCTCAGATGGAGAAGACAGTAACCAAACCTTCTCAAAGGTTTCACAGAGACCAGAGATTTATTTAGGAAAGAAACACCTCATAGCAAAACCCAAACATTAGGGGCAGGTTGACTTGGTGCAGATATTTGGCAGAGAGTCCAACAACAGAGTACAGTACATGAGTGTGGGGCTCTTGGGTCCAGTGGCTGAAGAGTGATGAGCGATAGTTGATCTGTTGGCACGACTGACCGGAGGCCTCGGCCCGTCACTCAGCCAGCGGCTCTGTCTCCAGGAACATTTCTACCATTACAGCCGTATTTATATTAATGTCCTGCTTTTATTTATATTCTAATTATTTTGTACCACACACTGATTGGATCTCACAGCTTTGACAAGATTTTACTAATTATTTTTTCACAAAATTACTGCATGCTTCAGTAGACTTCTGTGTGGTTTCTACTCAGGATGTTATTTGCATCCAGCTTTTAGATATTTGAGGTTGTCGGGCAACATTCATTTCATCTAGCAAATGCGTTTTAAAATTGCAGGGAAAATTCTGTAACCAGAATATTTACATTAAAACATCTTTTTATGTTTGGTCCACGTCATTTGACACACCGGTCTAGTTAGACCGACCGTCCTTTGGTGGGGTCAAAAGGTTCACAGGTCACATAGTGGTGCACAGTACTGAACTACTGTCATGTCTATAAATGTAAGTCTGATAACAGACGAGCAGATTTTACCCACTCTGATCTGTTTCCATTGTAAGATATTTTCTATTTAATTATCTAAAATTGATATTTGTCAAGGTATAGCCCATTAATTGACAACAAAGTTTGGAATTTATTAACACAACTTCAACCTGTGCAGAAATAGCCTGGTGGGCTTTGAACCTCTTGGCCCCTGTAAAGCCACGCTTTGGCCCCTGTGGTGGAAAAGCGACTTCTAGAGAAAGTCTGCCACTGAGTCACCAGTCTGCAGCTCCGAGCAGACAGGAGGCTATTTTTAGCCTTTAATCACCTAACAAATTCACACTCAGCCCACAGCACAAATACCTCAGGCCCTCTTTATGTATTTCAGGAGTGTGATGAATTTGTTTCTGGGAGGCCTGACTGCTGGCTCATGGAAAGATGTTTGACACAGACGGTTCAGCTTGCTACAAGACTCCTGCATTTCTTTTTTTTTTCTCGGCAAGATCGTTCAACCTGCAAGCTACAAAACGGGGAAAACATCCAGCAAACAGCTGCAAGCGCTGACGTCACACCACCAATACCATCCTAACATGTAAGAGCTTCTGGAAAATACCTCCCATATCATGAGATTTGAATGAAACAGGTGGTAAAGACATATATATTTAAAGAAATGCATGAACAAATGTTCCATCAGCCCCACAAACAGCCCGTAATATCCATCAAAGTGCCATAGCCTATACATGACCTGAGATTAATAAATGCACATCACACATTTATGAGATTATATAATAAATACAAAGGATACTTTGGTGTCGTTGGTGTACGCTAGAACCCACATTTTTGGTTTTTAAAATCAATTTTTTAACTTAAGTGTAACCTGATTCAAATCCAAAAGCAAATTAACTCATTAAATCAGTTTATGGGACAGAAAAGCTGTTGTTTTAGCAAAAACAAAATATGAATGTGGCTCTCTTACACTCACTATGCAGCCATTAATACTTTAAATGATGTAATGTTGCAGCACTGGTACAGTGTGCGGTCATGTGGGGCGGCTTGTTTTGACTGTCTGTCCACATGAAGCGGGAGGGGCTGCACGAGGCATCATGAGTGAGAGTGATGTGAGGGGAGGTCAGCTCTGCGGGGACACCTACAGGTCAGGCGCGGGCATGGACACTGTGCCCACAGTGCACCTGGCTGACTCCACCTGAGTGTAGACAGAAGAACTAATACAAATATACTCACATCAATCTTAGATGTTTGCAGAATGAGTTTCTGTTCTTAACTTCTAATGGTTCATATATCACATTTAAAATGGAAACAAACATTTAAAGTGAAAAAACTGTTTGTTTATGCTGTTTTTGTTCGATTGCTCTATTCAGACAGAAATTTTGTTTTATAAATGTTTTATTTTTTAATTCTACATATTGTCTTTACATTTTATTCCCTTCATTGTTTTCTTATATTTTGTTATAGCTGTTGTGTTTCCTCAGTGTTGCCTCATGCTGTTTACTTTTATTGCAGCATGAGGCAACACTGATTGATTCATTTTATCTGTGAAAGCTGCTCCATAAATAACCTTACTTAATTATACAATAGAATAGAATATACTTTATTAATCTCTTTGGGAAGGTCCCAGAAATTCAGAAAAACAGTTCTTATACAGTTCTACATGTTAAATTTAAAATGCCGAGTAGTGTCAGGGTGAGAGCAGCATCTCTTTACTACTTTTTACTACTTACTACTCTAATTTGTCCTGATGTTTCTTGTCCAATTTAAAATAAAAAAGCAGCAGGTTGACAGAAATATTAACTTGTACAGCAAAAAATAAAAAAAAGTTGTAGGGTGAGAATAACATCCTCTTACTTTGCTCTACATCATGACCTTCTGTGATCAGGAAAAAGGTTTAGTCCCCAAGTTTGTTGAATTTTAAATGTTAAACTAGAAAAGGTGAAAAAGGCCAAGGTGAGAGTAGCATCTGATTACTGCACTCTAAATTCTTATCAAATTTAAAATTGTGAAAAAAAAGTGAGTGATAGAAATATTGTGTGCATCATGGAGTTTTATAACACTATGAAAAAATAAACAGGAGGGTGAAAATAGCACAGGTCAGGGTTTTAGTGAAGATTAAGTCTGCAAGTCTTTTTTCTGATTATTGAATTTGAAATATTAAAGAAAAAGGTGAAAAAAGGTGAGAGTAGCATCTTACTTTAAATCACAACAACCTCATATTTATTATGCCTGTTTTTCCAACTTATTTGTAAATAGTTTGTAAAGATGTCGGGGTGTCACACAAGTCTTTTGGCAAAGTGTACTTTAGTTCTCATTACTGCTGGCACACTTTTAATGTGAAAATATCCATGTACTGTGCTCAGAAGCCTGTTGACCTTCAGTTATCATTAAATAAGGTTCACTGGATGTTTGAAATGATCCGTCACTCCCCCCTTTTTGTGTTTTGGAGGCCAAAGGTTACAGCTACAGATCACGTCATCACATCACAAACCTGTTTAATATCAGCTGCTGCTGTGTAGAAGAGGAGAGGAGCTGCTGTCGAATAATGCTGGAGACGGGGAATGTGCTCCTGGCTTCAAAGGACAATGGTGTATTAGTCATGTTATGAGGACATAAATCTGTTTACGCGGTCACATTGTGCAGACTCACATCCCTTTTGGGGAGAAAAAGGAGTCGAGTCCCTGTAAACCATTACATCTGAAGAGTCTAAAGGTTATGTCAGTTCATAGATATCAAGACTAATGTGTGTGTTCATGTGGCCTTTGCTTATAAGTGTGTGTTCTTTACTTCTATTTAGACCACATCGGCTGAACTTTTGTCACGTGAATGCTCGTTGCAAGATGGCACCGAGTGCAAAGTTAATTAAACCATTAAAAAAAAGGAGGAAGGTGAGAGTAGCATCTCGTCTAACAGCTCCTGTGACCTGCCAAAATCTGTTACTTGACTCTTTATGTCACAAAGACAGAGGAGTGGATGAGTATGCATGCAGCTGGCTGATGTGTCAACCAGTGGGTGGAAATAAAAAGTTGAGTTTTGGTGACTGTGCTGAAGGGCTTGCTGCACTCACTGCTACACTACAGCTTACCAAATAGGGTCAGGCCATCCTAAATTTAACCCAATCCAACCCCCCCCACTCCCTGTTACCACCAGGCACAGCCAAGGTTACACGCCTGTCTGTGTGCGTCTGCAGTACTTCATACATTGGCATTCTTAAATTTAGGGTATAATGATTATTTATTGGAAACAAAGATCGGTGGATGTTGTTGTTGCATTCTGCAGCAGCAGAGTAAAAACAGAAGTATGAATGGAGGTTATATACGCTGCACTTTAACCCACATCCTAGTGGACCCAGCTAAACTCTCGCCCGTCCTTCAGCCAGTCCCGTGCCACGTGTTGAGGCACTCAACCTGAGAAATGCAGTTGTCATCCATTCCTGCCCTCTTGTCCTTTCTGCAGCTGTACACTGCATCTACACACACACACCCACACAGAGCTGCTCTTCCCTCCCTGGCCCTGTTGTTTTATCATTAAATGGCGACATTAGTTCATATCATGTGATTCGAAGAGGATTCATTGCACATTAGAGGCCCTAATCGCCACCTATAGTCTGCCCCCCGGGCCTCGCCCACATGACCCTGCTGACCACAGCGCTTTCTTTATGCCCCCTGAAAGAGCTGGGGATTGAGCCCAAACAAAAAAACCCCACGAGGGTGAAAAAATGTTTTTACACCCACCCCGCTCCCTCGCAGGCCTGGCTGTGTGGGCGCACAGGGCCGTTTTAGCTTTAGATCAATGGGACAAGTTACTGGAGTCTGGCCAACTCTGACAGATAGCACAGAAAGAAAAAAGCTTGCCTCTTCAAAAAATTGGGTTTTGTCACCGTGTTTTGTACCTCCACCCGTCCACCTCCCCGAAAAAAATGTGAGGTGAAACGAGGGAACGCGTTTTCATTTTTTTTTTCTCTCAAAGCTGCTAAAAGATTTGAGTTTTCATGCTTCTACTGTGTGGAGGGTGAGAGGGCGAGGCTGGGGGTGGAGTGGAGGAGGAGGAGGAGGATGAGGGGTGTGCACAGGCTTATGGGAGGAGAGGGGAGGCCACCTTACGTCAGCCGCTGCAGATGAACCTCCTGTCGGGACGTGGGTCCTGACACGGAAGCTCGACAAAGCAGCGGCTCGTCCCGCGGCTAATGGTGGGTGTTATAGTTTAACAACATGTCTGGTGGTGATTATGGGGGTGCAGATAAACCAGGACCTACTCAGCCAGTGCACAGTAAGGGGTTCACAGCGAGCGCATAGCGCCCCCCATTGGGAGAGAAAGAACACTGCTCTTTTCCAAACAGACACAAACGCACAAAAGCAGCATCCTCTCTTGTCTCTCCTGAAATATCTGTCTCCATTAGAGTATTCTTCTGTGACATTAAGCTCTATAAAAACCAATTAAAACATCAGTGTCATGCTTGTTTACATGTTCCTTCATCAGCATGATGTCACACACTGGAATTTATTTGGACTCATGTCCACACACACCTACTTGCTGCCAGATATTCTCACTAAAGCAACAAATCTGTATTAATCCGCTGCTAAAAGTAGTCCTAACCAGAACCTGGAGAGTACTGAGAGAAGAACTGATGCATTTTAATGGCACCTTACTATCATGAGTGCCATTGTAACTGTAATTGTAATAATTATATTAACTGTATCTAATGCTGCACACCCACCATTTTGCACCAAAAGGGAGGGAGCTGATTAGTTCGAATTCATCGTGCACCAGGATAATGAGCCCAAGTTTGGAGCCATAACATCTTGAAGAACCATCCCCAGCCAGAAGAACAATAACAGCATATGACATGACTAAACCTACCAAGCTGTACAAAAATAAACAAACTACAATGAGAAAGCTGGAGAGGTTTGTATCATTGACCCTGAGCTCCATCTCCCAGGCTGCTGCACTGACCTCGAGTGTTGACAGGCCACACCTCCTCTGGCCCTGCTGTTTGTCATCCTCCAGATAACACTTCCTTCCTCGCTGTCATGTCCGCCTGGCACCTTGTAAAAAAAAAAGGGACATGATAGCGAAAAAGGTCAGAACACAGTGAAGAGGCCCTCGTTCTCTGTCGCCTGCCTGGTGATCAAAAACCACGTCTAAATGTTTATCACCGCTTTTATGCTGTATGAACAGGCAAGATGAAGGAAAAGGAGTTTGTAATGATGAACAGAAGCCTTTCATCAAACATAAATCTTCTGCAACTTTAGAGGAAAAAAAACATTTAATCACAAATGCAGGCTTAAGTGGCTAAAAATTCACATTATGAGTCCTCAGCTCACATTTCAAACAAAGTCAAAAGCCACTGGCTTCCATCAGGGACTGAAAGAGCAGTAAACAAAGGATCACAATTTTAATACCTGCTGCCTGCAGAAGAACTGCAGGAAGGTTGAGCTGACACAGGAGCAGTGGTGCACCGTTACTACAAAAACCTGTAACAGGAGTTACACTAAGAAATCTGAACTTAAACACATCTAAAAATAAAAAAAAACTGGTTTCCAGACTCAGTCTGTCGTCGGTCAAAGTCTTTCATCCCAGATACTGTCAGGTGTGTCCATTTCATTTCACTAAAGTACAACTACCAATATACTGAACTGTCCTTTTGTGAGTGAAACAGCACTGAACAGGCATTTGGTTAGAAAATGAAATTTTTTATTTAACATGACCGTATCAGCATATCAGCCCACACACATAGCATCAGACTCACACTCACTTTCAGTATATACAGATAGGCACATTCACATTAGGCATTGAAGCCAGCCACAGCGTCTCCTGTATAGGTCCGAACACGTGACAGGTTTGGCTGCTGCCTCCGAGTCGCTCAGGGAAAAAAAAAAAAAAGAAAATAAAGAAAATCAGCCAAGTCTGATCCAGGGTCTGCTCTCACTTCAAGTTTAAAGGTTTGGATTTTTGGTTGGGGGTGGGCGGCTGGCGTGACAAATCCAGAAATGTTACCGTGCACACCAACACGAACACCTGCACCAGATCAAATAAAAACTCTGGAAGTCCCTGACCTCATTCACCAGGTAAATTCACATCAGCTGGGAGGAGCACTGATGGAGACTGTGCAGAGAGGCTTTAAATTTGTGAAAAATCTAACGGAAGAGGACTGGTTGTAAGGTTTAAGATCTGGCTTTATATCTCATAAGGAAATGAGGAAGTAGAAAACAAATCCTCAACTAAACTTCAACAACACTGAAACAGCAAATTTAAAAAAAAAAAAAAAACGGTGGGGACAAAAAATAAACAATTGATAATAATCTGAAATGACTTTAGATCATGAAAGAACAAAAGAAATGGATTCACATTAGAAGCTTTTGCTCTGATAAAGAATGACACTCATAATGTAAACTAAATTCAGTCAGAAGGAAACAAACGGGGATGAAAGCAGAATGATCCACGTCCTTCATGATTCACCACCGATACCCTTAAATGGACACAAAAGAGGCGAGGGCGCAGGACTGAAAAGGAAATGGCACCCATATAAAAACCCCATCCCAACAGAAGAGGATACAGTCAAACTAATAAAAAACAAGAGAGAAATAAATAATCAGTTCTTAAAGGCTTCTCAGGAAGCAGGTTTTCAAGCTGAAGTTTTCAAAACGACACAGTGTCCCTCTGTGTTGAATCCACCTCATATTTACACTTCAAAAAGCGACCCAATCTGGGCTTAGTACGCATGTAATGCTACATCGCATGAATGAAAGGTTCCCCTAATGTCCCATAAAGAAACGCAGCATGTCGGTAGGTAACCTTTCCCCCTCTACACCACAGCGATGAAAGGACTCTTGGAGTAAGTCCTCTCTCTCTATCTCTTTCTCTGTCCTGGGATGAGTCCTCTGTGGTGCAGCGGTTTTGCCTGAGAAGCAGTGCTGACGGAGGAAGAGCGGTGAGCAGGATGATAGGAGGGGATGAAAGCAGCCTGGTTGGTTAGTTGGTTAGCAGCAGGTCATCTTGACACAGAGGATGCTGGATGTTGGATAGTAAGAAATTCCACCTTTATGCAGTGAAGATGCGACTTTCATTAACTGTCATCTGGTAAGTTTGATAATGGGCGGAGTTTTGTGGCTAAAATACATTTCGTTTCAAATAGAGGAGAGAGGTGGGATTTCATGGACCTGCTTCTTAAACATTGCATAGAGGTTTGAACATGGAAAATCATAAAAGAGAAGAAGGGAAGGAGCTGTTGATAATCTTGTTTTATGAAGAAAGGATGCTGCTAATGAGTGTGGTGACAGTAAAATGACCAAATCTGCATGCGTTACAAACGACTGCAAATGTTTGTGACACAACAATTAAAACTTTGCTTTCACGTAAAAACGCTCATTTAACTGCATCAAAGATGGAGTTTCAACCACCTAACACAGCATCCGCACCTTCTTCCTCCTTCCTCCTCCACCTCCTGGTGGTGATCCTCCCTGCAAATATTTACTCTGACCACAAACATTATTTCCATCCACAAATTGATGAGGAAGCTGAGAGTGTCAGAAACCTCCTGTCTCTTGGCTTTGGTGTCCTTGTGGTAGGATTCAGTCTAGAAGTCAAGATATTCTTAAGCTGCTTGTCTGAGCGCTATAAACACATCGTCGTTGGTGATGCACAAAAGCAAACTGCTTTTTCAGGATATTATTGTAACCGTCTCTGTCACTCTGTGTGTTCTACCTAATTTAGTTTGACTGTAAGGAAATATTACAGCTCCACCTACTCTTCTGCTTTATGAAAGCAGTCCTCCAGCTTGCTTTTTGAGGCAGAAGTTTGGGCTGCTCTTCACCACCATCCTCTACTTTCCCCGTTGTGAACGTCCCTCACCAGGAGGAAACAGTAAGTCAGTGACAAAGGTGAAGAGCACTACGACAGACGAAGAGGACACACGCTACTAAAACACCCTCCTCCGAGCAACTTCTACTGCTACTCCCCCCCAGGTGCTTCACCCACGTCGTCCTCCTCCTCTTCTTCTTCCTCCATGTGTTGTTTGTCTGTGTAAACGTCCCTGACCAAGAGGACTCTGGTGAGGAGGCTCTCCAGGATCTGTCGTTCCAATGGCGTGGAGCTGAACCACAGCGGGTCGTCAGGGCTGCAGGTTGGATCTGGCTGAACATAGAAGACGTCTAGACGCTCCCGCAACAACGGTGGACTAGAGAGAGGGAGGGAGGACGCGGGGAGGGATGTAGAGAGTGAGGGAGGGGAAGAAAATAGGAGGATAGAAATGCAGGTAGAGAGAGAGAGAAAGGAAAAAACAAAAGCGAGAAAGAGAAAGTATTTTATGAGAGACATGTACAAGAGAAAAATGTGGGGAAAATAAGATAATTAAAGGCAGCAGGAGGAGGAGAACAAAATGGGGAGGTGGGCAAGAAGAGAGAAGTGAGAATCTGCTGGTCTGAAGTTCACTTTAAATATTTGGGGAAACGTATTGTAAGTCCTCATATTCAAAGAGTCAACACTGTGGTTCAGAATGTGAACAGCAATGAGTTCTAATCACAGGACTTAACTGAGTAAACGATGCATAGGACACCCATTATTGGCTGGTTTAAATCAGTAATAAAACAAGTTAATTTACATGTTAACTGTGCAATGGAAGCAAAAACAGTAAAATAAAACAGGTTCTTTTGTTTTAAGACTTGAAATGTTAAACGATCTGAACTCAGTGGCATCTTTAAGCTGTTTTCGGTATTTTAAAATGTTAGCCACCTGGAAAAAACAAAAACAAACAAACTGGCGTAGAGCCTCTCTGAACACCTTGAATAACTGCTGACAGATGAATTAATATCCTACAGCTACAAGTGGACATTGCACCAGTGAACCCACCACTTAGATCTGTAGAGCTCATAGAGGTGACACTCGTGCTTCTTCACTGGACAGCGTACAGAGGAGTCATTGCCGTTGTCCTTGTCCTGAAACTTACGCTTCCTCTTCCTGGAAGCAGTTTGCACTGCAGCAGAAGAATAAATGTCAAAGTTATGCATATAAAAACTGTGAGCAAGTACTCACGACGCACAATCTTTCAGTTTCTGGTCTCACCATGGTGATCCTGAGAGATGGAAGGCACGCGGATGCAGACGGTGGTCTCCTTGGTGACAGGATGGACAGTGTCGGGGCCATAGACGTTAGCAAAAGAGAGGCGGAGGTGCTGCTCCACGGTGCGCAACCCGAAGTATTTGGTGTTCAGGTAAACCAGAGAGCGCAGCAGAGTGGCAGGACTCTGCTCTCCGAGGTGCCGGCTGCTCCACAGGCTCTGCTCCTCCACACGACCCCACAGAGAGCCTGAAAGGATCAGCAAGCAAGTCAAAACTCACACTAGGAAATAAAAGCTGTACTAACTGTACCAGTTAGTGCACCAATGTTAACTTTACAGCCTAGAGCTACAGTTTGGAGCATATGGAATGTGGTTTAGTCTGTGGGATAAAAATGAAATAAAAATAGCTTCTAAGAAAAATCGTTTGTCCTCTTTTATTATCCACCACCAGTAGTGTATGAACTAGAAACAAACTATATCCAAATACAGTGTTCCTGTTGGTGCTGAAGCCGTGTCCTCATATAACATTATAGTGCAATCACAATTTGTCAGGATGTGAACAGCAGAAGAGTTATAATCACTGGACACCAGAACAGGAAATGATGTATCATCCCTACAAGTGACCGAGAATGTTGTTCTCTAGCTTAATATTTTTTATATGTAACTTACTCAGTAGGTCAAATGTATCATGACTCCAGAGAAAGTGGACTAATACCCCGTTCAAACTGGGGAAAAAAATCTGGCTAAAGCAGGATTCGGGCCTATCCAGATGTTTTTTTTCTGAGTGTGAACACCTCGAATCCAGCAGTATCCAGTTTGATTTCAATCCAGCTAGATCCACCCACGAGAGGTGGATCCACCCACGAGAGGTGGATCTAGCCGGATTGGCTCAAATGTGGCTCAGGTGTGAATGCAAATGTGGCTAGCGAATCCGGCTAGCTACTTCCGGTTATCGACATGCTACTTCCTGTTAAGGGGGGGGGGGGGGGGGGGCATGCACACACGGCCTGAATGGTCTCTGTATATTACGAGGCGCCACCTAGTGGTTTGGAGGACAGCAAACACGCTGGATGAAGCCGGATTGAGTGCGGACACAAGTGTGTGCTAGCCAGATTGAAAATAGGTCTGAACGCATCCAGCTTAAAGGCTGGGCTCAATCCTACTCTAGCTGGAATGACTTACTCCAGTGTGAAAGGGGCCTAAATTAAACAGTTCTAAGCAGATGTGACCTCACACTGTGTGTGGCTGCACTCACCATCGGGAAGCACACTGGGCTGCCAGTCCTTGAGGACCTTGTTAAGCTCCTCTCCGAACTGCTGGTAGCATGGATCACTGAACAGGTCATCCTTTCGGCCTTTGGCGTGAAGATGCTGCAAGCAAACACACAAACAAAACAAAGGCTTCAGATAAAGGTCGAACCAGCATCAATACCACAGAGTTTAAAACTTTTGTGTCCTCATATAAAAATATCATCACTGTTTTTCAGGATGTGAACAGCAAATGGTTCTAATCAATGGACACATTCAGACTCAAAGCTTTTAACATAGCAAGTCTTTCCCTCTGCAAAACCAAACAATTAACTTGGTAGATTTTTTTTTTTTTAAAAAGGAGGGGAAGGTCAGCAGCAAACCTGGAACATGTATTTTCCACACTATTAAATCACAACAAAAACTTTACACAATCTGTTTAAACTGCAGTTCACAAACACATAAATCATTCTTACATTGTTCTCTCTGTAAAATCCCTCTGCTGAAGACTTTAAATCCTGTGCTCCACCATGCAGCCATAGTGTGCTGCTGCTCACATGTGAGAGGAGGAGGGAAAAGACTGTGCATCAGCAATATCTGTCCTACTGGAAACACTCACTCTCACTTTGGTTCCTACCCCTATACTGACAAGAGATGGATAGCTATTGAGGTTAAAGGTTAAAAAGCCTCATCAATTTTTCCTATATTTAGGAATATATTTATCTTTATATTTATTTAGATATTTATCTAAAATATTTCGGTTGTAATTTTTTAACCCTCATTTAATACTAGAAGTAGAAAGGAACAAAGAGAGACACATCCAACAAAAGGGGCGGGGCTAAAACTGTGCTGCATTTACTTGGGCCACCATAAAGCCCTATTATTTTGTTTTTAATATAAAATAGGCTCAAAAGTAGCTCCTGAATTTTTCTTGCTCACACAGTAAAAAGATAAATGTGACCGGTTGGATAAAACAAAGCACACTGCTATGTGCTGTCTTACACCAGCTTTACAAGACCATCAGTATGTTTACTGAATTGTGTTAGAAGCAGGTAAACACATTAAAATCTGTTTTTTTTTGGTCTGATGTGACAGGCTGGTGAGTAAGACAAGGGAATATAATTTACCTCAAAACATATTTTCAGGGTAATCATAAGATACCATCTAACCTCAGTATAGACACATATATTTTGATATATACAATCTAGGAGGATTGGGTTTTTCTGCTAATCAATACTCTGTCTTGGTACCCACCTGTTGGATCCCCAGACACAGGTAGAGTATGCTGTCTGGAGAGTAGCGTTCCCCACTGGGCCTGCAGACTTCCCTGACAAACTGGGACAGCGCCGCATTCAGTTCCTCTGAGCTCAGTGACAGGAGGTTACTTTTACACCAGGCTGCTGGAGGTGGGAACGGACACACAACGGACTGTTGTTAACACACCACACATGCACCTCACCTGTCACATGTAGGCACGTTACATTAAGCTTACCTGATTTGGAGCCGTCCTTCACTTTGGTGTCATCTGATTGGTCAGGAGGAGACAGTGCCCAGCGTTTCCAGGCATGGATGCCGTAACGAGCTTTGAGAGGCAACGATCGTCTCTCTGAGGGTCTGCAGGTTGGATGGGAAGAGGAAGACGAGCTCTCCTCTACCGCCCGCCTCTTGTTCCCCTGCAACACAGTGAATTAGCCAGTGCAACATTTCTAACTGCTGCGTGTGTGTGCATGTATGCATACTTGTTTTCTGGGCTGCGGTTGGGGTGCAGACTCCTCCGGTTCTTCCTTCTCCTCTGCCAGGACCGGAGGTAAAGAGAAGCCCATGTCCTCATCCATTCCCTCTAGGACTGGTGCAGGGTCTGAGGCTGAGACAAACAACAACATACATTTTTTTCTTATTTACTGACTTGTATAATAATAATAATAATAATTGTTAATGTAATGAATAGGAGTTTGCATACACTGAACGGATGTGAGGTGGAGACCCAACCAAACAGGTTCAGATTCAATTAAGAGGCATTTAAAATTGGCTACAGCCAGACAAAATTGATCTTCCTTTTTTACATTTTAGCAATAATTTTTTAATTTTTGCAGCTATTTCATGGAGCGTTGTTTACCTTGAGGGAAGTCTGCCTCCAGGTCCAGGTCGGGTTCATACTTGTCCTCCTCCTCTTCTTCCTCAGAGCTGTTGCTGCTGCTGCTGCTGCTTCTGGAGGGCGCCTCTCCTCCAGGCTCCTTCTTCACCTTCACTGGCTTCACATCTGAAATATGATCAGTTTTAGTTCCCTAAACTTTTGCACAGAAGTGTAGATGTATCAACATCAGTACTGTATCTGTCACCTGGCTTGTGATCCTCTGCGATCATGTCAGCCATAGAAATCAGATCAGCCTCCAGGGGGTCAGAGGGCACTTTGTTTTTTAGTTCACTGATGGTCTGGACAATCTGTTCTGCTCCCTGCAGGGTGGTAGGCAGAAACACAGGCACAGGAACCTAGACAAGACACAATGTCTGTGATTAGTGAATAATAAATTAATAACATAATCTATGAAGCTTTCCGTGTTCATGACCCTGGCTTACCGGTACAGGCAGAGAGATTGGAGTAGGGGTGACCTGGGCATACATGTTCATTGGGATGGGGATGAAGACGGGCACAGGTATGGGCACAGGAATATACTCCCTCTTTACACCGTCATCTACATCTGTGGAAACCAAACATGACATTTAATACATGCAGCTGAACTGCATTGTTCAATTTCCTTTCATCCTTGTTGCTTCTCTTTTTGTGACACAAACAATTCAGCCAATTAAAAATATGACAAGACAAAACACGTTTACCCGTCTGTAAAAGTTTGCTCTGCATGTGTGGTTTGCAGTATGTCGCCTTGGTCAGTGTGAGCGGCTTGCAGAGCACCGCCTTGTTTTTGACATCTCGTAGCAAACCTCCACCAGTGTAAGTAGCAGCACTCTGGTTCACCAGCTGCCAACATGGAAGAGAAATGTACATGTCACATTTCTGAGTCGATTCACTGGATTTTAAAGTGCTAAGGGGTGAATTCGGTCATATTGTTGAGGTAAATTTATGGAAAGTTGGTGATGACACATTTCAAATTCCTACTTACCCCAAGTTTGGCCCCTTCCAACCCTGTAAGGAAATAAAATGGATCACTTATTTATCAATCAAGGAGAGTGACCAGGTTATGTATCCGAACAAGCAACTGATGCTTTGAAAGCAATTTATGCAAACATTTGTACCTATGGTGGAGTTTTCTGGGCCTTTCTGTGTGACCATGATGGGCTCGTTCTGCTGGCAGTAGAACTTCAACAGACAGTCCTGGTCGCAGAATTGCTTCATCTCCGCCCTCCACATCACAGACTCCGTCAGGCTACCCTGCACCTTACAGCAGTCACACCTCGCCGCCTAGTGGCCGCAATGAGAACGATATAATAAGGACTAACTCCTGTGTACACAAACAGCACATTTATTTGATTCCTTTGTGTGTGAGCTGACCTTGTAGTACCAGTCGTTGAACTTCTTGGCACAAGTCTCACTGCAGAAGTCCCGAGTCATGCCACCGAGCTGCTTGGTCACACCTCTCTTGCACAGCTGGTGGCAGTGGTTGCAGCTCACACACTTCAGACCCAACTTCTTAATAAAATCCTGTTTATACAACAGCTTACAGCCTGAAAATGAACACAGGAAGAAAAGGACAGATGCTAAGTGGTCTATACTATAAAAAAACAGATTATAAGACGTCAGATGTGTGACAAACAGGGTTCACTGCTTCAAAGCTTTCAAGGAAATTACAGATTTATTCAAGTGCCCTAAAGTGGAGTGGAGTACCTTCGCTACAGAATGGCCTCTTGACCCCAGAGAACTTGACTGTCTCATGTAGCGTCTTCTCTTCTTGACAGTACTCGCAAAACGTCACAATGCAGTGGAGCTTCTTGTAGTCCTCGCAGCACGTCTTACTACAGAACTGGTAGACTTTATCCTGCAGGAAAAAAACATTTAATAAATGTATTGCATTTATTCTGGATTAAGATTCATCATGGCCTCTAATTCCAGTCAACGCGACAAAACACAAGCCACCTTAGCTACAAAATCTTTGGGAAAACAACCAAGCTGCATTCACACATTGTTTATTAAACACTGACTGAAGGAAAATATAGAACAAATGAAACCACATAACATAACCGCTGGCTCCCATGCTGCTTTCCACCCTTTATTGATGTGGTTATGTGTCAGTACATATTATTTGAGATGAGAGGAAGTAAGCCTTTTTACTGGCATATTTAACCTTGTTTAATAACCTGCATGTACACGCACAGAGTCTGAGTGTTTTTAAGGTTTTGTTGTATGGGGTTTGGTGTATAAATGAGGCCATATTTTTTTAAAACCAAGAGTCCAATACGTGAAGCTACAGATCTAACAAAACATTGCAGTAACAAGTTTAAAAGTTTTGATCAAAGAATTAAAAAAAATGATTTTAACAAATACAGATTAATGCTTTCTTGACTGCCTACTTGTTGATTCCGAAGACAAATGTATTGCGGTTTAAAATACTGTAACAAAGAGACACCAAACTGTCTGATTGTGCCATCTGTGCCCAGATTAAAAGTTTGTCTCACCTCCCACTCCAGAATTTCAGGCTTCAAGCTGAACGCTCCTCGACAGTAATTACATTTCAGCTGGACGGTGTCGTTTGTGGTGGAGACGGGTGTCTGTCCGTTGGTTGCTGTTTGGAGAGTAGCATTCTGTGAAGAAAGGCGGCAGTTATTGCAGCTTGTGTGTAACGATATCCAAAAAGACATCCTGATACTGGTATGTCAAGTCACACCACCACCACCACCAATATGTCACCTGTGTTTGTGGCTGGTATTTTATAAACTTTGTATCATAAACATTGATATATATATATCATGGTAGTTATATATGTTTTCTCACTGAGATGTAAAGTAATGCAACATGGGCCTGTTTCTTAATAGAGGCATGAATCGCCAGATATTTTCTGTACAAAACATCCTATTAGCACCAGCTCTGAATCCTCACCTGGAACTTGGTGACACAATGTGAGCTGCAGAAGTTTAGAATGTTTCCCTCTGGGAGTGTGGCTTGGTACTGTGGTAACGAGTTTCTCTTACAGAAGTGACATGTGGGCTCTGAGTCTGCACACACAGAGAATGAACATACATTAGAACACAAAAAAAACAAAGCTGCAACATGGCAGAGAATTAATTTGATGTCCACAACATTTAGAGTAGAGTATTCTGGCTACTCACTGATGAATGAGGTTGATGTGAGCTTGCCCTTGTTCATACAGTTGACGGAGCAGAAGGACCCCATGGTGCCGCTGGCTCCGAGGCTGTGGAGCACCTCACCCGTCTTTATCAAAGTTTTGCAAGTCAGACAGGTTGCAAGTTTACTGTGGGCCTGAGGGAGAGATGGAGAACATCAGGTCAAAAAGAGCGGTTCAGATTTCTACCAAGTAGACCTTGAAATGTGAGTATTAACAGAGCAAACAAAACAAATCCTCCCTTTACTGTAGCTAACAGTCCGTATATTTGTTTAGTGACTCATTTACCTGCTGGTCTGCTTGGCCAAACAAATCACAAACTACAACCTGTGTTCACTCGTTACCGTAAAGACTTACAGCAGCAGCAGCCTTGGAAAATGTTGAAATGACCAGTCAATTTGTTCTCAGGCTAACAAATACTGTACTTTACTGTACACAACTGGGCAGATAATTAAATAACAATTAAATGCCTTACAGAGGAATTTAAGTCCAGCAGGCATCACTCAGACAACATCTCACGACTGGAAAAACCAGACTGTGGTTCAAATTTTTAGCTGGAGGTTTCTCCAATTGTTGGCGAAATGTCCAATAAGCTGGTGTTGCCAAGCAACCGATAGTTTCAACCTCTAATTTTGAGCAAACACTGCTTAACAATGGCATTAGGTTTTAACTTCTTCATCTTCAACATCTTCAGTAAAAAATGTCAGATTGACCTCCTAAGGGGATTTAACAATACACAAGTGATGTGTGATGATACTGCATATTATCAAAGTCTATTATTCATTTAATAAATTATTGATTAAACGAATGCAGAATAAACTATTAAAACCAAGCAGACATGTTGCTGCATGCGGCATGTGTCCGGTTACCTGCTTGAACTCCCTGATGCAGTTGTGGCAGCAGAACCGTTTCTGTTGGCCATCGACCAGCAGGAAGTGGTTGGCTGAAGCGCGGCTGGGCAGGTAGTCACCACACTGCTCACAGCAGTTCATGATCAGCCCGTTGGCCCTGCGGTAAACGTTGAAACACGCATCACTGCAGATCTTGTGGGTCACCGTCTTAAAGCTGACCTCGTGTCGGATCTGTAGACAGAAAAAAATAAAAGACTCATTGTGAGTTGTTTTGCATCCGCTTCTTCTACCTTCTGTAAAAATCTATGTGATGATTAAACTGTCCTTCGAAGAGATGATGAAATAATCAACACAGTGATATAATATAGTCATGAATGCCTACACTATAAGCTGAAGAAGTCATGTCAAGAACAGATTTCAGCTTATTTAACCTCAAAGATGGCAGCACAAAAAACACATTTTGAAAAAAGTCTCAAATTCAAGTAAACTAAAGCTGAAGGAAAAAGGTGTGTTGTAATGTGTCAGTGTCTGAGAAGTTTTGGAGTGTGGTGGTAATGAAGGTCTGCTAAAAATGTACCCTGAAAACCTTCAGTGAAAATGGAAGGCTGGAGAAAAGAAACCAGTCAAGAGAGGTCAGAAAGAGTGAAGTAAAAAAAACAGCAAAGCCAGACAGGGATAAAGACAGATGAGAGATAAATAATGAATGAAAGCGGCTTGAGGAGGAAGGCGATAACGCAGAGGAGAGATGTGGAGGCAACGAAATGAAGGGTAAAAGAATTTTCATTAAGGGATAAGAATCAAAGAGGAAAAAATAAACAAGGGGGTTGAGAAGATGTAGATAAAATGCAACAGGAGTCAGGCATGAAATATTCATCTGTTCAAAACAAACATTCAGGCCTGGGATGTAAATAATGAAGGGGGAGTGAGGCCTAACATGGACTCTACAGCCATGCTAGCAGCCCAGAGGCTCTGAGTGTATTTGCTGCATTAAATTGAAAGGTGTTTGTGATGTTGTGTGCAGTCTGTGAGAGTATTAGAGACACCACCAGATTGCATCAAATCTTTGATGACACCACTACACAGACAGCAGATGTGCACACAGTTCTTTACATATTGGGAGTGGATTTTCAGTTTGCTTTTTGACTGTGTCTGCAGCTAGTACTCTTTAAGTCTGGGACTCACTTATGAATTTGGTCAATATTTATACACAGGTTTATCTGTAGGTAGACAAAACGGGAGGTGACTGACCTCTGTGAGCTTGCCACAGACGGTGCATTTGGTTTTGAGGCCTGATTTGGGAGGGTTTTGCTTGTTCTCATATGCACCTAAACAGCCTGTGCTGCAGAACTCCTGAAAAGCCTCGCTGGAGTCGACCTGGGCCACAATAGTGCCCTTCATGTTTGTGATGTCTCTGGAAAACACAAACACAGCACAGAGAGATAAAAACATCTACAAAACAGCTGCTTTATCAGAACACATCTATGGGACCTGATTAACGTGTTACGCGTACTGCAAACAGGACTCACTTTTTGCACATGGTGCAGCTTTTCTTGGGGGCGGGTTTGTGTGAGAAGGCAGAGAGACAGGTAGTGGAGCAGAAGAGGTGTGTGGAGCCTTTGCGTTGGTAGGCTGTTTGGCCTTTCTTCAGAGGCTTTTTACAGTTAGCACAGGTCACCTGAAATAAAGAAACACAACAAGTTACCACCCAAATTAAAGTTTTACAACAACAATAAGTAACCTTGGGAACCTTGAGTACTTGATTAGCTGTACAACACAGGCATACAGGTTTTGGTCATGTAAAACTTCAAGAGATTTTAATATAATTCGTTGTATTACCTTGACTGTCCTGGGCTGTTGCTGAGAGCCTGAGGCGGAAGTAGATGAGGAAGACTGGCCTGGAGGTTTGGGCAGCGACGTGGCTGGTGACGGAGAGTCCACCCCCGTCTGTTTTTGGTTGCGGGGGACTGAGGCTGACTGAGAAATCCACGAATCTGAAGGAGAGAGACAGAAAGAGTGGTGAAAAAAAGTCTGTAGACTGACTGACTGTCGATTTTAGCTGATGAAGCTCTCAATTCAGGAAAAACATCCTGCATTTGAAGACTAGCAAATTCCAACAGCCAGTCTCCAAAGATGTTTTAAAATCTATCACAAATAAGTGGAATACACTCTAGAAAGAAGCATGCCTATATAATTCTGGCAATATCAGATACTAGAAGTGGGTTCTTCATTACTTTTTCCACGTCTTTATTAACTTAAGAAGTCTGGGCATTCCTTACATTCCATTAACAATGACTATATGTTTTTTATGTGTTGAGTGTTTTTTTCTCCTTTATTGGACAGATGATGGTCAGTAAAACTAAAGGTGAAACAGAGGCATAACATGCATCAAATGTTGAATAAGGAATGCTTCTGGCTGTATATGGTATTCCACTTAAACCTGAGGCAACAGGTAAAATACACCCCAGCCATGATAAAACATCAGTCTTGTGGAGTAAATAACCTCACACCCTTGGTAATCTCACACTTGTTACATCTTTAGCCAAAATATTTCTGTAATAGTAAAACTAGTGAAGATGCTGTGCAGCTAGAATGATCTGAAAATTTAAAAAAAATACACATTACAGAACTGTAACTGCAGTGAACAGCACCACCTAGAGCCTCATAAAGGTATGACCTTGAAGTCCTTTTCCTTCAATAGGCTCAGCATCACATGCATTAAGACAATAAGACTATTTAGACTGTGGTAAGTAAAATCCATTTAGAATAATCTATCAAAGGAGACTGAAAACACTGTAACATGTTTTATAATAATGTGAAGAATAATCTCACAAAACAGGAAAACCATTAGTGGCAAAATTCCATCTTGTATCATGATGATCAAATCATAAAAACAAGTCATAAACAAGAGTAAATACAAGTAAATACTTGATATCTACAAACACAAACCAGCAAGGAGGAGAAAGAGGAATGATGAGCAGCAAAGGCTCAAATCAACTACAGGCTACAGCAGTTTGACGGTGAGCCCATCCTTTATCCTTGTTTCCTCTTACTTAATGTAAAAAGCACTAAATTAAGAAAATATATAAAGAGCAACTTCATAGAAGATCGACACAAGGATGCTACGTGTCTCCTACATGTATGAAGTAGATGTAGAAGTTCAGGCTGAATGAACACACTGGTCATACCAGCAGTGGCAATAGGTGACAAATTGATGCTAGCCTGCATAACTGGAACTGGAACTGGAACTTCATTTTGGTCATTTTTAATTAAAAGGTAGAACATCTGCTTGATAATAAATCTCCTACCTGCCCTGTTGTGTGTCCCTGTGTCTCCATTCTGTACTAGCTGGCCCATGGGGCCTGTGCCCCGCCCAGGGTTGAAGGAGGCAGTCGGTCGACCAGATGGGGTGTCGGGATTCAGGCTGAACGAACTGCTGATCTGCAGACCGTTTTCCTCTGCCTGGCCGTCCCCTGCCTGGATGCACAAGGAGTTTTATGTTATTAACAAGGTAACATCAGAAAACAAGTTGGGAAGGAACCCCACACACATAGATGTCATATGTTGTGCAGTATGTAAATCTGCACTGAATCCAACCTCCTCTGATTTAAGAAGCTGCCAATGAATCTTTGATAAATAAATATTGGCGTATGTTATCAGCTTTCAGCAGTGCCATGAAGAAGATATCATTTTGCCAAGAATAAACCTGCTATGCCAGAGAGAACACCTGCTTTCACTAGTGTTTACCAGCAGACTACCTCAGTGAACGTGACAGGTAAAAATGAGCCTATATAAAATCATTTCTGTGGATTCTCACCACCGTGACAGCCGCTGTTCCTCCTTGCAGTGATGTCACAGAGGTTATCATCAGGTTCATGTCTCCCTGGACGTCCACTAGATGTGGTGGAGAACTTACGGTGGAGCTTCCTTTCTGGCTACTGGAGCCCAGCGTGGTGACACTGGCGATCCTGATCTCTGAGTCTGGCTCAGTGCTGCTGAGTGCACCTGGTGAGTGGGCTGCAGAGGAGGCACCAGGGGGTACTGGTGAGGCGGAGGAAGTGTCTTTCTGTTCAGAGTCCTCCTCGTCATCAATGACAATAGGCTCTGCTGCTGTGGTCTTCGGAGTTGCCGTGGACGCGTTGGAAGACGCAGGAGAACTGGGAGTCTTGGAAGGCACTGCTGCTGTGGACATGTCTACAGTTGCCACGGCAGCAGCCGGCTCTGGACTATCTGTGTTGGCTGTGTCTTGGGGTAAGGTTGTGGCAGAAGGCTGGGGAGCCTCCTCCCCAACGAGAACCACATCATCGTCATTATCCTCCGTGCCACCCTCTTTTGTGGCTCCATCTTCCGTTACCATGGAAACTGCCTCCCCAGACTCCTCAGAGGGGGGCACGGCCTGTTGCTGAGGGGAGGGAGTGGCATCCATGGGCTCCACCCGCTCCCCTGCTTCTTCTGCCACAACAGGGTTTGGTTCCGACTCCCCGTCCATCACTAAGGCAACCACCTGGCAAGACAAAACAAAAGGACACAATTAGGTGAAGCAAGCACCACCTAATTGGTGTTACAATGTCTGACAGCTGTACAGATAGCTCAGGTATCCCCTATAGGCAAGCCCTCCCCACACACCTCCTCATGCCTGATGAAGATTCATTGCCACCGTTGCTGCAACCACAGCTTCTGCATTTGTCACCACTCTGGCTGTCATATTTAGGTTAGTTCACCAAACACGCTATCCCCAAAAACATTTGAATAGCTTCATACCACCTTCTACTAGATAGTAGATTTTTGTGCAATGTCGGTGAACTGACCCATTAAAACATCAAATCTAATTTTCAACCGAGCTTGTCCCAGATACCACATGAGCCCGTCACTTCAAAGGTCCAGCTATAACCTCTGATTTCACTGGATGCTCTGCTTACAGTCAGAGTCAAAATGAATGCTGTGATGACACTGAAGTGATGCTGCAGTGATGCTGCATTGCCTCATTTAGGTCACTGATGTCTGATCAAACATACAAAGAAAACACACATGAAAGGGCAGGTGGGTGCTACAACCAAATAATTAAAATGTTAAATCTGCCATGCAGTGATAACATTTTTGAATATATTTGGTTTTTGACCACCCAAAATTTCTCAAATGTCAGGGACACCCCACAGCAACAGCAGCTTAGAGAGTCATTTCAGACGTCATTTTTAATCTGTCATTAGGTTAGTAAAACCAAATGGCATCCTCATAGACATGAAACCAATGTCTTTCTTGCAAATATATCATCTCAATTTATTTACAAAACCAAAAATATTTGTTCTGGAAGTATTTTCTTTAAATTATTTGAATGAAAGGTGAATTAAAGAATGACTTTGAGAGCTCTGGTTGCATTCAATGCTCAACAGATGTAATGGTAGAGATGGTGTCTCCATGGCTTAGCAGCCACGTGCCTGCCCAGCAACGGGGGCAACATTGCAGCCCCTCCTCCTCCTCTTCCTCCTCCTCCTCCTCCTCCTCACCGTCACGTCTCTTCCTGTTCTCTGTAGCTCTTTGCCAAACTACAGGACACTCTACTGTCACCTGTGCCTTTCTCGTCTCACCCACCCTCACTACTCCCCACCGTTGCATTTCAGTCTACACAGCTACTCTTTTGTTGCCTTAGGCAACCAGTGAAGCTACACCTTGGTTGCCACGGTGACAATAAGGCCCATCACCACCACCACCACCACAGGGACTCTGAGCTCTACATCTGGGTGCTGTTGAGTTGTTGATTATTCAAACGGTTTAGAAAATATACATAAATATGATGCGATGAAAAATGTAAATGATTTATTAAATGTGGAATTATTCATTATCTATACAATAGAAGCAGTCTGCTCTGATTTAATGCCACATTCAAAGCACTTTTAGGATGTTTCTACATTCTATATTGATCTGTTTCTGTCAAAATCTCATTTCTGTGTCACACAGCAGCGAGTGTGACTGTAAACCACATATCAGATCACTGCTGACAGCTGCAGCACAGAAACACACATGCACAAAATACACCAACAGATGCTAACCCACAGACTCACTGCTGCACAGACAATGATCCTCGTAGCTGTAGTTATTCGCCCATGACACAAAGAGCCTGAATGCACCTACATGTAGACTTCACAGTCTGCACTACAGAGGAAGCCAGGTCACTGACTTGACATCACTGTGCGGTGGCCATTTTGGTCCCAGCACTGTGGGGTGCATCTAATAAAAATCACAGCACTACAGCGGCATCCTGGAGGATAAAGGCAGAGAGGAGTATTCATATTAACCATGTGATCTTGCCACATTTTCGTATTTTTATTTGTGATCAATTTACAATCCATCCTCCACCTAGGCAGCGTAAGATGTGCTCTGCAGTCCAGCAGGTGAACCTGACCTCCCTGTGAAACATCACATGGTTACAAACTGGGACACATCTTTCTATAACTGGTGGTGTCTCCTCACAACAACCAATCTCAAGTCTAACAGCTTTCTGTAGACGCATATATAAATGGCATCCACACAGATTTTCTAGAGCGAGTTCCTTCCAAAACGCCAAATGTTAAAAAAGCTATTTTCCCCAATGTATGACTTCCTGTGGTGTCCCTGTTTATTTCCTGCTTTCAAAAATAAGGAGAGGATCTCCTACTAATGGTTGGCAATTAGACCCTAATTGACCACTGGGTCTTCAACACCCTGTAGCACATTATACTGTCCATAATATTCACAAATTGTCAATTAAAATTAGATTGAACAGTAAGCAGAATCATGTCCACAGTAACAGTCAATTATACTTCAGGTCTCTCATTTAGCAAATGCAGACCAGAGAATGGCATGAATCCGAACGGAGTCTAGTTAGTGGCTGATCCGATCAGTCACCTTTGATATGAAAGTTTTTTAAATGTTTTAATGGAAAGCTTTGTCTTATGTGAAGTTAAATCACTCTCAATTATTATCCAAGCTCAACAAGCAATTATTGGTTAGTATTTGTCTACTGAATGTCAGAAAAATAGGCATTTTATTAGTTTCTCTAGGCCTGCTGTGATGCCTTCAAGCGTCTTGTTTTGTCCAACCACTAGTCCAAAAAAATAACAAAATATTGTATTTATAAATGTGCACAGCAGGGGCATATAGACAGTATTTGGTGAGCTAAAATAACATAAAGATTCTGTCATAAATGCATGTTTTGCTCAGAAATATAAGAGTTAAACGGTTGCCGGTGCGGCACATCATGCACGTACAGTACGTTTCAATAAAACAACTGCTGCTGGTGCAGGCTCTGGAATAACACCCTGTCAGAACTGTATACTGCATGTTTGCTGATTATAAAGATCAGCACGATAAAACAGTGAAGCTGGATGAGGAAGAGCTGCTCACTGTGACCATGTGACAGGAAGCATAAGGCAAAACAGAATGACATTCAAGATCAATACCTTGTTCTTGGCTGTTCAAAAAAAAACAAAAAAAAAACAGGATGGGGTTGCAACCTTCCTCCAAAGGTGGTGTTTTGTTACAGCATAGAAGATGTGTATTTTAGAAGGTATAACCCAAGCTGATGACTACACACAACATGTGTTAAGGTCATCTGATTGTAATACTGGTGTCAAAGTATTGGGACCCAAAGCCATCTCCATGTGCAACACCTCCCTAAAACCAACATGAGCTGCAAAAAAAAAAATGCATCACAGCTTCCTGGTCTGATATTACACCAACAACAGATGAATCTATGTGCAAAGCAACCCGGTGGTGCTCTGAGGGGAAAAAATAGCCCGGTCTAGACTCAGTTCAGACTGCAATGCAGAGCTACCAGACAGCCTGCATTCACGTGGAGGAGAGGAAAACGAGGATCCAGCATTAATGAGCTCTGACACGCAACCTTGCTCCAAACGTCAACACCAGGTGGACAGAGAGGTGGGCTGGCGCTGTGGTGTGCAATAAAACAACGGCTGCGCCACATCACCACCACCACCACCACCACCACCTTTCATAGGTGCTCATTTACCTTTCCAAAACTGTCAGCGTGCGCAAGTTGACATTTTTTCCCCAAGCAGGTCACAAGGTGGAGACATGCAGCTGTTTGCGCCAGTAGCGCAGATAGCAACCGACTAATATAACATATTCAAATTAAACGCCTGAGACTATTATATAAGTCTTATGTCACTGAGAAGTGATGCGTAATGCGCAGCCACCAGAACATCCCCCAAGCCAGCTGATGGGCTAAAAAACAGTCCATTCCGGTTACCTGGCAGCTGCTCTGCACAGCTGATGAGCTCTCCTGTGAATACATATGAAAAAAAAAAAACCACAGCATGTACCAAGCTTTCAGAACCGCCCCCCCAATGGCCGTGCCCTTGATTATTAACGCCGTATGGAAGGACCACCACAGCACCAAATCCGCTCCAAGCACCCCCGGTTACAGCGAGCTCTGATCCCCTCTCTCCTCCTCCTCCTCCTCCTCCTTTCATCTTTCAAGCACTGATATTTAACAAACTTGGCAATAAGGAGCAGGTCCAAAAGTTTAAACAGAACCGGCACTACCTGAGCTGCGCAACTCTTCCATAAATAACCCGGCTAGAGGAGAGGCTAGGTTGGCTTCCAAGTTGGAGTCCAGAAGAAACGTGGTTCAGGGTGTTCCGTTCCGTTCCCACCCCTGCCCTTCCTGGCGCAAACAGCCATTGGATTAGCGGCGGATCGAGGGGAGGAGAGCAGACACAGACTGCGCCATTGTTAAAACACCACCAGAAATGATCACAACTTGCTCGCATCATATAGATTTCAACAGCAGCCAAACGTTGCACAGGATACACAGCGTGTCACACATGAATACAACCCCTAACGGTTGTGTTTTTGTTTTTACTACACAATCCCCTTTCTCGTGTACCTTATTTACGCGTCAGCGCCGCTAAATGGAAGCTGCGATCCGAATAAAAAGCCCGATTTTTACGATACCTGTGACGCCGGGGTTTTAATTGGAAAGTTACCCTGCACGGAGTCCACCCTGGCGCAATCAGTGGCAAATATACCCGGCCGCCACAAGGGGCGCCCTCCGCCAAACGTATCACATGAACTGCCTTCATTTGTGTCATGCGGTGGTAAACAACGAGACTCAAAAGAAGCCCCACGCATCGTGTGTACGTGAGTTGCAGTGACCCAAAGCCAGGTATAAAGCCATTATTGTCACACACACACACACCTCCCTCCCTTCCTCCTCCTCCTCCTCCTCCTCTTCCTCCCCCAGCGGAAAACAGCACAGCCTGCCGTCCGCCATTAGGGAACCAACTGAACAATACTGGAGACTAGAGGCGGCAGCAGCCACAGCAAGCAGCAGAGAGGGGAAAAATCTGTCCAAATTAACTGTTTATTCATCCCTAAATGTGTCTCCTCGCCCCGCTGTGACTCTGGAGAGACTCCCCGGACACCCGACCGGCGGCCCGTACAAGTTCCTGAAACTTTGACCAATTAGGAGTAAAAGTGTAACATATATAAGTTAAAAAAACGTCTGTGAAATTCGCTTACCGGAGTAGAGCTCGAAGCGGTGTAGCGCCACTTTTGTGCCTTGACATTAATCCCGGGGAGCGCGTGCGCACAACGTAGAACTTTCCACTTTCCGTACAAAGATCGTCTATTGAGCAGACGACTCACCTCATGGCGCTTCCTCTGAGCGATCACTCCGCACAGAATATTTCAGGAGCTGTTCTACATTCAGAAAACAATAACAACTGCTTTAAACACAAACATTATAGCATTATTATTTACATGTTTATATTTTTACTTATTTTAATGTAAATTATTATCTTTATCTTATAAAGTTATAAAAAAAGATGAAGTAGTTTCGGGCAGTTTTGACAAAATCTATTGTTTTATGTTGACACAGCTGATGAGCTCATGAAATACATCATTTAGGTGGGTTTGTTATTTAAGTTTCTACCTACCAAAGCAACACCATTAACAACAACAACAGTGATAATAGGAATCATCATCAATCTATCATCTGAAGCATCACACAATAATCGGAGAAAGCTACAGACCTGTGTGGGAAACACCTTATTATTTTGTGATTGGGCTGATATTATGTAAGTTTTTGCTCATTGTTTGTGTATCAACTCAAATAATTTGCAGAAACTGTCACTTTTTTGGGGTCCCCTGGAAACATTTCAGTTATTTGCAACACATGCAGCCTGTTTTTGCAGTTGTTTGTGTTTTTGAGCTCTTTTGTTACAATTAGACCTAAAAAAAAAATCCCTAAAACATGTGTTTGCATTGCCTACGTGCGCACTAGTGTCGTTACCGGAAGTAAAAGCAGAGTGAGACCTCACTTTAATTATCACTCTCTTTGATGGCGTCCATTCCTATTAATATTTTTTTTCGCCGCGCAGGCGCACATGGGGCAATCAGGGCTTTCATGGCTGGCAATTAAATTGCTCCATTAAGCTGATTGACCGTTATCGATACATGTGATATCTCCCATGGTAACCGGCCCCAGTTTAGCTGCTGAAAGTCTGTTTTTTCGAAGCTAAAATCAGCTGCATTGAAGTGAACAGCTCGGGTCCAATCAGGAGAGCGGATCCGGGTTGAGAGAGTTCATGTTGTCAGCTGGGTCGGCGCAACATCGGGTTTCCTCGCGTAATTTCATCCAGAGTCTCACATCAGAAACCAAACGGTTGCGGAAAAAATAACCAATAACCACAAAGAGTCTGAGAAAACCGCTGCGCAAACCTCAAAGACACCAGAAATTAATATTACACATCAGGACGGATCAAAAAAGACACTGAAGTGATGAAGATCAGCGTAAACTAACTGCTCAGTGCAGCAGGCGTAATTGTGATGCGCAGGGAGACATGTTATTAAAGGTGTTTTTGCACGGAGGAGGCAGGAGAAAAAAAAAAGTGCAGTGTGCGGATGATCACGTTGTTAATATGGCGGATCAGGTGCGTTCAAATACCACCCAGCAGAAACGTGCAGAGTCGACAGTCACCTCTTTCAGCCCCACGCGCATCAAAGCCAGCAGGCTGAGAGCAGAGGTACACGGAGGAGACGCGGAGGCAGTCAGTGAAGTGGTCAGCCGGGTTGCCAGATCTGCTGTGGCTGCGCAAAATGTCGGACATTTGTTTTATACGTGCGCAAATTATATACTGAAAGGAGAGATCCAGATTCAAGGAGAAATGACAGAACAGAGACACACAGGAGATCTGATGAAGGACATCCATCTTCTCATCATCCACATATGACCTTTAGTAACATCAAAAACTGCAGAATCTATCTATCTATCTATCTATCTATCTATCTATCTATCTATCTATCTATCTATCTATCTATCTATCTATCTACACAGTCACTGCACTATTCAGTATATTATCAGGTTGCATAAGTCATTTGCTTCCTCTTCCTCCTCCTCACTAACTCTGATGTTTTGCCAGAGTTATGTTAGGATGTAATCTAGTGTCTGCTTTTCATAACATCATTAAATCTACACCTAAAACAAAACACATTTCATTTCTGATTACGATTTCATTCAAACACATGTAATCACCACTTCAAACCTGGTAATCACACTTCACTTACTTTAAATAATTCAAATTCATTTTAACCTTTTGATATTTTCATACAATTGACTTCACATTTTTTGTCAAAATTGCTTAATCCTTGGGTTCGATATAAGCAACCTTTTGAACAAGTTTAACTTTTTATTTATAAATGCTTTTTACAATCAGACTAGGTGCTTCACAGAGACCCAGAACCTGAACCCCTTTAAGAGCAACAGTGACAAGAAAAACTCCCTTTTAACAGGAAGACACCTTGAGCAGGACCCGGCTCATTAGGAGAACCTTTCTGCTGACAGTTGGCCGGGTAGAGGAGGAGAAGAAGAGGGAGACAGGACAGAGAGAGAGAGAGACAGAGGAACAAACATGCACAAACATCATACAAACAAACAACATGACGGTTGTTGATGTTGTCAAGCAAGATGAAACCATTGTGTTTATATTATAGTGGATGTCATATATCATCAGGTAATAAATAATAGTAATTTAAAGGATGAGCAGCAGAGACTGGTGCGGTCTGGGGGGCAGAGAGACCTGCAAACAGGGAGCGAGAGAGAGAGAGGTCTGTGAGTAAGACAGCAAACAGTTAATGACATGGATCACTAGTATGTATAAGGGGTTGATGGGGACAGGGAACTGCTCAGTGGATCATGTTTGTGTCCCCTGTGTATAGGCCTATAGCGGCATAGCTATGCTAAAAGTTAAGAAGCGACTGTATCCATGCCTAACTTCTCTACACACTATCGTTTGGACTAGTTATACACCTCACCACACAGACAGGCTGCCTCACATTATACCTTATGTCCTCCTGTGTGTGGTGCTGTTTCAATATATTCGGCAGGAAATTGATCTCCCAGATCTTCCACATCAAGGTGTCTACGTTCAAAAAAATCACTTCTCATACCTCCATGTTTCAGTTCGAAACACTATTTGACTGCTACATTTTCATATATTGATTTCAAATAGAGTACAGGTTTGTTGTCAATAAAGCAACAAAATGACATGGAAACCTGTTAATGCATCCTCGGGCCTTTTATACGTGGGTTTATACACTAATAGCGATCAATATGTTTCAATATCACATGTATAAATACACAAAATAAGAGACAGAAACTAAAGAATAGAGTGAAAGTCCAAACCTGTGCATATCTCTTCTGTCCTCTACTGATCTGAGACATGTAGTTCACAGAAAGCAACCTCAGTATTTACATTAAAAACACACGCAGAGAAATCAAACTGCAAATATATGTACACATTTTATTTAGGACAGAGTGATGACTGTCTGCAGCATCTCTACACACCACAGTAAACTTCCCCCCCTCTCTCTTTCACACACACACACACACACATTACATTATTTGCAGGGACCATTCCGAGGTCAAAGTGAAGTCTGGCAAAGTGGTCAGAAATAAAATGATCATTCAACACACAAAAAGAAGAAAGATCCTGTTTTTAAAGGACCATACCACTGTTTCAGCTAAAAAAAATAGTGTAACCTCTGAAAAAAACAAGCAAAAATCTCCAGTCAGGTTTGATCTGTAGTGGTCTTTGGCGTTTCAGATAGTCCGTCCACAGAAAGTATTTGTCGTTTAAAGTTCCTTGTAGTCAATAAACTTGTTGTGCTTATTTCACTGGCTTCTGTGTTTTGCTGCCTCAGCACTTTTTTGCATTGAATTTCTGAAGAATCCTAAAAGTCATAACACAATGAAAAAAATGCATTTAAAGCGAGATCAAATCATATCCAAATGGATGCAGCTTTCAATTTCACCGTTAGACCTGTAAAAGCAACAGAAAGTCTTCAGTAAACGAAGCCAAGTGACAAATACTTGACTTGATACAGATAAAGAACAACTGGATATTAAGGCAGCAGAGATGCTTTAAAGTACAGTACAGACAGCCTCGGCTCATTCGGCGGGCAATGTCGCGCAGTTAAAATCATGCTCTCACATTTTGATTTGCTTTCCTAAGATTGTCCAATGAGAATGGAAGGGAACACATATGTGTAAATTCTGCAGCCATCAGCTACAAAGCTTTTCAAACTAAAAGCCCTAAACTTTTACTTTTGGAAGGGCGGTTGAGGTGTTGCAGCCCGTCAGAGCTTTTCACTGTACAAACTTAAACCACTTTAAAAAGCTGTCAACACATGAGACTTTAGAGCTGTATATACCATATTTATATGTACAAAATGTGAATATGTACAGGCCAAAAAAATAAACAGCATCCACTCTGCATGGAGGGCAAAACTTTTCTTCATTCACAGAAACATGCAAAAAATAACCTCATGCGGGGACTAATAGTTGAGATGACGGGAAATTAAGGATGCACATGTGCATGTTACTTTGCGCCAGCAACAGAAATTCTGAACTGAGCAAGTATAAACATCAACAAAAGGTCAGATTTCTTCCATATTACTTTGGTCCAAGTAATAAAAAAGGATGTAAAACCTGTGTATAATCTCCAAATGCAACCTGACCCTCCCCCCAAAAAACCACACACATACACAGAGATTAGGCTGAAAATCAATACACACATCTGTCTTATTCACCCTGACAGGAGGTGGAACTCAGAGGAAAAGGCACGACACAGGAGGGAGTTTCTGACTGCCTCCTTCCACCCAGAAGCTCCACAATGAAGCCAACAAAGGACGGTTATTCCAGGAGAAACAGACCCTACAAGATCCTCAGGTTTGTGCTGCATAAGTGTAAAGTGGAGGTCTGGAATGAAGTCAGAAGTTCATCATAAGCTTCTGGTTATTTTAATTTCACTCCATGTTTCCAACATTTTTTTCTTCTCTTAGAAGACTGGTCCTTTCAGCAGCTCCTGAACCACCTGCTGAACAGACTTGTAGTAGATGTTGTTTTGGCATGACGGCCAGGTATGGTGTCACTGCATCACTGCAGCTGGACACGGTATGCACAGATGAGGAGCTTAACCTGCAGAAAGAACAGAGGAAAAGAAGACACATTAAAATAATCCACTTTTTTAAAAAACACTTTCGTGCTTGCTCAGTGTGTTTGTGCCACCTTGGCTGTTGGTGCTTCTGCCAGACGAATGAAGAGTCTGTTGATGCCTGGAATTGGGCTGAAGGAGTAGATGAAGTGACTGTCCTGAAGGGTGGAAGACAAAAATGTAAACATTTGGGAAATATGTCATCGAAAATAAAAACTGAAACACTTCAAATGCCAAAAAGTAAATTTAAAAATCACAATATATAATATTTTAACAGATGCACAGGCTGAGGTATTAAATCCTACCACCAGACAAAAGGAACATCTTATGTATATATGTTTGATCTGCCTTCTAGTTTTGCACACTTTATTTCACCAGGCAGATGTTTTAATTAGTTGTTTTTTTTTACTAACCAGGAAAATAGGCAGCTGGAACTTGTCATTGAGCACCACAGCATGAACGCTACACGGTCCACAGAGCCTGGGTGTGATCTCATTCAGAAAGTTGGCGTGGAAGATGAAGAGGAGGATGCCTGAACCTGGAATAGTCATGAAGAAGCACATTAAAAGGACAGCAACCTTATTCATTTGGGATTAAACCTGAGTTGATAGTGTGTGTTTGTACCCTCTTGCGGTGGTGGTGATTTAAAGGCAAACTCCAGAGAGAAGTCAGGCCCCTCACAGAGCCTGTGGCAGGCCATAGGGAAGACAGGCTCCAGCAGCGCCAGGCGAGACTCAAAGTATGCTCGGATGGTGTCCTCCGCCACACTGGACAGCCTGACAGACGGGGAGATGAGCATATTAAAATGCTACCAGGTTTACCTGATGTTTAATGATCAGTCTTGGAAAATATATTGCCTCTGAGGATTTCTTGGACCTGGCTGCACTCACATGCTGACGTGGTCCTTAATGAGGTCACACACTATCAGGTTGTTACTGAGTTTGGCGAAGTGCATAGCTGTGTTCTTGTGTTTGGACAGGATGTTGCAGTCCGCTCCATACTCCAGCAGGAGGCGCACTACCTCAGTGTTGCCTCTTTTGCACGCCTGAAGACAAACATTGTCAGTGAACCACCCTGAATGACACTAATCTGTCTGTTCTGCACAACAATTAAAGTGAAATGTGGCATCACCTTCATCAATGCAGTCTCCCCTCCGAGTGTCTGAGCGTTGACGTAGGAGCCCGCCTCAAGTAAGATGGCAACAGTTGTCAAGAAATTCTGACAGAAATCAAATTAAAGGTTTGAGACAGGACACAGTGAGAAATAAAATGTTACAATAGTAGTCCTCCTCCAACTCTTCAGGTAATTACCTTTTCAGCAGCATGCATCAGCGCTGTGGTGCCATTCTTCTGCCGTCCATTCACCCTCACCCCCTTCTTTATCAGCAACCGGAGGATGTCGTCCTGCCCACCTGCTGCTGCCAGCATGATCAGGGACATACCACTGACATCCTGTGGAAGTATAAAATATACTATTTTATACAAATATAAAGTTGGAGTACTACTGACAAAATTACCAGCAGTGGGTAAATGAAGACTAAATCAAGCCAGGCATGAACTGTACTGAGAATCCAGAATACTGCTGCTATATAAGCCAATATGCTGTCTCTCTGTATGATTATGTATCTGGATGAACAACATCAGGATTAGTCTAGGAGAAAAAAACTACACATTGAACATCTATTGACCAGAGTGGCCTTGTTTACATCTAAACAAGAACAATTAGTAAGTCCAACAACAGTGTCACTTGCCACAGGGCTCTAGGCATCATAACCAATTAAACATTATTTGTGCAGCACTTTTTACGAAGGTTAGGTTAATTTATGGTATGTCAAAGACCACTGATGAGCTGATAAGACAGTTTAAGCAAGGTCAACAGTGAGAAGAAAAATTACAAATGTCTTTCTTTCTTGGTAAAAATCCTTTTCAAAATCTTCAAATTTTAGCCAAAGAAGCATTTTATTGTACAGGCAGAAGATAGAATGTCCTTACAATACTTGACAAGGAAGCATTAACTGAAGGCAACGTAACAAAAGAGTAACACACAACATGTGCTTATAGAACAGCAATGAAAACAAAAATCTATCTACTTGGCAAAGAAAAACAAATCTTCGCTTTGCAACACCAAACAGCAATCATAGTGTCTGAACAACTGTATATCATCATATGCAGACCTTCCATGGAATCATCTGTAACTACTGTATATACTGCAACAAAGACTTTATAAGGAAGCAATGAAAGGAACAGCCTGTGTCTGCCATCGGTGGGAATAAATCGCTGTGGATTATCTGACACGAGTCAGGGTTTCATGAAATATGTCACCAACAGCTTTGGTAGGTAAGAGGGGTGAATACTGTTAAACCTACAAGTGCTAGTGAGGATACACAGAAGCATGACAAAAAACAAGTGTTGGTGTCTAGACCATGTAACAAGAACTTCCTGTCCTTTTGATACCAAAGAATATGTTAAAGTCAAACTCAAGATTGCACAACTGATGAATGTTTTCATGTATCTACATAATGACATCTAAAAAACTGACCAAAAAAAAACTCAACCACATTAAGCCTGAACTTAATCGTCGCCACATCAGGACAGGAATACCAACACCACACTGTCCAAGGTAGAATGATGCCCAACAATGGACAAAAGGTGCTTTTTTTAAAAGTTTCTGTGGCTAACTTTAAAAGGTTTTTTTAATTTGAAATGCACCGGTTTCACATTCGTTCCTGGTTTCAGCCAATACAAAATACTACAGGCATAGATGACTGGAACATTCCTCCTTTGAGATATATTCCATTTTTCCAACACTCAACAAAGTTTGTATAATGACATAAAGATTTCAACAATCTATACTGAGTTTTATAATAACACCTTGCTGTTATATTACTGGCAACAAATGTATTTTTTCTGGATCACACTCTTTTTTTCAACATATCAGGAATAAATATGAAATTAAGGGGAAAAAATTCCCTTAACAATTAATTAACGAATTGATCAAATATGTTTGGGAAAGAAGATAAATTAAAATTCCCCTTGAATAGGAAATGTACTTTTGGCAACTGGATATTAATGTCACAAACATCCAGATAGTAAAAGCTTAAAAGGTAGAAATACAAATGAGAAAATGCAGTGATTTGATCTCAAATGCAACGAAATACTAAAATGTTCGATAGTATAGAAAAATACAACCGATCTTTAATCCAATGTTAATACAGAAAACATATAGATGCTAATAATAATAATAATAATAATAGACAATTATTAACAGGATCCTCCAAAAAATGTATTTATATTTCAATGAGAGGTATACACACATAGCCCCTAATTCTCTAACATCAGCAAGGAAGGTATGTCATTATTTCTGCAGGCTATCTACAGTATAGGCTACTGGCTAAAGCAAGAATATAGTACACTTGGTCTGGGTTTTGGGAATGATGCAAAACAAGCATCTTGCATCTGCAGATCCGCTGGTACGTTTTCTTTTCTGATCGTTAAAATACATAAAAATGCTACTGAAAGATACATGTGTAAGTACTTTTTGAAGTGTAAAAATCCTACTGCAATTGCACCGTTGCAGGGGCCAGCACTGATCATAGAAAGGGCAAGAATTTTAGCCTCTGGTTTTGCAATGTTCTGAAGACATTGTGAGTGTTAGTGTGTGTGACTCTGTGGCTGTCATTAAACCCCAATATATTTTTTCCTACTGTGCACCACTAATGATTTTCCTTCTCAGCGTCTGTTAAGATGCTAATAATAGGCTAAATGAAGCTACAAAGGTTGTCAATGATGTCAAATATCATTGCACTGTTCAGGTAAATGGTGCACATTTGTGTTACAACATTACAGGATACTCTTTTTTCTGTTGTTGGTCACTGTGCAGTGACACATGCCAAATAGTGTATATTACATTTCCTGCAATAATGAAAAACCAGTCATCAGTTTTTGTTTTTTAACCAATGGAACCGATGTGATGCTTAATTGTTCTATTAAAAATACATAATTCCTGCAGCACTCTTTTTTTAGTGTTTCTTCATTGAACGGCTAGCTTGTCCTGGTTGAACCTGAATGCATAAAACATCAGGACTGTCTGCAAATTTCTGCAAATGGAAGCAGAGTTCACCAACGTGACATCTGACATGATTCACATGTGTTGAATATTTAAGCCCCATACAATCTGAGGTTAAAGCCACAGGCCTCAAGCAGTGATCACTTATGTTTTGCTAAAAATATTTACAGGGAGAGGTAAATAGGACCATCCCACTCAGGGTTTGGATTTTGAGTCTCTGGTTCCGGTCCTCCAGTTTGTTTGGAAGCAACTACATGACCTCTTCTTTTAAGCGACTGGATTGAGTTGTGTACATAATATTTGACTTCCCTCCATGTTCTGCTGCTTAGGGCAGGTTCAGCCGCTAAACATGCATCACAATCCTTTTTGCCTGGTATTTTCACTAGCTTACAGAAGTCTCCAAGCTGACGCCGCACTGCTGCCTGTTCCTCTTCACTCCACAACCTCTTATTTCTCTTTTGAGGTTTGTCAGCTGGAGTAGCTTGTCTTCCCCCAGAAGACGTGGGCTTATTATCCTGCACCGCTAATGTTCTGTCAGAAACACTGGGTCCATGGACTGTTGGTACAACCTGTGCTGTCATAGGGGCTGGGTTTATGGGATAAACAGGTGCATTTGAATGGTTCAGAGGTGTGAAGGAAGAAACAATAGGCTGAATTCTGTCATTTAGTGTTGAGTATGAAGGGACCAGTGGTGCACTTGCAAATCCAGGAACCATGGAGGTATTTGAAGCATTAAGAGAGGTAAAAGAGGGAATCATTGACGATCCTGTAGTGTCCTGTGGTGAATACACAGAAGGGGGTGGCATACTTGCGGCATTGTGTGTATATGAAGGAGACATTGGCAGAAGTCTGTTGTTCTCTGATGTGTACACAGGAGGCATAAGTGCATTTGTAGTATCGTGCGGAGTAAAGGTAGGAACCACCTGGGTATCAGTAGCGTTAAGTGCTGTAAAACTAGAAATCAACGGTTGAGTTGTGTGCACCATATTTGCACTTGTGGAGCACAAGGTAGCATAACTTGGAGTCATTTCTTGGGAGAATGTCAATGAGTCTCTCAAGTTTGCTGTCGACATCAATGTCATACAACAACTTTCTCTCAGGTGATCTGAATCCACTGTTGTCATGTTACATATATCACTAGTGTCTTCTAAATTGGTCTTTATGGTTTGGGCTCCAGCTTTTGTACTCTTTGGGTTCCCTTCAGGGTTCTGTTGGTTATTTCTCCTACGCATTGTCTGTAGTGTATTGTGTACATAATTTTTCACATCTGTCCAAGATCTTTCTCGAAGATCTGGCTCAGCAGCTATACAAGCATTGCACTCCCTTTTCCCTGGGACCTTCATTCTGGTGATAAATTCACTCAGATAATGACGCACTGCAGCCTGCTCCTTCTCACTCCAAGGTCTTCTCTTTAGTGCAGCTTTCTGTCCAGACCCTAAAAAGAATGTTGGAAATCTTTGTCACTTAAAATTATAGAAAGGTTTAGAATTATTTTGTCTGTTAAGTGCTGTTTCAAAGGTTCAATAGTTGACTGTAATGTCCTTGAATGACTTTGAGCATTTTCTGCTCCAAATTTAACTTAAATTATATTTAAAATTGTCAGATGTTAATATATTTGGAAAGGACTGGCAACTTTCCACCTAACCTTTGAAAGCAAAGAACATGTTAGGAGTTTTTCAACCACAGAAACAGTGGGCCCTGTGGCTCATCATGAAAACTGGCACTACCGCTACCTTCTTTAAAGCCTACAGATGCATCTTCTTACCACCTTTTCTCACTCAACACTTTACACTAAATTGTTAGGGATACCCAAATCAGGAACATGAGCGTCTTTATTGCGACTACAAACTGTCTTCCAGAAGTTACAGTCCCAAACATTCTGAATAAACTCAGGCCTAGTGTTGGAAAATGCTTACTAGGCTGTTTAAAATGTTGTTTCCTCAAACCAGTCAAGAGTTCTATGGCTAAAATATATATAGATACAGAAAGAAGCAAACTATACTTACCACTTCTTGCAGTGCTGGGTGGACTTGTGTTGGATGGCAGTGTTCGCTCCATCTTCAACAGTAGCTTACTCACTTCCTCCAGCTGTGAGGCATTTTTTGAGAGAATGTAACACTCTTGGCTGGTCTTTCCTACCAGCGCAGACACTTGATCCAATTCACGTTCGCTGAGGCTCATTAGCTGCCAGCAGCAGGCAATCTGCTCTCTTAATGATGAAGACAAAAGTGCTTCTGGGTTTTTAACTCCACATTCGACTGCAGCCCTTCGGAAACAATCTAGTGCTCTGATGAAGGATGGACCCTCAGTCCGTGCAAAAAGGTATGGGTTTGTTTTTGAAACACCTGCTTGCTCTCTGTTTTCAACAAGCAAGTCAATAGACAAAACCATCCTTTCAGTTAGCAGAACCAGCATGTTCCTTCCATACTGACCTTCCAGTTCCAATCTGGTAAAACTGGAACCAAGGTCTAATTCCAATTTTGTGCTTTTTCTTACTTGATCTGCAGAGGGTTGAAACATTCCCTTGATCTTTTTGTGAGTATAAGTTTGCAAGAGCAGTCTACCAATATTTCCTACCCTTCCTCTGTTAAACAGACACACGTCTGCTAAAGTGGCTTCACCGAGCTTTTTCCACGTTGACAAACTGGGACTTTCTTTCAGTTCTTTCCTGGCTTCGTCTCCTTCCCTTGTAATAAACTTGTGGAGTTTCATCAAATCTTCTGTCACAGTGGATTTGTCCACCTCCACTTTTTTAACTTCTTGCCTCAAAGAGAAGGCTAGTGCTTTGCGAGAAAAACTCTGGGTCCATTTTGTGTCAAGAAGCTGAATGAACTTTTTCACTTCACTTTCTGTTTCACTGTCCTCTGTCATGCGACTTTCCCCAAACGCTATCTCTGCAGCTCGTTTCAAGGAGTAGCCTATCTTTGAGACTAGTGAAATGGTTTTAAACTTACTTGAACTTGGGTCAAACCCACTTACCTTTTTGACCCCTTCAACAGCTAATTGAAATCTGGATGGTTGGCATATTTCATGTAAGTACTTAATACTCTTGTCGAGCTCATTTACAGCAAGTACAAATCTACCTAGTTCCCTCATCTTCTGTGCAATATAAGCAAACTGGGACTTATCATTGTCATACTTGACAGATAGTGCATTTCCATATTTACAAATAAGTGGGTCGTTTCTGATATGCCTGGAGATATCATCTTGATGCATGATGTGGATGATTTCTTCACAGCCTCCAGTCAGAAACTCTGACATTGGAAGCAGGTGAGAGGAGGCACTGTCTCCTCGGGATCTTGTCATCTCGGCGGATTTTTGATCTCCCTTTCTGGCCTTACATGAACGCTCATGTCTCCACAAATCAGTTTTGCGATAAAAAGCAAAACAGTGTTGGCAAGGCAGGAAGTCCCGAACAGATATGGGGGTATTCTTTACTTGTTTCTTGGTCACAATTTCCCCATCACCACTTTTGAGAACTTTGCAATTATGTTCATAATCTCCTTTATTCCGTATTTGGTCAAGTAACGTCTGTCTGACTTTGGAACCTTTAGGAAAGTGTATTGCATGGGCAACATCTGTCTCCTCTGCATGTTTCTTTTCTAAGTGCTTGGCAAGTTGAGTGAAAGCCATTTTGCAATACAAACAAAAGTGCTTTTTGCATGCCTCCTTCTTCTCTTCCTCTGGTGGGCTAGGTGCTGGCTCAAACACTTTCTTACAGGTCCTTTGACTTGATCGAGTTGGCTGCTTCTTTTCCACAGTTCTTCTCGCCCGTCGTGATCGTATTTTCAGCATGTCTTTGTCACCAGACATGGACAGAACTTGGTCTTTGCTATCCGAGTTACCAGTCACAACATTCTCTGCTTCATCACTTGAGTCCTTAGCTTTCTTAGGGGAGTTTAGTTTGTTAGTGATGCTCTTTTTTTCCATCCCTTCAATACCATCTGCATTTATGGTTCCCTCTGAACTATCAATGTTTAAACTGGTTTTACTTGACGAAGCCCCTTCTTCTTTTTCTTTCTTCGTGTCTTCCTTTATTTGACTTTCCTGTGTGACAGCTAAATCACAAGCTGTGATTTTTGATTCAAGTAAATTGCTCCCATCTTTCTGGGCATGTTCATCTCTTGTCACTGTCATTTCCTTAGTGTTTGTACCATAATTTGGACCATCCAAATCTTGTGGCATATTTTCTTTTGCTTTTGGAGTGCCCTCTTCAATGTTAGAAGTCAACCTAAGAGCACCACTTGAACTTGTCTCTTCAATCAAGCTCCTCTCTGCGTCAAATGACCTCTTCTCACCAATACACGCCTGTAAAAGAACAAGTATATGTAAGACTCATCGCCAAATCAGATCCCATGAATAATTTGAGTAAACTTGGAATAGCAGACCCTTCACAAAATAAATGTGGAAGGGGAAAAAAAACAAAAAGCTAAAATTTGTCTCTAAATTTCGGCTTTTAATTGATGGTGATTTCTTTTGTTTTAAATCCTATGCACATTTTTTAAATTTGCTGTTTTAACACATCTGCACCTTGGCAATCCCCTATTAAGATCCAGGCTCAAATCTCATTCAAATCTCCAGTACAAAAACCACATGTGACCCATTCAGAAACAGTTAATGGCTTTATTGGATCAAGCAGCGTTTTGACATTGTAAATGTCTAACCATGTGTATGTAGTCATGGGATGCTGGATGGAATGCCACATGGAGAGAACAGTGTATGAACTAGACTTAAAAATCATTGCTTGCAATCAAAACAATTAATTATCTAACTTTTGATGTCATATACAGGGAATTTTGGATTAGCATTCCAGTGTTTTTACAGAAATAACTAGTGAACACAACATGCTGTTCTAATCTAACAAAATCCAAAGCCAGGTCAGGTACAGATGCAAAGCTACCTGTGCCCAGCCATTAAAAAACATTGGTGTTTTTTTTTTCATTTATGTCAGCGCTTTTAAATGTTTTGGTTAAAAAACTCCTAAATACATGATGGTTATTTGTGCATGCTACTAGTGCTGTGATCATGGAGATAATGAATGTTCTGAAAGCGTATACAGTATGTACCTGCTTATAAGAGTTCGTCTTGTCCAGGTATTTCACATCTTCATCCATTGGCCTTCACACTGCAAGGAAAGATGACAACACAGTCGCTAATGTGCACAAATTACAAATATGTATAATGATGCATTAATAATAGTAGGTTAGTAAGTTAACATAGTACAAGTCACATAAGTTTAGGAGCCATTTGGGAACGATACAGTGTAGGCTGACAGTGGTCAATATAGCTCTTTAGATCTGAAGGTATTTTAGGAATAATTTAGCAGAAAATCAAATACACACCAACTGAAATTATTACAATTCAAAGTATACCAATGTTACTTAAATATCATACTTTTGTTTTATTAAAAAAAATATTCTTACCTTTTTTGTCGCAGACAAAATGTAGAAAGGCAGCTTGAAGCGTTTAACTAGTTGACATTAAACAGTAAAGTGTGTAGATGTAGATCTTGAAGAGACAGACTTCATGTTGCAGTTGATAAGTTCATTTTAAAGGTCTTTGCCATAGAGTCGGTTACACCAGGTAGCCACATTTCCTAAGATTTTACTGATATGAATCCATGAAAACGCTTCCTGAAAATGTGCCACGAGTCCAAAATTTGGGTTAGATGACTGATGATGTTTATCCCGAAACAAATGGGTTACCATTATGGTTGATATTTATTTTATGTAAACTGCATTTAAAACTGTAACTGTAAGTGGGGCAAAAACAGGTCCCTGACTTATTTTGTTTTATAAAAGTTAAAACTATGGTAATTCCATTTTGAATGGCATGCAATTTGAATGCAAAATCCAGCAAATATTTATCCTTGCCCCCCATGTGACGCACACAGAAGATTTCATATAGGGCTGCAATCACTTCCACATTCACACACTGGGGGCAACCAAGGTGCAAGCTGTAAAAATTCTATAATGTGCTTTAGTCTTCAAATAGAAGGCTGAAAGAACCTTTAAACAGACCAGGTGTACATATAAAACAAAGTAAAAACAAATCACATGATAGACAAGAGATACTGATAAGATGGTTGTGTGAAGATTTTTAGAATATACTGTAAAGGACATCAAACTTACCTCTTGGTCCAAATTGTAGTCCTCTTTAGAATTAAGTGCCACTTTCACAGTCATGTAATCTCCACTTTTTACAGCATCTCGCAACCCACCTGTGAATTACAAGGTATAGATGAATGGTGTAATTTTTTCTAGTGGTTTCTGGTGCTTCCGCTGTCAAAACCAGCGACTCCTTTAAGAAGTCACTGGTAGTCCCTAGTAGCTGGAAGTCACTTACTAGGTGATAATGGTGGACCTGACAGGAGCTCATCCTCTCCATTTAGATGTTTTTGGAAGTCATCCAGAGTCATCCAGTCTAGGTTAAGGTCCATCCCTAAACTTAATGTGGCTTGACCTCTGTCTATAAAACACACAATGCAGACAGTTAATTAGCTGGCAGGTGTAAATGAATGTTGAATTCTCAATTCAAAAATCAAAGAAACTTTACTTATAAAAAAAAATACCGGATTTGTCAGCACCCTCTGCTGTTTCCTGACTGTCATCACATGCTATGAAGAGCCGGGGCTCACTGTCCTCTCTCCTCTTCCTTCGCTCATCACTTGGAGTTTTCCTCTCCCAGCTGGGCCGCTGCGTCTCCTCTGGCTTCTCCCTTCGCTCCCGAGAATCATCTCCAAGCTTTGGCTTTCCTGTAGAATCCTCCTCTCGCTCATCACTGTCCAGGCTGAAGCCGTAACTCTGACCAGGTCTGGAGACTGAAGAGGAGCAGCCATTAAGTGACGCTACTGCATACATGCCCTTCTAAAGTGTTTAGGATGAACATTTTCACAGTAATATCCAACAAACTGGCATGCACATAAAGGCCCACTGCAGGAAAGGGGCTGAAAGTGTGGTTGACCTTTGTTCTCAAACTAAAAACAACAGTGACCAACTGTGTTTTTTTATACTAATTATCATGCTTACCATCCGATTGCTTTGTCCTCTCTGTCTTTTCTGGCTCCGTCTTCTGAGAAGGAGACTCTTTAGCTGATTTGGGGATCTTCTCAATCTTTCCTATTAGCTAAAGGGAAAAAACACAGTTAGATGTTGCAGATGTTGAGGCAGCTAAAACGTGGGTAGTATCATTACTGTTGCTATAGTTAGCAGTATATGTTAATGCAATATGTTCAGGTTTCAAAAAGTCCTGCAAGATAGATCTAAAATAACACTGTTTTAAACACAGTCTCTCCTTCATTCATGCAGCTTGCCTCCAGCTGCTAGCAAAAAAGTACAAATCATACATCCGTATTTGTAAAGGGGAGATCTGTAACATGAAAGACTTGGGCCACACATGGACAGAGAAGTGCTAAAGACAAACTTCATGATCCTCCCCAAAGAAATAAAGAAATGAATACAGGTTTTATATCATGCTTCTTAACACTGCTCCAGTGTGTTATCAACCTCAGCTATGAAAATGTAACCACTTACTGGCTGTTTTTAGTAACAAAAGACAAAGGACACAGTGCAGGACACAGAATCCACTGAAATTGTAATTTTTGCTAAAAACAAGGTAAATATCATGTTTTTTGTATTAATTTCAAATTCAAGAAGAGAAGAAATAAAATAATCAAGTGTTGTACCTTTGTGGGTTTGGTGCTGGTCTTCTCTGGGACGGGTTGATAAAGTGGTCTGCGTGGGGCCCGATCCTTGGCTTCGCAGTTTAGTAGGAACTTTTCAAACAGGTTAGTTGAACCCGTGGCATCCTTCTGTCCCAAAATATCCTCTTTAGGCAAACCCTCCTCCCTAGCCTTGACGGGGTTGGCAGCAGCTATGACAGAGGAGGAGGATGAAGATGAGGATGTGGAAGAAGGCGGGACCTTCTGTGATGCTGATGTGCTCTCCTGCCCTTTACTCTTGACTTTCTTATGTAGCGTGGAGCTGTCACTAGAGTCTGATTGTGGGGCGTCCTCTTTGCTTTTTGAGGTAAGGCTCTTCAGTTTCTGAATGCTGCTATCTTTTCCATCAGTCTTTTTGCTTTTTTTGTCATGGATGAGGTCCTTAATGCCCTGCAGCTTTACTTCCCACTTCCCCTTCTTTTGTTTGGACTTGTCATCCACACCTGGCTTTTCTACAGACTTTGTGTCAGTTGATCCAGACTCGTCCATTTGGGACTCTGACAGGACTTCGCTCAGGTCATCTTCAAACGGAGCAGCTGCCTCATCTTCCGAAGTTTCTATCTTCCTCTCTCTCTTCCCCTTTTTCTTCTTCCCCTCCTCTCCCTTTTCCTTTTTACGTTTTCCTCCCTCTTTGCCCTTGTCCTTCCTGTGTTTTTTTGAAGGAACAGGTTGATCGTCCTCATCGTCAGAGTCAACCAGTCGCTTTTTTAAGTCAGCCTTTTTCTCCTTGGGAGAAGAGGGCGGGGTCGACGGCCTCTCTTCCTCTTCATCATCTGTTTCCGGTGCCGGTAGGGGCCTGAACTCATCCTTGCGTTTATCTTTCTTCTTTTTCTTTTTTTCCTTTAGGGGTGTTTTGTCATCTTCTTCCTCCTCCCGGATCTTCTTCTTTTTCTTCTTCTTGACGGGCACTTCTGTTGGACGGTCTTTGTCGCTGTCACTTTCTGAGTCAGCATCAATCACTTCACTCTTGACTGGCAGCGGTTTCTGATAAGAAAATGGGACATGCAAGGTCACAGAAGACATTTAGATCAGTATTATTGTTCACTATAAAACCAGTAAATTGTCACTTCATACTAACCACACTCTTCTTGACTTCTGCCTCTTTCTTGGCCTTAGCATCAGCTTGTGACTTCTTGAAGGCTAAGAGGACTTCACGACAATCTTCTAAATGGGCCTCTGGCTCCCAAGTGTCATCATCAGAGCAGTAATTCTTCCAGCGAACTCTGTAGAGCACTTCACCCTGAAAACAGAGAGAGAGAATGTATTAAGCCCTCAACGCTGAGCAGACACATTTGATTACTATTGCAACTTCAGCCAACAGAATTTAGAGCAACTCAAAAGTTACAGATGATGGGGAGATGTATGGAAGTTATATCATACTGAATGATAAACCTTGTGGCACTTTTAAAGAGTTTTTAGCCTAGTGGTGTGAATTATGATCTATATTACAAAAAACAAAGCCTTTCAGAAAATACATTTTTGGATAAGTCATATAACATCTTCAGTGCACTTCATGATACATGAAGTATACATGTTGGAAAAAAAATTAACTTGGAAATCCAACTAAACACTAACATTCTTCAAGCATTTAACTAGTTATGGTAACGTAGAGAAGATTGAAGCGAGGTGCCTGGACTTGTAGTGTTTTCTTGAAGACGTTCCGCTCATCTTCACCAGTTCAGAACTGATGAAGCTGCTTGGATGAGCAGCAAAACATCTTCAAGAAAACGCTGCTTCAATCTTCTCTACGTATTATGACCTAGATGACTGAGAGTCTTCATCAACTAGTTATGGTAACTTATTCCTTTAAACCAACCAATTAACCTCAAAAGCCTTCTAAAGACTACAAATAAGAACTGATGTAATCATAGTTAATAACAGGGAAAGTTATTATGACAAAGTCTTATTTATAGGGAGAAAAACAAACACGGCTGTCACACAAAAGTGCCAACCACTAAATAGGTTAGTATGAAAACGTGGCACTATCCTACAACAATGTGTGACTGTATGTAAACAAAACACGAAGAATGATGGGAGGGATCCAAACTAATAACATAAACATTAACAGAGTTATAATTAGCAGCAAGCAAGAGATTATACACATATTTAATACATACATGTGGAGGATCTACAAAGTACTGAACACACACTGTGCTTTAGTTCTGACAGTATTCACCCCTGGACAAACGAAGTTAAAGTATCTTGTAAAGTATGTACATAACTTAACAGTTATCAGTTTAGAGTTCTTACAAACACACAACTGAGCTTAAAATATCAACTCTTTTCTGTCCACCATGGAATTTGTAAACAGTAAAAAAACAGTTCTGTCAGTTTGGCTAATGTTAGCTGGGGTTTAATAAATGGAGTAATCGACCCTCAGTGTTTACCTCTAGGGTAATCGCTCCATTCTTTTAATGCATGAAGAGCCTACAAATAATCTACAACATATTTGATTTAGCTTCAGTGAAGCCCTGGTGTGTATATGCTTGCAAAGCGCCTGTCCTTGGCCTTAGCAGGGGAGAGGCAAGCGGACATCATGGGAGAAGTTGTGCTGGAAAATGATGCTGTGTATGGATGAACAGGGGGGGGGGGATACCACGGAAAACTGTGGTTATATTTAATCAAGTACAAGTGAGTGCAACAAAATACACTCTAAATGCATTCTACAGAGGCGTTTTTGTCAACAACCAGGGTCTGTCCACTGTTGTAGGTATGCTATGCGTCGTGAGAGTAGAGTGAAAGAAATGGCAGCCATGTTTGCCGAGCTAGCCAGGCGGTTATGCTAGCCGTTAGCTAGCCTTACCTCTTCCACTCGCATGTCTATGATCCTCTCCACTTCGTACACATCCTCTTCCTCGTCTTGTTCACTGTCCGCAGGCTCCACCTTGTCGGTTTCAGCCTCCATGGCTGCCGGTTGGTGTTCTGTCTACTTTTACCGAAGCTCTTTTGGATTCCACACCACTAAAAGGCCGCTGTGTCGACAGAGGTAGGACGCTGATGTACCTGTCCGTAGTGCTGGACGAGTTCTGCAGCTCGGTGGGCTGAACCGAGCGCAGAGCAGCTACCGCCCGCTCCCACTACGATGCGTTCAAGGACTCCCCATACCCCGTAATATGCACGATTTCTAAATACTGTAAGCAAATTCATACTGTTTGTTTGTTTGTATTATTTCAGATTATATATTGAAAAAGAACGCGTAACTCATCAGAAATGTTGATGCAGCAAACGACAATAAATTGTTTCCACCACTTAAATGACAGGAGTTTTATGCCATTGTTTTTGTTAAATATGTCTCTCTACACACTTTTTCTTATTATTAATAAATGATTAATACACATTATTAAAAATAATAAAAATACTACTACTAATAATAATAACACATATTTAAATCTCCATGTTTTGAGCATTATTGGAGATGTTAAAAATTCAAATTCAAATTTTTGTAAAGGCATCACGAGATACGAAAATATGGTGGACTCCCAGGACAAAAGTCAAGACAAAATCAATACTTGAAATGAACTTGAAATGAACTCTTATCAACATATAGCTATAGGCAGATATATAGATATTGATATGACCCCCTACCTCTACTTTTCAGTGTCCAAAATAATGCAAATTAGCAACATCTCAACATTTAAATAAAAATGCATGCATCTTAAAAGAAGAATATTTTTGGCTTAATATATTTAAAGCACTTTATGCAGCAGACAGTCAACTTAACTTCCATAACTTCAATCACCTGCATTTATTTAGGCATAATATCCACACAAATAAAAACACAACACTGCTAGACAATCTCTTAAAAAAAGAACAAAATAAACCCTCATCAGTTGTCAACACTGATTTGAAGTGACAAAGTAGTGCCATCTCACTGATTTCTCAGGTATTTAAGTACATACATACACAAATAAATATGTACACATGCAGCAGCAATCGCAGGCTCTGCTCTCTCTTCCAGCTCAGACACCGAAAATGATTTTGAGATCAGCCAGGGAGAGTTTGGAGAAAGTGCTTCCTGTTCCTGACAGCACATTCTGGGCCAGCTCCTTCTTCTTTGTTTGCAGTGCGGAAATCTTCCCCTCAACAGTGCCTTCACAGACAAACCTGGAAGTACACATACACATGTAGTGACAAAGACAATGAACGTTTGTATTCTAACAATAAAACCAGAGGAAGGAATTAGAGATCTGTCTTCATAAGGGAGGCCAACCCAACAGTTTTGGTCTCTATTGATGACTTCCCTGTTGATAATAACTGTATGGGGGTACATTTCTTCATTTAACTGGTAACAAGGTGAATGCAGCTACTGCCAATATGATGACATGACCTCCCAGATGGAGCTTCGAACCATTCTTCAGAATAATTACTGTTTAAAAATCTGAAATAAAGTTAGTCAATCTTAGGTTACCTGTGGATGGTGACATCTTTCCGCTGTCCAACTCTATAGATCCGATCACAGGCCTGATCCTCCAAGGCTGGGTTCCTGTCAGAATATTGAAAAGGTCAAAGATTAAAACTGTATTGATCCTTACACGTTTCTGACCTAGTTTCTGCAGATAGCATAGTAGTTATCATGTTTGTTTGCTAGAGAGAAGACTTGCTTTTGTGTGTGAACAAGGTTATTTTGTCTTTAAGTTTATCTGTGAGAGGTGCTATGTGGAGGAGAATCTGAATCACTGAAAAGATGTTGAAGAGACAGATATGGTAGTTGTAATCTCTGAGCCACTCAGAGATTACACTCACCAGTGCATGTCGATGAGGAAGAGGTGATTCCCCCCGATGAGATTCAATCCCACCCCTCCAGCACAGAGAGAAACCAGCATCACCTTTGGCATGAACCAGAAATTCTCATTATTTTTTTGAAATGCTTTCATTTTAGTACCACAACACACTGACAATATTTTCTGTCGATGTTTGTACAAATAACAATGCTCACTGTTTTCTTTAAACATTAACAAGTCCTCCTGTAAATGTTGCTTTAAAGGTAGAGACGTGTACCTGTGGTCCTTTAGGGTTAGTGTTGAATTCTTCCACCAGGTCCATGCGCTTTTTGGGGTTGACAGATCCATCGATAACAGCGTATCTCAAACCCATCCGCTTCAGATGAACCGCTACGATGCGGAGCATGCTGGTCCACTGGGACACAATAACACTGTGCAACAATCACACAGCAACAACATGTGGGTTACACAACAGAATGTAAAATGAACAGCTTGTGTGATCAAAACACAGAAGTAGTAGCCCTATTTGACTCAAAGCAGCCATACAGACTGTGAGATGTTAAAGTTTTACCTTTTCTGATCATCCTTTTTCTCTTGGATGGCCCTCAGCTCAGTGACAATAGCAGAAATCTGGAAATTGGAGGAAGAGAAAGAATAGAATAGAATAGAATTAGAATAAACATGTAGACACAGACTCTGACTTGTGTGAAACCTCGACACACAAGAAAAACAAATCTCAGCAAGCAAGAAACAAAATACTGAACGCTTTCAAAACTGTGTATTGGGCCATCAATCCCAAGTTCAGAACACTGTGACCTTCACTGACCATGTACCCATTACAGTATAACCACTTTACTATGATATTGCCACTTGGTGGCTGGAGTGAGCTGTCCATCAATACATCTGACTGCCTGCCCACCTTGGTGCTCTCACTTGTTTCCTCAAACAGCTGCGACGAGAAGCGGGTCCCATTAAGGGCCACCGTGTCCTTTGGTTCTGGACATGATGGCGAGGGGCTGGAGGAGAGCGACAGAGCATTCAGCTGCTCCTCTAGAGACAACACAATCCCATCACCCTCCAGCTCTGATGAATCAAGTGTCTGAGCAGAGACGAGAGAAGACACAAAAAAGCATGTATGTGCGTGTCTGTGAGATTAAAGACAAACCTGGAAAGCCTCACCACAGGATGTGAGTGTGTGTACCTTCTTAAGAAGTGAGAGGTGACAGCAGCACTGTCTCAGACGCAGCAACAAGGACAGGATGTGGACAGCGCTGGACGCCTGCTGAGGTCGCTGAGAGCCTGGCACAGCTGGGTCAGCCTGGGACAAACCAAACTCTTGGGCCACTTTTTCAAAAGGATTGGTGCTGGACGAGTTGCCTTTGTTGACATTGTTTCCTTCATGCCTCTTCAGGTAGTCCTGCAGAGTCGATCTGAGGAAAAAGATCATCAACTATGTAGCGAAATGGCTGCATTTTACCTTGTTTTGAGGTTGTTTTGTTTTTGAGAAACCTTAAATAACAGAAAACAGATGCTTTTTTTTACTTGGATTGGGCAAAGACCACATCATACACAGCCTGCTCATCCTCAGAGAGCTTCAGCTGGTGCACCTCGCAGGTCCGATTAGGAAGCAACACCTGGAAAATATAAAACTGCACTTCAACTGGAGCTGGACCAAGCAAACAGGGCATGACTATATAATCTGCTGACATCTAAAGGCCAAAATCAAAGATGAGAGGAGTTCGAGCTGTGGGTGTCTTTACCAGTGGTTTTCCTGTGGAGTCCTGTTGGTCTTTGGTTCTTCTGAGCAGCAAAGTCCTCGTCAGGATGTTGAGTCTCTCTCTGCCTCTTTTGGAGCCGTTGTCCACCTGAGCTTTCCACAGTTTGTATTCATCGAATGGAGAACAGCGCAGAAACCTGCAAGCAGAAAATGGACGGTGAAGTGCGGCGAGAAAGACATCAAAAATATAAGTGTGAGAGAGATTTCTTCACACATGTCCCTTATGCAAACAATCCAGCTTTTCTAAACCCGTGTTTTTGTCTTACTTGAGCAGTGAGTACATGTCGAGCAGGTTGTTCTGGATGGGTGTTCCGGTGACAGCCCAGCGAGCTCGAGCCCTCAGCTGGCAGACCGCTATGGAGGTCTGCACTTTTGGATTTTTGATGTTATGGGCTTCATCAAGAATGACGCGAGCCCAGGTCACTCGCAGGAGAGGAGCCGAGTGTGGCGGCTGAAGAGAAGTTGTTCAGTAGTAGTTTAATTATAAAATGTGTTTTGGCATAAAAAGTTACAGTTATAGTTTTCTGTCAGACATTGCATTTACCAGATTATCAGAATCCTTGACGGGCTTGTCAGGCTCCTCCTTCAGCACTGGGATCTCCTTAGAGACCAGACTGTACGTGGTGACCACCACATCATAATCAGCCAGTCTGAGGGACGGATACAGATGATGCATTTAGTTTGAATGTGTGCACTTTTAAGTTTCCATAAAACTGCGAGGACGGTGTGTACTTTGTTTAAATATGAGTGACTCCCTTACACTTTGGCACTTCTCTCACGATTGGAGCCATGGTACAGGTACACAGTCAGCTTGTTTGCCTTGACATGTCTATCTATCTCCTTTTTCCAGTGGTGAATCAGAGAGGCAGGACAGATGATCAGAGTACCATTAGAGACAACAACGGTGGAGTCTGGGTGACCAAAAAGAAGCAAATAAAACCACAAAATTAGGTAACATAGGGCATAAATGTGACCCTTATGGAAATGATTCAAAACCAAACTGTATATCACCATTTTTGGATACCCAGCTGTCGAGCTTTTGCCCTTCCTTCTTTTCATCATCCTCTTTCTTCTTGATCTTCTTGGACAGTAAGACGGAAATCATGGTCAGGGTCTTTCCCAAACCCATGTCATCCGCTGAAGTTGGAGAAAGAATGAACACATTACAATGTGATCTCATAGCCAAGGGAGTTGCCCTCTTCGTAAAGCCAAGAACAAGTGGCATTCCATGTGTTCACAGGTACTGTTTGTGATGGGAAAACATGAAAAAGCTTGAATCATGATGTCATCTCTTTCTTACATCAGTCTTCACTGTAACCTCTTTAATCAAAATAATACGCAAAGGAAATGCATAAACTTACCCAGAATTCCTCCACAGGGGTTTTGTGTTTCTCTCCATAGCAGCCAGGCCAAAGCTCTCCTCTGATGGGCCAAGAGGGAGACCTGACAAACCAATCACACAACAGCAATGTTACTAAAGAAACATACATGCAAAAGATGACATAGAAGTTCTGCACACTATTGACTATATGTGACTTCTAAACATGATATTCCAAAATAATGGGAAGTCACACTGTCAGACGACACGCATACATTATGTTATATCTATGAGTAAATGACCGATGTAAAACCAGAGTACTGAGTGACAGAGTGTGTAACCTTGAGGCCTTTGGGGTCTGGGGCCTCGGTCTCAGCATCAGGACAGGATTCCAAGGATTTGTGAAGATGGTCGATTGCCTCACAGGTGGCATTTTTTACTGCCAGCAGACGGTCCTCTGTCATTCTACCACCATAGAAGGCCTGTGCCTGTGGGTTTGCTGGAAAAAGGAAAGAGACAAATAATGTACTACAAACAAAACAGGTAAAGAAGAAATTGGTCCATAGAAAAAGAGCAAAAGATGCACAGAAATCTCTTAAACCTCGCCTACCTCCATGCATCTTGTCGTATCCCTGGCTCAGCTGGAGCCCCAGGGAGCTGCCTGAGGCCTGCTGTCGTGAGAGGCCCGGGGCTGGTGGGGCAGGGAGCAGGATGGTGCCACCCTGCCGGCTGAATGGGTTGATCTGGAGGCTGCTGTTGCCAGCTTCCTTGCTGTTACATCCATCCTGGGACTCTGAAAGTGATTTGTGCTCTATTATGTATATAAAAACATGGCTTGTGTGCTACAAAACCAATCTGTGAGTCTTAGCAGGAGGAAACATCATTTACCACTGCTGGACAGGAAACTCTTACCAGGCCGAGAATCAGCACTGAGGTTCAGTGACTCCAGCGCATCTTCCAGCTCTTTGACTTGTGTCTTCAGCCTCTCACCTTTATCTGGCAGAGCCGCCAGATTCACGACAGACAAAGTTGCCTTTTCAGGAGAAGAAGAAGACAGAGTGTTACATTTGCTTAAACAGCCAACCTAGCCTTTCTCCGTTTACTCACCTTTTTCTGTTGGAGCTGAGCAGTGAGCATTTTATGCAGCCCTTTATCCACCTGACCTTTCATCTTAGAGACAGGCTGGAACCCTGGGAAGGTAGTCAGTGTCTTTTGAAGAGTGTTGACAGGAGGCGTCTTCTGAGTAGGAGGTTTCACTGACACCAACACCACATCATCATCATCATTTTTGGTTTGACTGGACTCTGGGTTGTCAGATTTGGAGCTCCCGGCGTAATCAGAGTTTGAGGATGTCTGTGTACTGCTGCTGGGTATAGAGTCAGAGGTTTTCTTTTTTACGGTGGGCTCAGTTTGTTTCACCACATGAGTTTCACCTTTAGTTGGTTGCTGTGGAAAGTTCTTGTGAAGATCCGGTGAGGCTTGATTAACTTTCTCAGGATGAACAACCTTGACGCTGGCGGTAGAAGTTGTTTTCTCTGCCTCTCTTTGCACAGTGTGCTTCCCTTCAGCCTCGTCTGGCGTCTTATCCATTATTTTTTCCACACCGTTTGCTTTGGGACTGTTGCTCTGCTCATTTGAAGCTCTCTTCTTTAACTTCATCCCTGGTGGAAGTTGTTTACCTCTGTAACTCAACTCTAATTCCTCCTCTTGTTCTTCTGCTCCTGCACCTACGGCCTCCACATTTTCTTTCTGATAACTTTCTTTTCCTTCAGCCTTGTGACTTGCCTCTTTCTCCTCAACTCCTCCAGTCTGCATTCTCCTCCACTCAGAGTCCTTGTCTGTCTTTGCAGGGGCCTTGAAGGGGTTTCGGACAGGAGGAAGGGCAGAGGGCTGTGTGTCAGACAGAGGGTTTCTCTTCTCTTCTTTCTCAGGCTGTGATGATGGATGATGAGAGACATTTTATTAACTTATTTACAATAGCAGAGAAAAGTTTGTACCAAAAGGAAAAATGAATTTAACTAAAGATTTTAATTTTAGGGTGCACCTTCCACCTTTATTAGACCAATATATTAGATAATGGCCAGTGGTTCATAGATACTTGTCAACTCTTCCCAACAATGTAAGCCAATTAAATATATTACCGGTAATGACACAGGTATTAAAAAGATAGTGAAAGTGAAAGGTCTTACTGCAGTCCAAGGCACATTTCCGCACCACTTCTGGCCTGCTTGTTTACCCACAATACATCTGTAAAACAACCTGCAGGAGAGAAATGACATCACAAGTCAGAGCAACCAACCTTATGTACATTTTAAGTACCTCAAAAGAAGCATAAGTCTGCACACCCACCTGTGAACCTGTTGTTGCTGACTGTATGTGAGAGCCTGAAGTTCCACCAGTGAATCTTCATGATGGAGGCAGTGGGAAGGTGGGATGCTAAAGGAAGCAGGAACATGAATATAATGCAAACCCAGCTTTTTGTCAACAACTACAACAATTAAATAACTCTTTACTTGCACCAGGGCTACGTATCAGCTGGTACCACCATTATTAAAGTATAATTTACTGCATGTTCATCATCTCATCTAGGTTGGACTGTGGTGGGTATTTGATTCAGTCAAGACACAGCTTCATGAAATGATGTAACGTCAGTACCTCGCTTGCTGACTGAATTCACAGCCTTGCTTGTCAACGCAGACGTAGAAGCTCTTGCCTTTATTTGGGCCATCTTTTACGCCCGTTTTTAACATACACACGTTTCCTGTGTAACAAGAGAGAGAATATTTAAGCACATTGCAAAGAAAACGGGTCAACACACACACAATGGTTACAGGAATCCTTAAAATAAAATGCCATGTCATGCACACGGCATGCAGTTTTTCCTATTGCTCCTGTAATCTCAATAAACATTTCTTAGATAGCGTTTCACTAACTTACTGCGACTTACCGTGGATATCACATAAAACCCTTTCCATTGTGCCAATGACACAGTTTAACTTCAGTAACTGCTGGACTGTATAGTGAAAGTCTGTAGTTTTGTATCAACCAATCACAGCGGTCAGAAACCACATCCGGTCTGTGAATGTCAGTTTAAAAGTTCTCGTACTAATTAGTCAATACAATTCCCTTGTGTTTACCTTAAAAGTAATCGCATATTAGCAGATGGGAGATTTATAATAATAATAAACAATATTCAGACAAAAACCAACAGTATATGCCAGATTAGTTTCGCGTGACCACTGTTATTATGAAATATTTGCCAAGCGCAGCTAAACCGGATATGATCTCAAGCTTCCTTTTTAAAAAATATATTCTATAATAGAATGCTTGAAAGTATGTAAAATATTTCTGTGGTTGTATATGTATTTTAGAATGCTATTCATTTTTATGTAACAAAACAGCACATTAAAATGAATTTCGCAAAACCATCGTTTGAGGACGCAGTGTGAACTACATTACCCATAGTGCAACACGCTTTCTTTTGCCGTTTCTTTCGCTCTCGCGGGCTTTGTTTTGATATGGCGGCAGGCTTCGAAACTTAGTTCTGCTATGTTTGTGTAACGCACGGTTTCACACCTATCAGAGTGGATCTGTCCCTTGTTACAGGTAAATCCTGTGTGTTTTCACGTGTTTATTAATGCTATGAACTTATTTGCATTGTCACTGTAGTGTTACAAGCGGAAACAACTTTCATAGTGTCCCCCGGTTACAACAACGGGCGAATGTCAACAAGGAAAGCCTTTTAAATAAAACGACGTTTAAATGACATGCTACTAACTAACTTGTCTGAAATGTGGCTTTTATATCGTGAATGTTGTCAGTGATGCGGCGCTTTGTATTTGTTTATGGTCACGTTTAATTAGCTGTTGCTAATCAGAGAATAACAACATTTTCTGCTACTTCTGCTTTTTACCGAAATGACTGATGTTACTTATAATACAATTTAAACTGTTTACTATATATAATTTTCCTGGCATCGTCTGGTTCGCGTTGGACGGTGTGTATTTAGGCGTGATTAACCCCTGTCACTATAATCTGTTGTTTAAATCCCGGATTAGCAAAACCTGCTTGAGACACCGCAGTCACCATGTCATCTCCAGCCGGGCTTCAGTACAGCCAAGATGACTTTTTGGCCCAGTGGATGCCAAGTAGCGCCAGAGCTGGAGTGATCCTCAACCCTTTACCGGACTTGGCTGGCTCCCGACACACATCTGCCACGGGATCCCCACATCTGGAGCCAGACGACTCATTCGTCTCTGACTTTGCCCCACTGCCCGCCTCCGCGGACAGCAGCTGCCTGGATGTGGCACTCGGAGGACAGAGGGCAGGGAGTGACTCTGTGCCAACGAGAGTTTCAGAGGGACAGTTGAACGGTTTGCATGAGATGGCCAGCAAATCACAGGATCTGCCCCTTAGGCTGAAACTGGAACAGGTAAGGACACATATCGGAGACCTCTGTGTCCACCATGTATTACGTTTTTGCAACATATTGTCTTTCTGATGATACTATATATGATTTTCTGTTAAAATTCTACTACTGATATATAAGTTCAAGTGATACTTTTCTGAAAATAGTCCCACCTGACTACCTACCAGCTGAAATAGACAATTTATTTTTTGTATTCTGATGAAATGGACAAAAACTTTATTGACTGATTGATTATATTAATACTAGAGAAAGGGAATTAATTAATCTCTCTATAGATCAAGAGACACTGACTAAACACAACTGGTAATCTAAGGACACATATAGAGACAATAAAAAGTACCTTTCTGTCACTTTGTGTGACACTAGTCTTGATTATATCACTGCTTCCTGTTTACCCCTCGCACCTCAATCACACAAGCCCCTTTGCCTTTCCCTGCTATTATTAGTATTTTTCCCCTAAGCCTATTTCTGTTGACAAAGACCTAATTAGTGACGGAAGTGTGTGGATAAAGTAAACAGTAAACAGTGACTTTTGGTGGAATTAGCTGCAATGTGAGAGAATAGAAACACGTCGTAATCGTCAGCTTATTACATTATACTTTTTGTGAGCAGTTAAGGAAATGGCAGCAGCAGATGCAGGAGCAGTTGAAAGCCCAACAGCTGGAGGAGCTGCTTAAACTACAGGAGGACCAGCAGAGGCTGCTGGGAATTGTGACTAAATCCCAGCACAGCATTGGAGGTTAGGTGAAGAACTGATGATGTCAGATACGTTTGAAAACAGTGTGTATGTCTTTGCACTGTGAAGTCAGTATTATGTATCCTCTAAAAGATGCAGAGAGCTCAGGAGCTGAATGGGATGAGGACACACCTCACAGGCCCTCTTATTGCAGAGGGAGCAGATACAGCCCCAGCAGAAACCACTGTGGGGGTCCACGTGGCTCTAAAAGTGTCCTACAGCAGGAACAGCAGCTCCCTAATGGTCAAAATCATGAAGAAGATGAAGAGGAGGGTGAGAAAATGTCTTCTGAAAAGCAGTTCTTATTTCTTATCAAGCAGCCAGCACACATCTTATCTGACTTCATCGAATGGTGTGTGCGACATGATTTTTGGAGATAAATCACTGCTGTATAAAACCATTGTGTTTGGTTTAGGCACATGGAACTCAAGAGAAAGTGATCAGGAGCACAGTGTTGATACTGGCCATTTTCCTGAGCATATGGGTGTTGCTCAGTCTGAAGACCACAGAAGTGAGGATAAAGTCTTTCATGACAGGTTAGTATTGATTATCTTGCAGTGTATTAAAATGAAAGAGTTAGGAACTAAACCAACGGCCTGTTTTGAATGTATTCATGTGTTTATTTGGCTCTTCTGCAGACCTATAAGGCCAGGTATTGGGGGCGAGAAGACATTTGAGGAGATGTTGGAGGAGCAGCTTAGGTTGGAGGAGCAGAGGCTGAGGTCTGCTCAGCAACACCAGGTAGGAGGACATATCAGCAGTCTCCTTGAAGGAGCAAAAAAAGAAACAAGAAGAGCTAGGACTGCAGATACACAAATACAGAAAACAAACAAAAGAGTTGTGTGACAAGGCAACAAAAATGTAATTTTATTCCTAACTTCTCCCCTTAACAGAGGCGAGATCCTGCAGCTCATCCAAAGAGGGCCTTCCTTAAACGAGGTGAGGGGCTTTCTAGATTTACGAACAATCGCAAGGCTTCCCCGAAAAGAATGGAGGTAAAGGACTCCAAACAACAACACCTAGCCAAAGTAATCTTACGCAGCAATTCAGCACCGGCATCCATCCAGAATAGTGTCCCACGGCTTACTGTCCAACGTAAAACTGCCATACTCAACAAGGAAAACCGACTGAGGGGAGTCTGTTCGCCACTTCAGGACGTCAGAGCAGAGAGTAAAGCAGCAAAGACCAACATTCTGGGTAGTCATCAAAAACAGAACACAGAGGGACCACAGTCTGTTCAAACTGTCCAAGATGACAGACAAACCAAGCAACACCTACCAGGGCAAGCGAAAGAGCAGAATAACAGAAAAGTGGGACCATCAGTTCAGGCTCCGAGGAACCCACGTGGTCACAACATGCAGCCAAATCCTGTAACCAAACAACGTGGCATGTCAGGAGGGCAAGAAAAAGCTGTGAAGAATGCAGGCTGTGGATCAAATGTGGAATCGGCTGAGGGAGGAGACAAAGTTCCACAGGAATCCTTTGAGTTGTCGTTCCAGGAGAAGCTCCAGCGCTGGGACTGTGACCGGCAGCTGGAAAGCATGGAGCTGGGGGAGTTTGAGCTGCTGGAGCAGGCAGCTGAAGAGCTGTCCTTCTCATCCAACTCCTCCTTTGTCATGAAGGTATTTGAAGCACATATTTAACTGAATGCTTTGTCTCAGTATCACTGTTTTCCTACTGTGCTGATTTCATTTGTTCTCGCAGGTTCTTCAGATGGACCAGCAGCACCAGAAACTCCAGGCTGTCAAAGGGCTCCACCAGCGGCGGCTTTCCTCCACTCCCATCAAGTCTCCTCCAAAAGGTGCACCACAGCAGAGCAGCAGTGTTGGGCACAGCAGTGGTTTGGTGTGTAAAAATAGCTCTGTAAACTCGGTAGCATTTATGGGAAAAATAAGAGCTGAAACACTAAACGACAAAGTTAACCCAGAGGACAAAGAGGAAGAGGACAGCGAGAAAGAAGACAGACAGGAGATGTCAGATGCGTTGTCCTATGGTGGGCCTGAATTTGGACACCAGGATGTCATGGTCAGAGGCACCGTTTCCTTCCCTGCTCCGCCCAGCTTACCTTATGACAAGCACTCTTACCAAGATGAGGATAGTTTTAGGGATTCAGCGTCAGACGGGGAACAAGAGGATGATGGAGAGAGTGTCTGTGATGACTCCACTCTGACCGAAGGCGGCCACCAGAGGAGAGTGGTGTTTGACGATGATGACACGTGGAATGACCTGGAAGAGACTGCCATCAGCGCAGCCAGTGACAACAGAGTTGTTACTCCAGTATCCAGACCGACGGCCAATAGAATTTCACCACCGGTGAAGAGCCTGGTGAGGAAGGTGGCAGCAAACAAAGTTGTAGAACTGGAACAGTTTACAGTCAACCCGGAGCCTGATCCTCCTCCTCCTGCCTCCCAACTCATGACAAGGCTGTTCCCCTCGCTGAAGCCAAAAGCCCAGCATGCAACTCTCCCCACACCTGTTTCAGAAACCAGAAAACCAGAGGACGAGACAGGTTAGATCAACGCTAGCTGTTCATTGTTATTAGTGACCTCATGGGCACATTTTTGCATGGTTATTTTTCTGTTTGATGTGTGCACCGTCAGGCCATCAGGTTCAGTCCAGACAGCTTCGGGAGAGACTGGTTGAGCTGGAGATTGAGATTGAGAGGTTTAAGAAGGAGAATGCTGCTCTCACCAAACTCAGACAGGAGAATGAGAAAGAACAGGAGAACCTGAGGTGATGTGATGAAAACACAATGACTGAAGTTCACTGATTTTCGGCTGGTTTTAATAGATTTTTGTCTCTGCTGGTGTAGTTTATCTTTACTGTGTTGCTTGTGCTGTAGGAAGGAGCGTTTGGACTTTGAGCAGACTAAAGCAAAGGAGATGGCCAAGTTTGAGGAATACAAGAAAGAGGAAAACAGGAAGTTGCAGAAGGAGCGCAAACTGTTCGAGAAGCACACATTAGCAGCAAAAGCCATGCCTGACAAGAAGGAACGAGAGGAAATCCTGGTGAGAAGGCAGACCTTGCATCGATGTCACTTCCTCCTCCCATGACCCATTTTTAACATAAAGCATTGATGAAGTCCAGTCCAGTTTGATTTAGTACTTAGTTGTAAGTATATTATGTTGTGAAATCTGATACTAGATGCTGAAGCAGCAGTTGAGTTCCCTGCAAGAGGACCTAAGGAAGCGGGAGAGCCGCTGGACCTCCACACACAGCCGACTGCGCCAACAGATTGAGTCCCTCAGCCAGGACAACAGTTCTCTCCAAGAAGAGGTACCTGACCGAACGTTTCACCTCTTCGTTCCCTTTATAACAAGCAGAAAGAAACATGTCATTTTTCCTTTTACATTCTCTTTAAAATGAAGATCCGTGTGTTGGAAAAGCTCCGCCTCAGCGCCTGGAGGAAAAACGCAGAGAACAGCACGGAAAGAAAAGATGGACCCAGAATATATGAGAATAACATGTCATCTGTGAGCAAAGGAGTCACGTTCGCTGTAAGCCTGTTCCTACAATCTGTTATTGATTATATTAATGTTGTCTGGAATGTTAACCGTGGTCTAAAATGTCTTTATTGTGCTTACAACACAAAGTACTTGTTGTAACAACCATTTAAATCTTTCTGTTTTCAGAGTCCTCTTGACTCAGGAGGAGGAGGCAGCAGCAGCCCTCCACAGAGCAGCACTGCTGCATCCATAAGGAGGAACTGCAAAGACAGCAGTCAGGGAGCAGCAGGTATGGTTGAGGCTTCAATAATAAGTTAGATTGATCACCAACTAGATGACATGGTAGGTTTAGAGGTTTCTGCATGATTTGACTTTAAAATTTCTACAATACTTTTCATCTAAATGTTTTAAGAAGTATTTTAAAAATCACATTTTTTGTTTTCTTTAAGCAAGCTTCTCAATTAAGATATATGCTATAATATCAAACATGAATAAATTATATATATATAATTAATATATAATATAATATTGCAAATGCGATTGTCCTACCTTGAGTTTCCCTATATCCAGTCTAATCAGTGCTTTAAAATAACTGTTCCAAGCTGAGAATGGTAAGGATTAATTCCATCATACTTTTGGCAGCAATGAAGAGCAGTCTGAGGAAGCCAGGCCCATCCTCCACCATGTTACCCATCAGGAAGACAGAGGAGAGGTCAGCACCTGCCAAGAGCCAAGAAAAACCTCCAGAGCCTGAACACTCACCTAACTGTTCTCCGGTAAAAAATAATAATAATAATAATAATAATATAATATTATATAAATATATAATATTAACTAATATATTACTGTATTCTAGGAAAAAAACAGTCCGTCACTGTTCAGACGTGGCTCTGATTTGGCCTATTGTATTTGCAGGTCCCATCTAAATGCCTACACTTAACAATGTGAAATTTTCCTCTTGTAGCGAGGGGATTCTCCAAAAGAAGCAGAGTGCAGTGAGGTCCAAGAGGCAGAGGCAGTCCAGGAGGTGATCACACACCCTGATGGCAAGGTGAGAATGTGAGATACTGAATAGTGTGAGTTTAAGATGACAACAACAAATAAAATGTGGTTACTGATCACTTAAATAAGTTTTCTTGCAGTGTTACTGATCATTTGAAGCGGCTGACGGTGCTCTGGTTCTTAACCCTTTAGACTGAAAAGGTTCTAAATGGTGGCGATCGCCTCGTCACGTTTCCCAATGGCACCAGGAAAGAGGTTTCAGCAGATGGACTGACGGTCAAAGTCACCTTCTTCAATGGAGATACTAAAGAAGTCACTGCTGACCAGAGAGTGGTGAGAATTCATGTTGCATTGAATTTATGTGATGTACGCATTAACTCTGGTCCCATGTACCCTGAGAAAAAACATGGACATTAAGCTGCAAATGTGGAAGAGGGGACGGGACTGTTACCACACTAACCTGAGAGGTGGTGACACTAATTAATATAAATAAATTCTCTGCTCCTTCCCCAGATCTACTACTACGCTGATGCCCAGACTACACACATCACCTACCCGGATGGCATGGAAGTCCTGCATTTCCCCAACAACCAGACGGGTAAGAGCATTTGATGAAGCAGTGGCGTCACATAGAGATAAAAGCTGCTTGAGAAATCAGTGGAATTAACCCAAAACTTACAATTTCATATATATTCACACCAATCATATATTGTACATTGTTGTATTATGCGTGCAGAGAAACATTTTCCAGATGGCCGTAAAGAAATCACGTTCCCAGACCAGACGGTCAAGAACCTGTTCCCCAATGGGAGAGAAGAGAGTGTCTTGACAGATGGTACCATCATACAGGTCAACACGTAAGTAAAGACAAAACCTTTGTGTGTTTTCCAAAATAAATGTGTGGAAGTGAGACTTTAATAATAAATAATAATAGATTTACTGATCAACTGACTAATCAACACAACTTTGTAAAGCAGTGTATTTCTTGCACAACTACCGATTTAAATGCAGGTGTGTGAATTTGTACTGTAACCTTCAGGGACGGCACCAAAGAGATCCACTTCAACACAGGCCAGAAGGAGATTCACACAGCGGACTACAAAAAACGGGAGTATCCAGATGGCACCGTGAAGACGGTCTACAATGACGGCAGACAAGAAACCCGCTACCCCACCGGAAGGCTCAGAATCAAAGATAAAGATGGAAATGTCATTCTGGACAACATGGCGTAAAAACGGGGAATATCACTTATAAAAAGAATATGAGTTCAGATGATACAAACACCTGGTGGACTTTATGCTCTCGCTTATGTTTGAGGTCATGTTTTATCCCTACCATTTATCTTTATCTTTGTTTTGCAGAGAAAAAAGGTTCTTTCCTCCCATGATGTCAGACATATTTGGCCCAGTAACTTAGTAAATGAAAACTACTAATTTTACTTCATTAACAGCTGTTAAACAGACTCATTGTGGGGTGTATGAAGTGTTTTTTTTTTTTTTTTTTTAACAATAATTTTAATTTATAAAGATTTTATGTACATATTTATTTTTCTAGCTGCATGCTGTCAATGTTTTATAAAATAAATGACATCTTATTTTTTATTTAGAATCATGCATCTTTGATAATTTCTGCAAAATTATAGGGGCAGCAGTGGCTCAGTGGTTGTGTGTCCTTGGGCAAGGCACTACCCGCATTGCCTCCAGTGCACTCACTGGTGTGGCGCTCCTTGCTGGTCATTGTATGACACTGCAGCCTTAAGCAATTTCCCTTCTGGGATTATTAAAGTATTTAAAAAAAAAATCAATATACAGGATCACAGCTTTGGGAGAGTTTAATCTCAACAAACCAAACAGCCCAACATCACAGAAAATCTCTTGTTCTCCTGAAACGAGGAGTAAAAGTAAAGAAAGGTGCAAAATCTCTCAAAGAAACTAAAACCAGTAATCAACCATCGGAATGAAATCAATGCGATCGCAAAACAACGTCAGCAAGTAAACCTAGAGAGAGATGAGATGGAAAAATAAAATGAAGTCCACTTCAGTGGATTCAGTTTGTTTGTAAACAATCAATTATTTTTCATGAACTGAGCGATTATCACTAAAATTCTACAAAATCAGCAAAAATTGTCCAGTATGAAATCTTTGGAGTAAAGCTGTAAACTTACATCAACTGTTGAGAAGAACATGTCCGTTCTTCTTCACTCAAACTCAGCTAGTCCTCTGTACACCAACGGCAAATGGACCAAATTTCCATCCTCATTAAACAGATGCAGCGTAAGTTCAGGCTTTCTCATCTAAATGAGAAAAAAGACACACAAAACAAGTAACATACTGACTGAAAAGGTCTAATATTCTGACCATAGACAGTATATAACTATGCATGAATAATCTGTGACTCTTGAAGAACTCCCCATTTCTGTGTGTCAGACAACACTGGACTGGATAGCAAGAGTAAACACTGATAGTTATCATGTCATTGGATGGTCCACAGTAAACTGCAAATGGTTAATCTGGCAAACTTGGTAGATAAAGGTAAAAAATGTAGACTGTATCTCACTGAGGAATATATACTTCCTGTTTCTTCCTAAAAAATGCTAAGATAACATAAACAGCCATGTTGCCTTACCACAACAGCAGCTGTGATGCTACCATGTAACAGCTCTAACATCTCCCGTGCTGCCTTCACACTCCACCCGGGGCTGTAGGGCAGCACATCTTCCTGCTTGTTGACCCTCGGAGGCTTGAATCCTGCGACTTTCACCTTTAGTGCCTGGGACGGAAACTGCAGCAGCTGGGCCGGCATCTGGCGCAGCCTGACAGCAAGTAGCAGATTATGAGAGAAATGTGTCACATAAACTTCTTGACTTAAGAAAAACAACATAATAATAATAAATGTATGAAAACACGAATGCTACAGTAACCATAGAGGTAGACTGCCTTTGAGAGATTTTTTTCTTAACCTTTGCTTCAGAGCAGCAAGCTCCCTTGTAACTAAAGATTTCCAGAGTGCAAACATCAAATGTGTAAAGTTCATACTTGCTGGGGGGCACAGTGTCATCAGAGCCAAAGTCCACGTGTTGGACTAGGATCATGACAGGCTCCACGCTGATGAACTTCATCAGCCTGGCACGGTAGTATATGCCGTCACTGTACTCTGCCAAACATGGGCCACCTGGAAACCACAAGCAGAGTCAGTCAGATGAGTTCAAAGAAGGTTGGAGTCATTACTTTCTGTTAAAAAGCTAAAAGAGGTGATGCCCTGTGATTCAATATAATTTAACTAGGCAATGTTTTAATCATAGCAGTTAAAACCAATCCATTTGAATTAAATCTGTGTCTGTAGGCAGAAAGTGTTACCAAAGGGGAAGCTGTCAAGTTGTTTCAGATTGTTGATGTCTGAATTGATTCTGCTCAAAGCCTCGTTCAGAGTTTCTCCATCGACCTCCACATCATCTGATTCCTGTACAGGCCAAAGGTACAGCTGCAGGACACACAGACGGAGACTTTCTGTCAAAATCTGTTGATCCTTGCTTATTAAAAACCTATCAACAATATAGAATAACCAGTTCTGTGATGACAGGACTATTGCCTTTCCACTTGATGTCAGCAGGTTTTAAGGTTGCATATTGTTATTTCTCTACTTGGTTACCTCATTGGGAGTACACAGATGCTTGACTCTGACTTCAAACTTCTGTCCTGTATGTGGCAGATCTGGTTCGATGAAGGGCCCCAGTATCGGCTCCTCTTGGTCTTTCAGGCCCTGAAAACAGTCATGAGTCACGAGCCTCTACACATAAAGCCGCTCTGTTGTTTAATTTGTTACAAGCATGGTTTTAACTACAGTACCTCAGTGTTTAAATCCCAATCGTCCAGGACGTTGGCAGGAGACACCACAGGGAGTGCCTAGAAGAAACAAAAATATTCTCAGTAAATTATACATCTAAATTAGTTCATCTTAAGAAAGAGAAAACCAAGGAAACATACACACCTTTTCTGGTGAGACAGTCCGGTCCATGGTGGCATGTTCATGGTGACACAGGATTTTGCTGAGGCTCAAACCATCCAGGAAAAGCTCAACGATCAGAGGACTCCTTGGCTCAGGAGGCAGTGTCTACCACACATAAACACACAGTTGAGCACCTACTACTAACTGAGCACCAAACCCTCAATTTAATGCCAATGGAATTCAGTGTTATGAGTCCAACCAGAAAGTACATTATGTATATGTCATATCTATGTGGCATTCATTCAGGTAGGGAGCTGGAGGATCTTACCATGACTTGCAGATCAACAGAGCGGTTCAGCAACATCTCTCTCAGTAAGCCCACTGCATCCTGCTGCCACTTACCACCAATCTGAATGAACCGAAAGTGAGAGAGGAAAAAACAAAAAAAATGCATATGCAGCCTGCTTACAGACTTCATTTATCAGACAGTCGACCAGGTGACATCGGGAAGACTTTTGAGTTACCACTCAGACTATAAAAGCTTCTATACTTTGCTTTTCACAGACATTGCAACCTGGAAGTAGGCTTGGAATAGAACATCACAGCTGAGAGTTATTTAACATTTAAACTCACTTTAATGCCTCTAGCCAGCTGTTTTAATTAGCATTATGAAAGAAGAAAGCAACGTGAAGAGGACCTTCTCTATCTTCAAATAATTTCTGCTCTTTGACCACTTTCTACTCTAAAGACCTGTGTATATTTTTAAAATAGTTTATACTTTACATACAATCTGAGAAATGAGTCTGCATTTCTAAAGGACTCAACCAGACTGAAAATCTTACAGGGTTGACGCCACGCAGCTGGCAAGGTACACAGAGCTGAGGAATGTCGTCACACAGCAGCATGGGGTGCACATGGACCATTGGGATGTTCTCCACATATCCATAATCCACATACCGGACCTGTAAACACACAAACATAATCAACACATCATTACTATAAGAAGAGGCTTCAAGTATTACTACACTACTTACAACTAAAAATTATACATAACAGACAAAAGTACATCCACTGCTCGAAAAGAAGTTCTCAGCTACTGCTGTTTGTGTCTTCTAACCGAAGCACAGATTTTTGGATGCGTTTTTACCTTAACGTTACCTCCCAAAACCTCCAGCAACTGTCCTCGGTACCACAACATGTCAGATCCCATGATGGCACAGCCCATGACCGTCTTCCAGGTGTAAGACATCTGCCTGGGCAATGTCTTTATAGTCTTCTGGATCCTCTGCTTCAGCTGCTCCAGCTGATACTCTAGACAGAAATTCACACACATATGCATTCGTTGTACACTCAAATTCAACAGCTGTTTATAATTTCTGCACACAATGGCCAGATTATCATAATTATCATTTTATAGGACAAGTAATAGCAACCTCTGACAGAAAACATTTCTCCCCCATTTCTCATATTACGTGTACCTGCACTGTGTGTTCTGGCATAAATAACACCATCATCTCCGACAGCAGAAACACGTGCCTGGGTATGACCAGGACATGGCAGCTCTGGCGGGTGGTACGGTTGAGTCACCACCTGCATGCACACGTATAAACACACACACAAACCAAAACTATCAAAAATAATGTCAAGTACTATTTAACCACCTGAACCCAGTTTAAAATGACTTTTTTTTTTTCAAATCATCACATTACACCTTTCATCACAGAAAGCAACCTTGTCTCAATTATAAATTCATCATCAAGTCTCTATAGTTGTTTTTATATATCCAGGTGGATTCTTGCGACGAGCGTGTTTGTATGTGCGGTTACCTTTTCAGCAGTCATAATGGAGCGGGGTGCAGGTTTTCGAGGGACCACAGTAGAGAGGGGTGGAGAGGAGAGCGTTGTTTGAAGGATGTTCGAGTGCTTCTCTTGTCTTTTATCATCAGTTTGCGTCTCTCTCACTTCAGACTGTGAATCGGTTTCTTTGGCTTGCTGAACAACAGCATCTCTGCAACGAGACAGAAGCACACGCACACTCAAGGAAAATACAGGTCCCACTACTTTATACAACAAAAAGCGGCATTCATCCGTGTCACAAACCTTGGTTTTCTTTCCTTGAGGGCAAGACCTTCACCAGCCAGAAAGTTTGCAATGCTGACCAACTTTCCCATTTTGTTGGAACAGAACAGAGTCACCGGTATGGGACGCTCATCTGTCAACTCCTGGACATTAAGAAAAGAAAGAAATGGCTAAGAACTAAATAAAAAGGACTGTTGTTTTAACAATGCAGAAGAGACATGCACACTTTAGCAAAGAGTAAAAATGGGTCAAATAACCAGAACAAAGCAAAAAACCACACACACATAGAAGAGGAGAGTAAAAAGGAAAGACCTGGATGGTCATAACAGCCGATGCTCCTGTCAGATAGTGGGACATTATGTCACAGGCTGTGTCTGTCCAGGTGGATCGGCCTCCTGCTGGCCTGCATAGACGGAAGAGTGAGGAAGAAGTTAATGAATTAAGAGTTTTAAATAAGAACTACAAAGAACAAATGTTGCCCTTTTCAATATACTAAAAGTGTACAAAGGCTGATAAAAGTTCTCATTAACTAAAGCAAATGCCAATAAAAACTATCCTAGCATCATGTACTGAATCAAATGTCACTGCTACATATATGCATTAAATTATTGCTGTTTAATTTATACTGTAATTTAAACTGTTGAGGAAAACCCAGCCCTGGACTGTGCGCCTATGTTGTGGTCCTTACAGTTTGTGTGGAATTGTGTGTGTGGAACCTGATATTGTTGAGAGTGCACTCAAATGCCAGGGAGCCAATCAAAGAGGGGGGGAGTGGCCACAGGTTGCTGACGTTGAGCTTCACCACGTTGCCATGGTCACACCGTCTCACCTGGTAGAAGCCAGCAGAAACACAACACAATTTACCAGTTAAGGTGAGCCAACAAAACGTTTGAAGGCATTCCAGTATGTCTCCAATGGACAGATGTTCTCTGTTTGCACTTAGCATTATTATTATTGTAAAGGACAAAGGACAAAGACAAACCACAACTTGTGAAAACAACACACATATATGTTGTTTACTATACCTCTGCAATGTCTTTGGACAGGACATCAGAGCAGATCTGTCCTCTCTCCCACACTCCGTTAATGACTGCAGCACAGTACATGCCTGCCTTCCACACCACATCCTGGGGTTCCATCAGGGCACACTCCTGCTTCACCTGCTCACATATTCTGCAAAAAAAACATAGAACTCATGAACATCAACAAACATTGTTTGTTGCAGTTTTCAGACAGAAACAAAGTAGTGCATGCTTGCTTTTATAGTTCACAAATTAGACAATGATACATAGTCTAACAATGACTGCAAACAGGCTGCTATAAACTGTCTTCAGCTGTGAAACTGATCAGTCACAAAAATCTTCTACACAGCAAACATAAACACAAACAGATGCTGACCTCTTGAGCTGAGAACTGCAGTGGCTGAACAGGACATAGAAGCTGTTTGGTGAATTGACATGAGTAACTCTGACTTTTAAGTCTTTGAGTTGGGCAGGGAACTTCAACTGAGGCTGCAGCTCAAGAGGTTCCTCATTCTGGTCACCAGAGATAGTTTCATCATTGCCATCAATGCCATCGGTGGCAAAATCGTGATCCAGCGGAGGGTCCCATATGGCAAAATCATTATCTGAAGGCTGGCCATTGTTGGACTTCAGTCTGCAAGAGAGGTGGAGTAATTAGAGGAGACAGTTGGAGGAGACAGTGGGGACAGTGAGAGACAAAAAAAACAACAAGAAGATGACTGGCATGATATGTCTTTCTGTTCGAACAGCACATTATATTAGAATCTGATAATACTGAATACCTTTTATTACCAGAAGTTGTAAAAAACACGAAAGACAGCTCCTACCCATCTTTGAAGCGGGCCTGATTCTCTTTGACCAGTTGCTCAGCTATGTTGAACTGTGGTTTCTTCAGGCCCCCCACCAACAGTTTGACTGGCAGGGGATCAGACTTATGGACCATTTCTGAAGCAGAAAGGAGGGGAGAGATGATGAAGACACAGGCCTCGAAATGTGTTACAGTGAGGTTTATTTCACACAGTACCTGTGGCAATAATGGTGACCAGTTTTTTGTCAGCCAGGCTGATGAATCTCTTGCTGCAGGCATCAGTCCAGATCTTTCCATCCAGAGGAATCACATCAGACAAACAGCAGTTGATTGCCTAGACAGTGGAGGAGATGATTTATGTATAACAATGCATTTAATACATTATTTTAGGAAATCCAAATGAAATGTGTAAAATCATCTGGCCACTGACTGTGCATCAGAAAAAGACATTAACACAGCTTTGTAGAGCTTTTCAACCATAAATATCCAGTGTACTCACCATAGCAGGAAGGGCAAAGAACTCATCCTTGATCTTCCTCAGGTTGTTGACTGACAAGATTTTCTTGCTTCCAAGGTCAATAAACTGCACCTCCACTTTAAGTCTCCCTAGATTATCTACAAACACATGAGGCTTACATAAGCATAAGATAAGCTTGTTTTGTTTTTGTCTGAATCCTGACTGAATCCCCCCCCGCCAAGGCTGAGCTGTACATAAACACAACAATGGGTTACGACTATATTTCCATTACTTTACACTAGCTCAGTTACAATGCGCATCTGTTCAAAGTGTTACATCCTCACATACACACATGCACACACATACCTGTGATCTGAGCTCTGTGCCACAACTTGTCGTCACAGCGGGCAACGCAGGCCTGTCCGATCTCAGGACAGTAGATGTTGAGCTCATCCTCTCCAAACACTGTTGCTGTACTGTAACAATCCTGAAGTTTTGCTGAGAGCAGCAAATACTCGGTGTTACCAACCTGGTGGAAGAGGGCGAAGGTGGATGCAGTTAACAAGACAAAGAAAGAAAGAAAGTGTACTCTCTCATAACATAATATACATCTATTTAGGTCCTTGTACCAGCTGGATGTAGAAGTCACCAGGGTTGATGATGTAGGACACCATACCATCAACCTCTGTGTTAGTCTTGGGATAGACAGGAGAATAGTACAGCAGGGGCGCCATGCCCATTTTCACTGGATGATAAAACCTACAACAATTTAGAAAAAACAGCCAAGGTCAGGCCACATCAGTAGCAGTCAATATTTTTTTACTTGCACGTAGATGTGTACCTGGCCACTTTAATCAAAACAAGATACTCTCTGACAGAGAAGGGCACATTACTGGATTGGTCCATGGGAGCTTTCCTCAGATCCACCAGCAAAGAATCTTGGTCCTGTCCAAACAGCCACATCACCACTGCAGCAGAGCCAACTACACTGTGGAATTCATGCTGTGCCTCTTCACTCCAGCCCTTTGTCTGTGCAAACACACACACACAAACAAAAGCAACTCTTACAATTGCTGTTAAATCCTCCATCTGCAGGTGTGTGTGTGATGTGTGTAAAGTATATATTGTTGTGTCAAACAAATGCACACAGGTTGGAAACTAAATGTGCAAGTGAATTTTCCCTAACTTTCCTATCACCAAGTCTTGACTTTTCACTTGTACATAGGCTAGTGTTGATGCTGACACAGTAAAAACCATTGTTGTCTTACAAAGTCATAAGGGACCAGGTCCTTCAGAGAACATCTGATGGCTTGAGGAGCAATCGGACTCAGCTCTGTTTTCACTGCTGTGTCCACGTTTCTCAGGTGGTTGTTCACATAATTCAGCGAAGCCTCATTGGTCCCCTCTTCACTGTAAAGGGTGTGAGTTAAAGAGTTTAGAGTGCACACAGGTGAAATTTAAATTTACGCTGCAACATATCACAAACCCAATCAAAATACTCTAAGGAGGGTGTTCTTGGATATGGAAGTGATCCTTAGAGGATGTAGTCATATTGAAGTCCTGTGGCTAATTGTTTTTGTGTGTACCTCTGTATGGTGTAGGTCTCTTTGAACCCAAAGTCCATGAAGAAGACTTTTACACTGGCCAGTTGGATAACCGGGCAGGCTTTCACAGCCTCCTCATTGCTAATCTGCACAACTTTCATGACACTGGCCCGGCACCACAGTCCATCCTTCCACTTTGCAAAGATCATTGAACCTGGAGAGAGGGGCATGGAAACACATGTAACAAAAACACGATATTCTTAGACACTGTTTTGTAATCTGTTAACATTATAAGGTAAACACACACACCGGTCTCCACTGTGTCACTCGAAGTGAAGTGATAGTTATCTCCACAGCAGAGGTTGTTGATCGTTTTGGATAGGGTTTCACTTTCCCCCTTCCCTTTCAGGTAGTGGATGTAAAAGTGACATGGATTCACAATGTGTGTTACCACCACCAGGGTGCCTACAAGACAGGAGCAATGAGAAAGAAAGATGCAGTGAGATGCAGTTAAAATACGATGGGGACGAGGGAGATCAGCTGAAGTGTAACAAAAGCTCTTTATCACATGTAGGAAACATCAGGAGATGCATTTTCTTGCAACAACTACAGGTTGTTGCACCTTTAGAACATTAGCTGTGTGGTTGGAGTTGTAATCTTGCTGCTGACCCATGTTTTCTTGAATTTTGATGCCTCATTCTAGTCGAATTAACGGGTATAATTCAGACTTGTGACTTGTGCTTGCAAGCCATCCTTGCTCAGATGCAGCAAAACAGGCCCAAACCATAATACTACTACCACAACATTTCACAGATGGGATAGTTTCAATGGCATGCAGTATCATTCTTTCTCCATGTACAGATGGGATTCTAATTTGCCCTTCAAATAAACTTTTTGTTCATTGTCCTAAATAAATAAAAGGCTAAATGAAAAGTTTCATTTGTTTAGTTGGGGTCTCTCTTTCCACTGTCAGGACTTGTGTAAAAATAGGTTGATGTTTTTAGGTCATATTTACGCAGAAATATAGAAAATTTTAGTTTCCAAACTTTCAAGCAGCACACTGTGCATTATATTAATATTTCATACAATTAGCTGCTCTACTCACACATGGGCTCAGTCTCACTTTTTAGACAGTCTATGTACCATACACTGACAAGGTAAAATGTATAGTTTCAAATATTCAGACATTTATATCTTCAAATACATAAAAAGTGTGAATATGTAGGAGAACCGAGTGTATAATGTGTATTGCCTGTTTTCAGTAATGACAATCTATATTAAAGATTTCAGACACAGTTGCCTACAAAAAGCCAAAATGGATGACTAAGATTATGTGCAAAGTTGCCTGTTCCTACCATTACTCCTGATGTCAAATGTATTTCTTCGTTTCCTGTGGATTCTCCATTTGTCACTCGCCAGCTCAGGACCAGTTGGAGGGACAGCTGCAGGAGGATTCATATATATATATATATAATACTTTTAAATATTAATATTGATATATGTATAAATGATCATTACAATATGAATTTATAAAGGCATATATTTTTAAAAAGACATATGACAAAGCCACAGATGTGCAAACATACCATGCTCTTCTCCTTCTTCAAAAACCTCCTCAACAATTACATCTGGGATGTCTGAGCTGTTCACAGTGTGTTTGAGCTTGCTATGGAGTCTTGGTCTTGGAAAGGGGTGTGATGGCACACTGTTAGCTCCTGGGCCCGCCTGCTCCTGTTCGTCTGGGAACCTGTTGGGTGGAATATAGCCCCATTATTTGACATCTGCACATTTCCAAGGAGTCTTTTTGTTGGAGCTACCTGCCTGATAGCTTGAGGACTCAGACAAACTAAACATAGACAACAAACTACATGTCACAAGTTTAAATCTACAGCAAAGGAGAATGTTACTGCAAGATATCTGCAAAATACTTCAGGACTTACGGCTTGGGGCTGCGGGCTTCGATCTTAAGACACAAATCCAAACTCTGATTTTGACTCTCTGACTGGATAACACAGCTAGAATACAAATATGCAAGCACAATTATGAAATCGGTGGTGTTTCTGACCTGAAAATGTGTTTCCCCACCTATATAGTGGGGCAACACATATATGTTTAATTATATATCTGTAATTAAACAATGAGAAACAGCGGTAAGGTCACAAACCTTATTCCATAGCCCATAGTATTGAATTTCAGACTGCAGGGCAGTTTATCCACAGGAGCCTTCAGTTTCTCTAGAATCTATCAATTACACACAAAAGCAGCCTGAGCAACCACTGTTTTAGAAAATAAAAGCATTTTATTATTTGTCACACCTTATCCAGGATGCAGTACTCCTCCAGGAAGGGGACGCGTCGTACTTCTCTAGCCATCTGGATGGCAGTCTGCAAGGTCTTGATCTTTTCTTGCACGTAGCCTACAGCAGGATTGCTATTGGTGAACCGTGCACACTGTTTTGTCAGCTGATTCAACTGCATTTCCTTCCTGTTGACAGAGAAATAACACCTATCGAGTTACTGACTTTGAGACAGCTTTAGCTCCTGTTTGGATAAAGCCTGAAGAGAAAGAAAATACATTTGCAATCAAGAGTTTATACCCTTACCAATGTTGAATAGCACTGTAAGCTTTGTCTGTCGCCTCTTTGATCTCCATCTCCAGTCGAGCTTGCTCTCTCTTCCAATGTTCTGTCAGACTGGTCCAAAGAGTCTGCCCAGATAAAAAGTGTACGAGAGTACTCAAAAAACACATTTCTCTCTCTTTAAAGAACAATGTCTACAGTCATATTCTATTAAGTGTATGCAATCTGCTGGATCAAGTGCAGTTTTCACCTCATGAATGTGTTCCAGCTGTGCAAGATTTTGTGCAGCCTGGGCCAACGCAGCATCCACCACCTTCTCAATCTTCTCAATATCAGCTGGCTAAAAAAAGGACATATAGCTTGAATTATTATTGCTGATTTTAGACACTCACACACTCTGGTCACTACACCCCATATTCTGCACAACTGATTTCAAGTTAAGATACGTAACATACTTCGAAAAGACAGCATATAAATTGAATTATACAATAACAGCTGAATCAGACTTGCTGCAAACATTTCCTAGGAAAGTGAGGATCTACAATCACTGATCTGGACAAGTAAATCTACATTATATAAGCCTCAAAACCCACATAAATTTGACACTACTACTATTACACACTACCAGTTGTTTACAATCTCATCTCTCAACTCACTAAGACCTTTTTCTCTTAGCCATTCAAGTCTATCCCAATAGTTTGACTTGAATCTCACATGACGTGTAAAGATAAGCATCGATTTCATACCTGCCCCATATCCTCAGTATTGGTGTTAATGTCCATAGTTGATGATGATTTGTTGTTCTTTCTGCGATTCTTTAACCTGTCATGCCAGAGGTTTTAGTAAATGGAAATACAACAACAATGAAATTTCTTCTCGTTCCCTAAATTATTTTCAAACCTTATTGAACAATGTATGTGTCATATATGTGTCATTACAGATTCGGCTCAACATTTAGAAGTGCAGTTTACCTTTTTATCTTGTTCATTTTACTGGTGTAGATGAGGCCTATGATTCTGCTGTCTTCTTGTAGAGAAGACACGTCTCCTTCAGGAATGGGAGACTCAACCTGCAAAGAGGGAACATTATGACTTACATTTTGTTTGGCTAGCAAGATTCAACAAATGGCTGGACCATTACCAATGCAGATGTGTCAGCAACAACAACACTTTCTGAAGAAAATCCATGTTACTTTCTTAAAAGCTGAACTTTTTATTTATTATGTTGTAATTCTTTGAATGGCGCCTTTGCTTAAGCTGTGCCATAGTCTAGTTGAAGGAGTAGGATCACTGGTAATATTACCTCACATTCAGGACATTTAACAGCATTGTCACACTGAATGGACTGCAGGCAAACTGTGCAGTAGATGTGGCTACATAAAAGCACTCGAGGTAGGTTGCCATCGACATCACCCTCTGAAAAAAAGACAAGGACGGGTAAATGTAAGAGGAGTATAATGTACATTTCTACAACAATCTATAATTAAAATCTAGAACAAGTTTGGCTTTTTATTTGTTTTGTTTTTTAATCAATTAAACCATTCAATCGAAAGTCAGTTAAAAAATGTCATGTTAAATTTGCTGCTTAAAATCACAAGTGTAACACCTATAAGAACTACAATTGACTCCATACAGTTAAACTGGATTATTTTCCATATAGTAAGCATAGCTCCATATAGTAAAATACTAGCCTTAATAACATATTAATATCTTGGTTAGCAACATGTAAAACAACTACTTAAAAACTTCTAGGAAGGCTTTATCTCATTCTGCTTAATAAATGTGTATAGTGAATGTTCCACATATGCTTTCTGTCAAACAACCTGTAACTGAACTCCATCTTTGTTATTATTAATGTATCCTGCCATTGACTTTGGCGCACATATTCAGTTCTTTATGGGCTAAATTACAAAATCACAGGTTGAACACACGCTGAGGACTTTTACAAATGTCAAGTAATGTTAATCTGTTTTCGCCATTTTAACATAGTAAACGTTTATAACCTTTGAACTTTCAAGTACATCTGCTTGTAATATTACCCAGCTACGCTAACTGCTACCCTAGCTAGCAGCAGGTTAGCAGTTACCGTAGTTAGCAGGTAGCCGCTGCCGCCTGCTAGCTAAGTATGCTACTTAACTTATTTGACGATATAAAGTTTAATAGTAAGAAACAAGTTGCAAATGTCCTACCAGGAAGTGTGAAGACCTCCCCACATAACCTGCAAAATATACCACTGGGACAATCGCTTTTCTCCATCCTTAATTTCCCCTTTATCATTACTCGTAGTCTCGTCTCAATCCACACTGTTTGCGCGGTTGTGTTTGTCACGTCATCGTAAAGGTGCGTTCAATGACCCAAAAAGCAGCAACAACTCGGTTGATAGTGAAGACTGATGGATTCGAACAGTTTTTTTTGTTATTAATGCACTACACTGATTTTAAAGTAAAGTTATGGCGCCGATAATTCCCGTGTAACTTATATTAGCAAAAGTTTTACACCACTTTAAACTGTACACGCCCTATTCAGAGTCTTGTGACTGTTATTGCCCGTGATGTGTTCATGAGATTCTTTGTATTAATGTATCTTTGGACAGTTTGGCGGTTCTAATGGGTTACATGGATTACAATGAATTAAAAAAATAGAAAGCTGCAGAAACTAATCAATTGTGGTGTATATAAGAAAGAAAAGATACTCTAGATTTATTGATAGAAAAAAAACTGATCAAACCTGTTGACAATTCCAGATGTGCTCTGCCTTAAACAATAGTATTCACAATAATTTAAAGCATATTTTAAGACTGAATTCGTTGTAAGCAATCTATTGATGAAGGACCCTTGCAGTATTGACCATGGTTGTACAAATATAATAAGTTCAAATTCATTCTCTTTTTGAGGTTCAAACAAACTGTATTTGTGGAAAATATACAGATTCTATTCTTTCTGTGGACATTTGGGGGCGCCAAAGACCAAGGCAGCTGTTGCATGAGGTGATGGGCTCACAAAGACCAAGTGACAGAGCTCTCCAAATGTGCAAATATCACTCCTTTTTATCTGTAATACATGAAGAGTATGTAAATATGCATCATTAGTACAATATGTTATTATAAAACTGTGGCTATAGGTTGAATTATTTCATTTTTAAACCTGTTGCTCTTATTGTTTTTCATCTCTTTTATGGTTTCCCTCACTATCTACATTCTTTTTGTGTAATATATTCCTTTGTTTTCTTTTAACCTATTGCGAGGCTCCAATACAAGTCCTAACGGCAGTATGTCGCTCCTCACTTTCATCTGTGCGCAGCTGCCAGCAGCACTGTCGCCTGAGGACAACGGCCAGCCGTCCAGTGAAGCAGCAGTAACTGGGAGTGACAGCCAGAGGAGAGCAGAGGGGCACACGGACATCAGATGGTAAAGGTAAATCATCTAGTTTGCAACACAGCCAAAACTTTAACCTTCATCCAAATCCCCGGAGGGGGCAGCAAAATGAAAATGCAGTGCATCATGGGCATGGGAGTGGGTGGGTGGCGGGGGACTTTCCATGTTACATCTGACAGCATGCAGCCCCAGAGAACAACATGAAAAGCACTTGTTTTAATAGCACACCTCCCAACTCTGCATAAATGTCCACACGGATACACACCTCACAGCCATGATGTAAAGTGAAAGCAGACCACCAGAGGTGTGAGGTGTCAAGATGCCTGCAGGCATAAAAGTACACCTGTCCGCTAATAGGAAGGCGGGATAACATCCAAGATCAGTTAGCACAATGGCCTGAGGAGGTTTAACACTGTAAGAGTACCTGGCATGCCCATGCTTTGTTTTTATATGTTGCTGTGGATATTAAGTGTAGGACTGCTGAACATGACGGAACAATAGAAATCGAAACTACAGACAAAGGAGCACATATGGTGTGTGTGTGTTCGTTTGTCTTTGTCATTTCTGTTTTGTTGCTATTTTAAAGTTAAAAATGTACAAAAAGAAGCACACATGGAGGCAAACATGTTGACTATTTGGATAGATAAAAGAGAGTTCTAAATATCGAACTACAGAAGGACTAAACATGTACATTTACCGCTTCTTCTTCTCATGAATCACCTGTTGAAAGGGGGTAAATGCTTATAATTAGATGCATTAAGTGACCACTTTGTGTGTTGGGAGAATTAAATTAATACTCTGCTTTGCCCCCCATATCCCAGCAGATGGAGAGAGTGTGAAGCTATGCATGGCTGTGGTTTGAGAACTGAAGGAATCTGGACATGCGGCTTTACCGGGGCATGATGATCATATAGACAGACTGGAAGGTCGGGGGGCAGGGACAGTGTGTGTGTGTGTGTGTACAATATGGGGGGTTGTAGCTGTGTTTACTATGTGTAATGAACCAATCAGCAGCCTGCCCAGGGGGGCATGAGGGGGTGCCAGATAGGGGAATGGGGGTCACCCCCCGCCTTCATCTTTTCCTCTTCCCAAATGTGGGTCACTTCCCATCCTCGGGTGATTTCCTTTGTGTTTCTGTAGGAAAAATAACCCTCCTGCACCCCCACCCCCAAACCCGTATCAAATCACTTACTCATTAATGATGTTCTTAATTAATCTGTGTTGTCTCGTTAGCTCTCTCCTGATGTATTACACACAGACCACAGACAATCATCCGTTCTCCTTTTGTTAGTATGCAGCTATTTCCCAAATCACTTACTGTGGGTCATTTCATGTGACAAGAGTCGATGTCTATAGGAAGACGTCTATTTGTGTGTACCTCAAAGGTCTTATTAAAAAGCTAGCCCCTCCCCTGTTGCTTTACTTCCCTCCTGTACAGTATGAAGTAGATGCAGAAACACCCCACAGAGTGAAAAAAAACAAGGAAAGGTCAGCAGACATACACGGCACATGAGGCACATACTACAGTAGATTGGCTTTAAGTGGTTGACCCCCGCAGGCCACTCGGTCACAGAATGAAAAGAGCAGGGGCGATGGCAAATGACAGTAGTACCTTCCCTAATCCCTTTGTCTGGAAAGACCTGCTACCCCGCCCCTACAAAGAAGAACCATAAACACCAATAGAAACCACAGTAGATGTAACAGCAGAGTGAACTGATTTGCACATTGCTTCACTCTCATGTTTTCATCTGTATGTCTGAAGTCAACTTGCCAATCTGTTTCTGATTAGCAGATATCTGTGTTTATAATTAGATCCAGGTCAGCTGACACAAACAGGACTCAGGACTGCTCTTTTTTAATGTGAACGCACCAATTCACATGATGCACAATGCTGCTGATGATATTGGGGGGTTGGGGATTGTATCATATTTGTTCACAGAATGGACCCATTATATGCATCAGTTACAGATTCCCAATAGAGATTTTTAGCCCTGCAGCCTTTTCAATATCAGCCTTTTCATGCCTTGGTCTGTGTGACCCACTGAAGCCTGTCCTGTCCAGGTTAATGATTGACGCAAGGGGCTGTTGTGAGTGCTGCCATATACATGCTGCATATGTTTTTTATGCAACACAGTGCAGCACAATGCAGTGAGCATTAGGAGGGTGATCAGTCTTGTTCTGATAGCATCTAAAGTGATACTTTACTGCTGAAAGGTTTGATGTGTCATAAATCTTGACTGTAAAAAAATGAAAAAGGCTGTGTAGTGTGCCAAAAAGGTAGTAAAACCTAAACACCCAGAATGCACCGGGCTTGTTAAAATAGCCAGCTACAAACACTGAAGAGGTGATAACACTGGCAGTTTGGAAAAAGATTGCTTTTCAAGAAAAATAGGACACAGGCGACTAGTTACACTGTTAAATATTACATGTAATTACACTATTTTAATGTAGAGTGTACCCTGCCATGTTAGTAATATTGCAATGTTTGTAATTCTAACTGTTATTTTAAACTCTGAAACATCTTCAGGAAAAATACATTGCAACTGTCTGGCTGTAGACACAGCTCCATACAAGCTGTCTTACCCTGGATGGCGTTGCACTCAAGTTTGTGTCAACGTCTTTGCTGACTTAACCTCAAGAGCCAGATGTTTTGTTACACACTGAACCATCTGGGTGCCCGCCCCAGGAGACAGAAGCTTTCATAATGTTATTTGGCAGGTGATTGGTGGAACATTCACTGCTGAAAACTGCTGAAACTAACAACCAATCATATTATAAAGAATGATGAAACTTAGCAAGTAGCATGTCGTTAGACAATTTATGTGGTCTTTGCAAGGATAATACTGCTATCAATGGCAAATGGGTAACTTTGTCTATCACCACACTGTTATACAAAATGTGCGCAGTTTGTTATCATCTCAGAAAAGGGCATAAGATTCGTTGTTCTAACAGGTCCTCATTAAAAGCAACCCAAAGGTTAAAGATACGCCTGTGAACCCTGAGCGCCCTCATTCACCCTCCCTCCATCCTGCCTCATGTCCATCCATACCCACACATACATTCACATGGCTCACATTCACATGTACACTAGGTCATGCTTCCTTTCACCCTCAACCCTTCATCCGTCAGGTTCAAAGGCATACTTAGGAGGTGCAAGTACCAGTCGTTGAGAGTGACTTGAAAAGCCGATGTGTTTTTAAAACCAGCCATACCGCGTCTTTTAACCTAATACCTATTGAAAATCACACACATCCACATTAAGGATTGGGAGCCTGACTCGCTAATCGGTCTGTTGCTAAGCATGACCAATCCACAATCAGCTCACCACTGCTGCCTCTTACACCAGAGGACTTCTGCTGCCTTTGGAAAAACAGGTTGTTTTGAATGTGGTGCCAGTTTAAAGGGTTGGTTCTGAAGGAGGTGGAGACTGGCTGAGCTCGGGGTGGGTGGGTTTGGTGGCAGCTAGGGGAGTTTTTTTTTTTCTTTTAAAGCCGAGAGCAGTCTATGTTGCAATTATCTCACTTTGCTGCACTTGCAGAATGCTTGACCTGCTTCTCAGCATTGATATGGCACATTTCTCAGGGCAAGGCGGGGGTCGGCACAGAGGGTTTGGATCTACGTGGGAGTTTGTGTGAAAGAGGAACACTTTTGACTGTGTGTGTGTGAGAAAGAACATGTACAAGTATGATGGTGTGCTTGGGGGTATGTTTTTTTTTTTTTTTTTTTTACCTGTCAGCTGCCCTGCTTGGACAGAGGCCGTGAGAGCCTTGGTCTTCCTGGGTGGGCGTTAGAAGGGGTTGGAAAGTGTTGGCTGATTGGCCTTATCACACGATACATAATAAAACACACCCAGTTATTGGTAGAAATAGGGCACAATGCTGAATTAAGAATATCAAAGTTCATCTGAATTCTCAAGGGCTTGACAAAAATTGCCTCTGATGGGTCACAGAATACGGTGAATATGGAACACATGGGTTAGCTCGGCAAACCCAGGGTGGACAAAAGAAAGTCTGATTATACACCAGCCCACAACCAACCATTGAGGTTTTTCAGTCATTTTGAGACACAACAGTTACAAATTTTCTCTAAAAGCTTCTGCTATGACAGAAAGCTAAGGGTTAACCAGAGCATTGTAGTATGATTTCATGATTTCAGCGCCAAAAATGCAGGATGTTGAGACACTAAAGCAAATTCATTCTAAAGAGCAGCACGTTGCTTTTCTCTCAGCCTTTGCCTCCTGGCTGATGGTGAAATGTACTGCTGACAGATTTCTGCTCGTCAGGAGGTGACATCTGTCAGGAAGCATGATTCAACTGGGAAACATTCCAATATCAGGTCTGTGGCATACGGAGAGGAACCGCTCTTCCACCTTCATTATTCCAGCATGAATCAGATGGAGGAACAGCTGCTGGGACGACAAACAGAAATATGCTGGCAGAAAAATGTGCAAGATTCACTGTGTGAGTGAAATGCAACGTGTTATATGTACATATGTAATCTGTTGAAAACCTCCTTAGATCATGCTCTCTGTGTTTATGTTTTGTGTAAATGTAGCCTAATTATTTATTACAAGCAACGATTACAGCAGGACTGCAAAAGGAATCATAACAAAGTACTTCAAATGCTGATTATTGCCAATGTGGGAGTAAATTGTAACATAAGACAAATGAGTTTTTCATGGACTTTTGCTGATAATGTTAAGAGTGGCAGTTCAAATAGGAATCCAAAAGCTTAGGTGCAACAAAAGGTTTAATAAGCCAAAAGATTCGGTAACAAAAAACATACAAGGAATAACAAAAGAGTCCAAAACAACGAAAACAAACCAAACACAGGCAAAGTTTCCACAGGAGGTCAGGGAACAGGAACACACCAGAGTCCAGGAACACAGGGAAGACACCAGGTAGACTTAGAGACAAGGTGGGTAACAAGACAGGTGAGTACAATCAGGACGGGGCAGGAAATCACTTAGGCAGCCACTGAGGCCCCCAAAGACCATAGGGTGAACTGCAGTTTGTGATACTTGTGCCATGGTGAAGCTAATTTGCGGATGTCTCTTTCACACTTGCATGACAAACCGACAAATGCTGCAAAATACGTAGGCAAAACAACAGTATACACTTTAAAAAGGTGAACATTTCATTAATTGGTGACACAAGTATGAAAAATCTCCAGTGACAAAGCTCCTCCACCCCATCCAGCCTGTGTAGAGCTAGGTGCTCCCAAGAACTCATCTGTCTTTCTTGAGAACTGGGGCAGAAGCCACACACCTGGGCTTGTTGGCACCAATCTGGTGTTTCTTTTCCTGTGAATGTGTGAAGCTGCTTCAAAGTGCTGCTGGAACAATCTCAAAAGCTTAACAGGTTCAGGTTAGAAGTAGCTGCTAAACCACTATTTGTCACTATATGCTGCAAACGTAGAGCACATGCAATGGACTTTAAAATGCTAGCATGGGATTTACAGTAAGTACTCATACACATACTACAGGGATACAGTCACCTGGCCTGAAGGCAGGAGTGTGAGTCCAGGACTGAGAAGACAAATGAAGGGAAAGTTGGCGCTGTATATGAGCAGCAAGACAAAAGCCTCAAGAGGGATTGTGCACTGCGTGGTCTGTGCACGGCACATGAAAAATGTTACGTGTAGGGGGGATTGTGAAAGAGGCCTCCTTGTATTCATCTTTTATTTTGAGCGATTAAAATCTGTATTTGTTTTTCAATGACCTTGAGAGTTGTCTATCATCATAACCAGAACACATGGAAGTAGTATTTGATGGAGACACATTTTAACAGCAGTGAGCATCAATCAGGCAGGGGCTTGGTGTAAGATAACTCACACGAGCCAGTATAATAATAAACGATTATCATGAGAGTCAGTCACGTGTAAGTCAGCTGTGGATTTCTTGATGTTTTGTCCAGCTGCATGACCATTTCTTTCCCTTTCAAAACCTCAAGAACACCTTTAGGGTATTTCCCCAGATTTGGCTCAAATCTGCACAGACACAGACCCACACAATGAGGTTACGTAAAACAACATTACACAAAAAACTTGTCTAACAGGATCAAAATAATGACTTTGTTGTGTTGTATAAACATCCAGCACCTCTCACCCATTGACAGCTGGGACAGGCTCCAGCACCCCTGTGACCCTGTAGTACAGGACAAAGAACTGATGGTTTTGATTGGAGTATTGGTTAGATATAGTTACTCTATTGTCTCTTTTGTACAAAGTTAAATTTCATGTCACACAAGGTGTTTTTGTGTAAAACATGTCTGTACTAACTCTGCATGTGAATATTTTGGCACAGGGCTCCTCTTGGCTGGTTGTACAGTGGGTTTCAGTGACACTGAATAAAGATGAGATGAGATCAGTGCAGGCACGTGCTGTAAGCTTTCATTCAGGACACACACACACACACACACACACACACACACACACACACAGCTGTGTTTCCACAAATTCATTTGTTGAGACATTATGCTGACTTGACATTATGCTGACTTGACATTGATTTCCTGTACATAATCCTGACCTTAAATGTCTTTAAAATGTAATTATTTACATTCTCGTCTTAGGCCTGGTAACGTGCCTGTGTTTACAACATGACAAAGACAAAAACGCACACCCACACAAACATCTGCACATAAACAGCATACAGCTGGAATGCTCTGGGTGTCATCTCAAACATTCTTTTTATTGTTGTCCTTGTCTCTCTTCACTTTGGCAGACAGTGAGTCTCTATTCAAATCGCTCTCCATCACGGCAGACAGACAATGACAACAATACCATCAGCTGGTAAACCTCTAGCCATAATTACACCTCTGACAGAGATCAGACCCGCCTTCTTGTCAGTCACAGCCACAGTAAACCGTAACAGGGACGGCAGTGAAACACCTGGGTGAATGTCTCAGAGGTGACGAAAGACTAATGTGGTGGTGAAGTGTGGCGCCACGCCAACAGCGCACTCACAGGCCTGTAATCTGGGGATAGCTGAAGGAAGAAGGACTTCCTCAATTGCCAGATTTGTGGTTAGAGAATCATGCTTCGTGTTCTCTCCTCTCCTCCGGGGCACAATGAAAGCACTCAGAAAGGTTTGTTCAACAGTTTCTAAGTGAATGAACTCCACCAGGCGAGATTCAATGAGACAAAGAATCATCTCAAGTCCTTATTGCTAAGTTTGCATCCAAAAGTAAAAGGAGTATATATAAAAAAACAGAACGCATTTATTTTAAATATTTAATTTTAATGGTCCACAGCGGCAATGATGACATCATCATTGTCAATATCAATCTTGTTCCGCTCATGGAACACAAATCATTGAGCATTATTATGGTGGAAGAGCACTGTTCTTACTGTATCCTGTTTATTTTTTTATATTTTTTGGGGATTTGAAATATTTTTTTAATGCCACACACCAGGAGGCAATGTGGGTAGAATGCCCAACGACACACGACTAGTGAGGAGTTGGGATCGAACCACTGACCTTCCGGTTATTGGACAAACCTGCTCTACCACTGAGCCACTATCTCACTATCTCACACCTATCTCACCTATTTATCAGAGATTAGCATAGTAACAGTGAGACCTTTTCCAGCAGCACCAGCAGAGGTCATCACCTCGATGCAGACCTCACTGATTCCATTGTTCTTTGAACAAGTCTCATCCAAGCTGCAGAAATCTCTCTCAAGATCCACTACAAAAATAGAACTGACGAAACCTAAGCCATATTAATTTATAATTTTCCCTTACAGGCTACTTTATTTAGCATGTGAAAATAAATGACAACGTTTGAGCCAAAATTATGTCATTTATTAAAATAATCCCAAATGTTAGGTGCCAAACTTTCCGTCCAAGTCTTGAGAGAGTTGAGAGTCTCCAGAACTGTGGAACCTGTGATGTGATGTGGTATCATAGATATTAAGTAAGTAGGTTAAATATCTTCTCATTTGGAAACACTGGAATCTGTTTCTTTCCATTCCCATCTTTTAACCGATTCCTCCAGGCTCTCAGTTAACCTCTTTGCCCCCTGTGTTTGTCTCTCTCATCCCACGGCGGCTCTTTGCCAGTCACGTTTCATATGTTCCCATAAAAGGGCCTGCATTACCCGCTGGAACTAACACGGCTAACATGACTCCACTACACGTCCCCTCGTGTTAATTTTAGGGCGCAGTTCTTCGGCTGCCAGCTTCAGGCCCTGCGCTCCTTTTCTTACATTGACATTAGAGAGGCATTACAGAGGCAAAGAGGCACATTGCTCTGCTGCGTGACACAAAAACACACAGTCAAGTATGTGAGTGTGTGTGTGTGTATATGTGAGTCAGAGGGATGGATGTCAGTTCAATGAAAATATTAACACCGGGGTACTTGACAGGATAAACAGACGCTCATGTCTAATGCATGATGCAGGCTGGACCCACTAAGCCATTGACATCATGCTGACAATCAGGTGCGTCATAAGAGCTCGGTACGTGAGATCTGTGTTGTTTCTGTCAATTAGCTTTAAGATACTGAAGCTGCTTTTATTTATCATGTGCTGTGCAGTAATCACACATAATGTCTTTGGGGTGATGCTGCTTCATTATCAAGTATTGCAGCCCAGCTACACACGAGTCAAATGCTTAATAAGCACTTGGTTCATGATGAATACAGCTGTTGAATTTGCACTCAGCAGGTAGCCTCGATAAGCAGCGCTGTCTTATTTTTGTAATAATGAATTCCTGTGTGCAGAATCAGCTGGAATTTTTGCATCAGTTAATCCATTATAAATTCTCCTTCATTTCCTTCCAGAACCTTCACTGTCCATTATTCTGAGGGTTTGCACGAGCCGGTCCGATTGGTCCCACACCCTCCCTGTTTACACTGACACTAATGACTTGTCCCTCGCTCCAGCCCCTCGCCACAGCCATCCACACATGGAACTAATTCTATCTGTGCACAACACCAAGACCGCCTGCCTGCCTGCCTGCATGGATCGCTCTGGCGGCATCGTCCTGTAAAACAATCTGTTACTGTGGCAACAGGTGGTGTTGGAGACGTCTACAATTTAACCAGGAGCAGGAGTTGATTATAAGAGACTGATCACCGAAAACTGGGCCAAGCAGAGCGCAGTGGAGAAACACACTAAGGATGACATCAGTGTCCGCAAGTGCACATTATCTGGAAATAGAGTCATTGTGTTTGTCTTGGCCCGACTATGTGTAGTAGCTGTTGTTGGTCTTTTGTTAAAAGTTTTGTCAAAATGTGATGCTTTGCAGATATCAACTTGTTCAAGGAAAACTGTTTAGAGAAAGACTAAGGTACTAATGAGTATTAAAGCTCTATAGCCTCATTCTTGTCAAACTAGCGCTGCAAGATCACTGCTGTAGCATAGCAAGACTGTTGCTGTTTGAATCAGACTGTAAATATTTGAGCAGTGTGTGGGTTTTTCCTGGTGTTTCTTTGTTTTTCTTTACAGTGTTGGATGGAGGGGCCACATGAGAATCCTGTAACGTCACATTTCGCGGCTGTCTTGTTAAATCTAGGTCAAGAGGAGGCTGTCGAATGAACAGAACTCGTTTCTCCCAGTTTAATAAACCCACTTTACCCCACTCTGTGCCAGTCTGACCACATTCTTTAATGCCGCAGCATCCCATAATTCCCCATTTCAACTTCAAGATGACAATAAAACCCCACTTTGCCCTGATGCGTGCCAGGCATATTTTACGTGCCTTTAAAAGACGGTGGGTACGTGACTCCTTCCACCCCCCCCCCCTTTCCCTTCATTGTTGGAAGAATGTGAGTGCTGTAATGAGGCAATCATGACAAGCGCATGCTGTACATGTTGAGGAATTTTACACACAAAACGTGTTGACTTTGGCTTTAAGCTATGTTGATAACAAACACTGAGAAATGGGTCCAACTGATGATAGCATGGGATTACGACGCACCTGATCAACAGGAACACAATGGACATTCCTGGGCTGACCCTCATGTGCGTTTAATGCTTAACTGTGGGGCTAATAAAAAGATATAGATTGTTTTGAAAGAGGAGACTGCTGAATCATGGAGCAGAGGTGAGCTGACAGCATAGCAATCACAGCATGCTGTAGAAGAGGTGATGTAGATCAGATGGAAATAAATTTCTGACCCCGCCTGGAAGATTGGCTGGTACTGCTACTCAGACTTGTGTTGGGTTAGCTGATCACTGGACCGGCAACGATTGCTTCCGGGCCTCTCTGTGTGCCAATGTCCAGATGGATCATGATTAACTGGGGGAAGACTAGTGCTGGTTGATCGACTCCAGATAAAATCAGAAGTTCTTCCATCATTCATACCATCATGATTTATTCCGTTTTCTGCCACCCACATGCTCCTCCTGCCTAGTTTTCCTACACCAGCACCTGATTTAATTTTCCGCTGCCGTTGCATTAAATCCCTTTGTTAAACTGGGATATGCTGTTTTAATAGGCTTAGAGTGCCTGTTTAACATGCATATCTTTAGAGTGTGTTAAAAATCCAGAGATCCAGGAGAAAACCCTCACAGACATGGGGAGAGGGTGTAAACTCCACACAGGAGGGCTCCATGCAACAGGTTCAAACCAGAAACATTCTTGCTGTGAGGCTACAGTTCTAACCACTGAACCATGAGCTTTTTAGGCAAATCTTTGACTAGAAATTGTATCTATGGGAAGCCCTGCTACCATCATGTGATTGACATTTGAACAACAGCTTGAATGGTTTCCAAGAAGCATAGCTGTTCACAGAGCACACAGAATGAATCACTTCAGTGATCATCTTCAGTGACAACCATCCAACCAGTAATTTGTGTCTTGAGCTAATTACCATGCTAACAAACTAACCTGAGGCATGCTCAAAAGTCCACAGGGCAGCAGCACAGTATCTAAAGGCAGCCTCTCCATATTTAGCTTTTAATGAAGCAACACTGAACGGTCCAGTACATGCCATGCTAACAGGGACAGTTTGAGTAAGTGAGCATAAAAATGCATCTAAAAATCACCTGTGTAAAGTGGGACTCATCACCACGGTAACCACAAAAAAGGAGGAGACGCTTGTTGTAAATGAGACGATTTTGCCATGTAACAAGTTCAACCTTTGATCAATTTTTTTAAACTCTAACTAGTGACTGCAAACCAAAGTAATAAAAAGGGAGGATGGGAATGAAACAGACATGAAAAAGTTGCAAAGTAAAAAGTGATAAACACGTATTGTTGTATCTATTTGAAAGCATGTGGGCTTATCTATGAAGGCCAAAAAAGAGGATAAGAGATAACTGTCTGTCCTCAGCTCGGGTTTTTGCAATGCAGCACTACTGTCAGAAAAAAAGAGATAAAAGACAGAAAACTTCCCCTCTCATTATTATAATTGGACTCGAATGAATGACTGCACATGCCACCAGCACCTTCTGATGACCGGTGATGCATACCTGTCTCTGTTGTGCTCCTGACAGGAAAACAAGGCTTCGGGGAAATGCACGGGCACAGGACCAAACCTGGGAGGCTGCGCTGTTTGTCAAGAGGGAAAAATCGCAGAATAGTATAAATGCCTAAAGGTGGAACGTGTCATGAATCTGACCTAGTTGGAACACACACACGTGAAAAATGAGGCATTTGCAGAATGATGGATAACCAAAGCCTCACAAACATGAAACAGTCTAAGTCTGTTTGACACAGGAAGATTTAAAGTAAAAGGCTAAGAAGTTAAGATTTCCCCTGGGACAGTTAGTCTGCAGCTTGTGTAACAGCCACAATAAGATAAGATAAGATCATTCTTTATCAGTCCCCCACACAAGAAGTTCACAGATGGACAATGGAGAATCATCTTTTTAAAATGTATTATGAATAGCATAAACACAGTCTGATCGTATATATTTACCCTAAGCACAAGGTCCAAGCCCAGGTTTTTTTTATTGTGACAATAATAAATCAGACCTTGAAACCTTGAGATACTAATCTGGAAGAGTATCATTTGGTTACTATGGCAACAAGAATGAGGAGCATGTAAACTGGAGTGAACTCTTTAAATATGTTTGAATAAAGTTTCAAAAACACTTAGTATAAAGTCTAAAGTCAACCTTTCTGGAGTTTTTTGGGGCGGGTGCAGCCTTCTGCTCCACCTGTCCCACGGGCTTATCACCAAGGAGAACTTCATACAGCGTAGTAAAGAAGAAGGAGGCTGAATTAAATTATGGCAGCAGGAGGAGCACTCTTCCATCAGGACCACTGTCCAGACATTTTAACCTGATCTGAAGCCATTTTAAACGTGATGTCATCTTTGTTGTGGGGCACTTTCAAAGAAGGGGTCTGTATACTTTCATAAAGCTGATTCCTGCCTTAGCCCCTTCAATATAAGTTAATATTATATACACTTAACAAGCTCCTAAAATTTCACGTTTGATATTTCTTTATGAAATAATAACAACTGCATTGATGATTAGGACATAATTACACAGTTTAATCCACAGATGGCTGTCTCACTCAGTTATCTGACAGCAGCACAGTTTTTCTTAAAAATGTGCTTCTCTTGGCAGGTCTCCTTGGCCTCTGTTTCACTTTAGGAAAGATGGATTGTTTTCTCAACACAGAGAAGTTATTAAAAATGAGAGTAATTCTCCTCCGGTGGCCAGACTTCAGTGATTATTACTATACCCTTGAAGCATAAACTTGTGTCTGTGTCACTGTGGGTGGGACAGAATATTTGGTGTCTTTGCTGTGTGTTGCTTCATAGTCAAAGATGACAAGCTTTATGTGGTAAAGGAGGATTTTAAGAGGAATAACAGGGTTGAATATGTAGCAGAAGTTCTTCCTATGTGCAAGAAACCAATGGGTGTGCATGCAGTTTTATTAGTAATCAATGAGTGATTATTATAAGTAAGTATTGGCTTTTCTCATTGCTGAGGCTGCTGACCTTCCTCTGGCAGTGAGAGCAAATCTGCAGGTGATTAATAAGACCTCACATTAAAATGTGTTATAATGTAATTCCTCTACATGACTAATATTTGCTGTGTTTGGCGCACTTTCATAATTCTTCACAGACAACCAAAATCCCTGCTCTCCACTGGAGACCAGACCGGCCAAGAGAACTGCACAGGTGCTGCATGTCCAAGACCTGCTGCCATTTTTCTTCCCTAGCTCTCCCTCCTTTCCTCTCTTTCAGTCCATGCTTACATCCAAAATCCACCCTGCTCTCCACCCCCTCTACGGTTACTGAATGAGTTTAGTCTGTGTTTGGATGAGCTCATTGGAAAAGGATGCAACACAGCTCCGAGTCTTCTTTTATCTTTCAGCCTGGACAGAGACTTGGACAAAGGGTCCAGATGTTTTCAAGCAAAACAAACAGGTTAGACGTCCATACAGCAGGATTATGATGCTAGCTGTTAATCCTGGACAGGTCCACAAAACTTTGACCGAAATGTTCTTACACTTGTTGTAAGATATTAATAGTTAAATGGTTATGAGGTATTTCAGCCTCCGGTCTTCTCTCAAGACAATTTTGATCCACATGGAGTCCCAAAGATCTTCTACTGTCTTTCTTCACTACTTATAGATGCCTAGATCTAATTTTAAGTTATCACAGCACACATAGACACAAGGAATGATTGTTGTGACAACATAAGAATGCCCCTGATAGAAGGCTGCTTAGCTGCAGGTAGAACATTCTGGTTTAATCTGGTCTCTGATGCCAAACGCAGTTACAGGAGTGTGTCAGAAACAACAGCCAAAAAGCTCTGCTGGCCGAGCAGTCAGCACACTAACGTCCATCTGTTACTATAGAGCAGCAACCCACTGGGCCACAAGCCGACCATCTGCATGCTTTCAAACACCTGATGATAACACGAGGCTTACACAGTACAGGTGAGATTGTCAAATGTGTGTTTTTTTTTCTAATCCCACTTCCATTCCATAACATTTTGAATTAATTGTTCTGCACACTCACAAAAATACATATATAAAATTTAACACAGTGTTTTCTTCGGACTGACACACATTTTTTGTGGGTCTACAATCTCGTCCTGTTTTTTTTTAATGCTTAACCTTCACCCTGATTTAGAAACAAAACAGACCACCTCAGGGTGGACACAGACCCAGGAGTCCTGGTGGAAGGAGCCATCCACAATCCCTCCTATCTCTGAATGCTTTCAGAACTTTATATTGTGAAGTCGCTGATTTGTGTATATGTGCACAAAAATGTGACAGTTTCACAAAATATATGGGTGACTCACGCCGGTGTGAGTGAACCAAGAGCTTACGTTACATGACTATTTCACACAATGGGATGAGACTGTAATGCTAATTGAGTCAAAAAAATAAATTACCCTATGCCAGTTCAGGAAATGAGACTTCCTTCACAGACGTTGTTTTACAATAACTTGCATTCATTTCATTTCTTATCTTTTCTTTTTTTTTTAGATTAAGATGAAATCATTTTCCGCCATAAGCAGCCCCTGGGAGTCTTCATACTCCATTTGGAAACAGGGGTGCAAGAGGTTACAGCAGCAGCAGCAGCAGCAGCCCTGTGAGTCCCCAGACTGGCTGGGAAAATCTGTGCAAAGAAAGTGGGAGTCTTCATGGCTGCTTTGTAAACACTCAATAAAAAGATAAGAAAAGGTCCAAACTCTCCATGTCTGGTTGAATATGTGAAACATCTCAGCGTGAATGTTTTACCAGTTGTGGCATTTTCTTTTTCTTGTGCGATGTTGTAAGATGTAAGCCCAGGAGGTCATTTAAAGACCACTGAGAGGATATTTTACTTGTTAAAGCAAATTATGAAATGTATCCCTGTAATTAGCTGCAGTATTTAGGTTAAGCTGTGAAAAGTAAACCTATAATTACCTGCAAAATTTAGGTTATTACATGACATAAAGCATCACAGAGTCACGTTGAATTGAGGTGTAACAGTGAAATATATCCCTGTAATTTCTCTGTGTGTGTGTTTTACAGGCATGTGTTACAGTAAGAAGAAGTACGTGAGAGGATTTAAAGACAGATGTGTGTGTGTGCTGTATTATTAAACTGCCAGCAGCAGTAAAGGCGGGTGTGAAGGTTCATAAAGACATGTATCTGAAAGACAGAAAGTAAGTCGCAGGATACAGGACAGCAGAGGGATTAGGATGTTTGTGAGTGTTTCTGGTGTGAAGAGGAGAGACTGCATGTAGGGCAGAATAAATTAGGACTGAGCACAATCTTATAAACAAAGAAATGGTCAAAAATTAGGTTGTACTTGTGTGCTTAGAAACATGGCAGCAACTTTCTGCCAAAAACTGCTCCAAATGTAAGTCAATCTTCATAGACCTCCATGCTAAACTGTCCTACTTTACAGCAGGAATAAACATGTTTGCAGCCTGGTACATAAACAGTTCTATGCTAAGACATCACCTGCCTGCCTCAGGTTGGATTAGCTGACAGTTAGATGGAGTGAGGCGCTGCCCGGGTAGCTGGAGTCTCCGTACTTCAAGCTCTACTGAGGGTTCATCCATCTAAGATCTAAATCACACATGTAGGGTCACTGCAAAAAGATCTGGAAGTTTTGAGGCATACAAATGGAACTAATGGAAAATGGCCATTAGTTCCTGCAGTGGAAAAGCGCCAAATTCTGGCAAAATATGTGTTTTATAAGAGCGATGATGACTTTTAATTGGCCCTCAAACATGATAGGAGAGGGCTCAATGCTGATTGATTACACTAACCTCTGGGTCAAACCTCCAATAAAGCCTAGATTTCAAATGTCCCCTTATGATCCAGTGGATGATACACTATGCAGAAAGGGCTAATACCGGGGGAACCTGCCTCAAGTTCCTGTTGAATAGCACCTAATGTCACAAAATGTTTAGACAGATGAGGAGATAAATGGTGGTGAAGGCACTAATCCCTGCTGACACTACGTGAAATAGCTCTGATGAAGACATCATACTGATTGGTAACACACACACACACAGACACACACCCTAGAGCGACTTCTGTCTGTCTGTGTATACACGTGTGTGTTATCAGCCTGTAAGGACACATACAGAAAGGTTACTGAGTTTAAACGTTGTCAACACACATTTCATCACACCTTGTACAGACATTAATTCCTTGGAGACCATCTCATGTCCTTTACCAACCACGTCCTGACACTGTAAAGTGACTCATATAACAAACACAGCACACACACAGTCTTTGTCCCGCTGAATTCAGATTTTTTTTCCACCTTCTGCCCCCCTCACAGAACGATTTTGTTATTGTTGCACCTCTGAAGAACCTACAGTGACTTTCATTCCACTGTGTACACATACGTGGATGTCTGACACCACAAATCTGCTTGACTTGATCACATCTGACAGACTGCAGCTTCCAAATGAAGTCAAACACGCCAATAAAGCAGGGCACGCCTGTGAGGGCCAAAACAACGAGCAGCCGAGACTCTGGCTTGAGGGGGGAAGTATCAGATCGTGTACATGTTGGTTACTGTGAGCCTTTAAGCTGAAGAGACAAAGAAAGAGAAAGAGAGGCAGTGAAGAGGTTAATAAAGGTTCAGTTGAGTCTAGTGTGACCTTAGTGCAAATGAGTACAAATAAAGATAATCTAAATATTTATATCATTGGTTTGATTTCCCTGCTTCTCTCTCCTCCTGTTTCTCCTGCATGTTGATTAATGAGTGATTACACAAGAGTCATGGGAGCGTGCTGGAGGTGTCTGAGCATCTCATGACCGCTGTGATGGGAGGTCAGAGGTGTCGGACGAGCTTTTGTTTGTTTTGGGATGAGTACGCTCTGACCCTCAACTGATTTTCTTGTTTTTTTTGTATGACATTTATTCAGAAAAGAAGAATTTAGAAGCTGGAACGTCCTGTGTGAACTCATTAAAAGCCTTTGTTGGGTGAAACAAAGGAGTAAATGTCAGTGAGTCAGTGCCAGGATTGAACTTAATGATGAAATAATAAAATGAATATAATTCAACTATTGAAAATGAACCAGAAATAAACAGTTTCCCAGACCTCTGTGGCCTTGTCCTAAACTCTGCTTGAGGCTGGGATTTTACTCCAAAACTCCACATGTGGTGAATACAGAGACGTTGCTGTGCTTATGACTGTACTTTCATATTGTTCCTTGTGGAGTACTGGGTGGGAGCGCCATTCTATGCATGGACAGACAGTGTCCCTGAGGCCATACTGTTTGTGCACAAACACACAAAAACACTTTCTTCCTTAAATTGTGCAGATGACTGACTTCCAGTGGGTGGACAAGAACACACTGCTGAGGGGTCCCTTGGATGCCAATTTTGCATAACACACTTGAATATCTGACTGAATGGTTGATTATTTGCACAACATTAACTTAAGTTAAACTTGTGCAGTTCTCTTTAGCTGCAGTGTTCCTGCTCTTAAACGGCTAATGACTATGCAACTCCCCTGTGTGTGTCTTTGTTTTATAATCATGTGTTTGGATGTATTTATGTGTTTGACCACCAACCACGTTCTGACCACTGATTCTGGCACCATCACCATTTAAATAACACCATCAACAGCAGCACTGACAGCCCATTTCACTGCTTTATAAATATTACTGCAATAATGGCTGATATATAACACCTATAACTGTACAGCTTGGTTCTATTTTAGCCAACACAGAGAGACATCTGGTGAGCATTCTCCATCCTAACATAGTATGTAGCCACCATGAATGAATAAATAGATTGAATGAGTAAATTCAAATGTCTTTAGAAGAACACGTCCCTCACACGTGTGTTTCTATCAATGCAAAGGCACAACATGTTTCTTTACTAATTGCTAATTGCGTTGTAATTGCCGGCTTTATTATAGTAATTGTTTCAGTGTATGCATACACAGGTACACCACGTTTCAAGCTTTGGATCTGCAGGACTGGTCAACAGAGAGGCGTGTGTGTGTGTGTGTGTGTGTGTGTGCAGAAAAGGCAGCAAATGGTGGAGCTTTAACCTCATTTGTGGATGCAGTAATCACAGACCATGTTTATCTGAGCTTCATGCAGTAATGTCCACCTGTGCTGATGCAGTGCTGCCTGAACACCAACACCTGTCAGTATATATTCCAGCACTGTCCCCCTTCTGTACAGACCCTCTCACAGACACACACACAGAACACATACACACACAGAGAACACACAAGAGACACAATAATGTTACTGACCTGTTGTCAATTGACCTCATGCTGTGAGGTTAGCACCAGGTGTTTTAATTGTAGCAGTACACAGGTTTTCCAGTCTTTTCCAGAGCTTGACTCAACTGTTTATAAATGTAAAGTGTCTTTTTGGAAACATTAATCATGTTTGTACATAGATGTTTCCATAGATATGGACCACATGATTCTAAAACAAATGTATCAGAGATGCCATGCTGTGAAAGCAGCAGCATTTTCAGCCGTCTAAATATAAAAATGAACAGTGACAAATGTGGGAACAGGCCTGCGTTTCTGGTCCGTCTTAAACCGGTCCTTTAGCTTCAGTCTGGTTTTCTACTACACTTTAAAGAGCTTAAGGAGTGCAAGAAGCAGCATGTTCTAACAGGTCAGGGCTAAAAGGATTTTCAATATGAACTGGATATAAAAAATGAACTTATGTATTTAGAATAAACTCTTTCCGATGCTCTGCATCATCGAGGACAAAAGAATGAAGCATCAGAAACACATTAAATTGTGGTAACAGTTAACTTGTTAACTGATTAAAACATCTGCTACAGTTCAGCAGCCATTGTTGTGTCATTTGTTGATTCAGTTCTTCAAGAGAGACCTATTGCTTCTCGTCATGATTTTTAGCTGATTACTCAGTAGTTTGAGCCTAAACAAGTGGTGGCTGTGGTTTCCATCCCCCTCTCCTCTTCTTTCTTTCTCTCTCTCTCTCAGATAGATGCCACATCCACCATCTGGTTATAGACACAACAAACACAAACAGCGAAAAAACAAAAAAACAGTTAACTCATCTTTGACTTTCCATTCCTTTTTATTTTTTCCAGCTTTCAGTTTTTGTTTCTTTGATAAAAGTGAAAACAATCCCGCAGAACAAAACCTTTTAGTATCCTAAACCATCTGTTGTTATTTCTTTGCAGTTATGTAAAGACAAACAGAAAAATCCCTTCAGTATTTTGTTGTCAGGGGAACCAACATCATGCCTGCCGCCTGCTATAGTGAACATTACCACACAAAGCTACCCTGCCCTCACTTTCCCAGTGCTGCTTCTTGCTGGACTGTGAGCAGCATATGTTCCTCTTATATCTCAGTCCTCTGTCAGTCAGAACTCTCAGCATCTAAAGCCAAAGATAGACACATCTGACAGTGGTACAGTATCCTCCCATGCCCTCTCTCACATCCCAGTTACATAAACCCCATGCCCTCCCAGAAACCCTACCATAGTTGGCTGAGCAGGGATCGCACTAAAACGTACATCCTGCTTAATATTACACAACTGTCCAGTTTGGCATGGACAGCCGAGAGAGGGCCTCTTCGTCACGCTCAGATGTATCAAGATACTCCTCCTGTCTTTGCTAAATGAAATCTGAAGGCCAAGGCTCAGCGGCTGAAGCTTGCCTCAGGAGGAGAGGAGGCAGCCGAGCCCCTACCTTACAGCATCCTCTCACCACCAGAGATTAAGGTTATATTCATTAGACACAACTTAAATTAGGCCGAGTTACAGTAAAGTTTTTCAATAAGGTGCTGCATATTAAAGGCTTAAAATCTAATAACCACACTAACTTACTAAATCCAAGGGTGTTTGGTTTATGCTTTGTAGACATTACTAATAATCCCTAGAGATTGTTCTGTGATGCAACATCGTGCATTCATGCCAACAAACCTCGGTACATAACACAACAATCGCTGCAGATTCCGTGGCTCTAACATGTTGAAGCGATGTGTGTGTTCACATTGGATGTTCCTATTCACACTGCTGTTCAGGCACCATGGATAACAGTGTACTGTGTGAGTCTCTCAGGTTATGGAAGGTGTGTGGACAGCAGAGCTGACTTCAAGTCACATTCCTGTGATTTTGATCAGCTTGTCTGTATCACTGATGTTCTATGGATGGACGGAGATGAAAGAAAAGTGAATAAACTGGAACCAAACACCTGACAGGAATCTGACTTTTATGAGAAATCCGGTGACATAAGTATTGACAGATGACTTCTTCAAGGATAGACCAAAACATGCCTAGTAGTGACCAATTATAGACATTTCTTGCAGTTGCTGCTGTGTGTTGTTATTGTAAACACATAGTTTGAAGCTGGAAGAGAAATTTGAGTTAGTGAGCCCACTAATCCCACAAGAATCCAGCAAACACAACAGGATTTAGATGCTTTAAAATACCAATAAACCTGCATCTTCTGGGTTTGGATTTCTCCCACACTTAACAAGCTTCATTCAAACATGGAACCAATACAGCAATATATCAAATGTACAGGCAAGGAGGTACGGGTACATGCAATGTGATGGACTTTTACCCAGGAGTTTGAGTCCTCCTGACACCTTGAACTATTTTCATTTCACCTGCTTGGTTGCCATTTTGGGTACATAGAGGCTCAGTTGGAGAAATAAAGGACTGAAATGCTGACCTCATGTTGCATTTGAGGATGGACTGAAGAGTTGACATGCACCTGGTTGGTTGCAGGCTTAAATGTAGGGTAGGAGATTTCATTCTGATGCACTTTTTTTTAAATTAGTGTAACTTCTCTTTACAATCCGATTTACCAATTAGTTCGGCAGTTTGGCATTAAAATGAAAAATATGAATCATCTGTGGAAGCTATAAAACGCTAAAAACATCAGCCAATCCTCCGGGTGGACCCTGAGCGGAGTATTGGCTGGTTGTCACTCACCAGGGTCACTCTTCCTGCTCTGCGTGCACCAGAGAGGTACGTGCATGATGGCCGAAGTCACAGACCGCAGCTTGTCTTCAGGTAATGCGTCCACGTGATTGGGAGGCGTGGCTTCGGGGTGAGCTCCGAGGGAAAGGGGCAAAATCTCCTACCCTACCTTTAACTAAACATCAATCATTGTAACCACATTCAGCCATACTGATGTGTTCTGACAGTCGCCCAATGGCCAAAAAGTGGACAAAAACGGGTAAAAAAAAACATGCAGGCATCTCACATTTGTTGAATTGTAATGTGAAACACACAGACACACACACAAAGCTGTAAAAACACAGAGGGGAATGCCCGGACATCACAGCTCGGGTACTGTTATATACGTTACATTTGTTAAGCACACAAGCAGCGGGAACATCTGGGACACTGTGGCCCACAACAAGATTCTGCTAATGATCAGGACACAAACACAAACACTTAAACACAAACAGCCAATAAAAGCATTTTACGGCTCCTAATGAGACAGAACATTGAGTTCTCCTGGCCATTTCTCTGGAAATTTAAGGTGTCTGTTGCTGATAAGCTGCAGAACAGTGTGAGGAAAACATGCTGATAACATTACTCCATGAAACACAAACACATACAAAATGCAATTGTTCGTCAGATTTGTAGCACTTTTCGTTATGCAGATAATAATCCACCTTCTGTGTTATCCTTTTAGCTTTTGGCAGCAACAAATTGAAGTTAAATGCTGTAAAATGATCTGCAATAGAAGATGTGAAGTAAAAACATGTGACACAACATAGCCGCATGAAATCTGGAAACTGAACAAAGGAACGAGTGATACAAAGTGATTTGTTTGCCCAGAAGAAGAAGAAGAAAGCTTGGGTCGCTGCTTTCATGCCTGAACTCCACACATGTGCAACAAAACCCCGATGTCACGAGGTTACCTAAAGAGGGGTTCTGAAGCTTAGTGTTGTGGCTAAGCTTGGCCAAAACGTCCTCACGAAAAACCGGCACATATGGTTGATAGTACATCCTACAGATGGTTACGTTTGGCTATGCTGCAGCCGCAAAAAAAATTCCAAGGAACAAGGAAGACTGGTGAACGGTGGAGGCACATAGAAGTGAAGCTGCTCTGTCCTCTCTGCCTCTCTTGTGCTTCCTGTATTTTAGGTGTGCAGTGTCTCAAGTAAATACTCAATATACATACATGTATATATACATAATCTGCAGAACAGCAGAACACCAGCTTGTACCTGCAAAACAGCCAAACTGTGTCACCTCAACGTGGTGTAAAACCTGGTGTGATAGCAAAATCTTTGACCTGTGATGGCCCCTACCTGTTGCTCAAAGTTGCCAGTAATGATGGAAAATACAATTTACCTTGAGTTCTACTTAAAAAATAAGTTATCAATATTCAATCAGGTAGACTCTTAAATTACAGAGTGTCATTCACCGGTCTCTTCTGAATCTCTGACCCCTCTCTGTCTCCCCTTCTCCCTCTCCCCCTCTTGCTCTCCCTCTCTCTATCCTCCCATGACCAGGTGATTAATAAAGAGCACCTCCCTCACCAATCAGCTCTTGCCCCGTCGCTCACTTCTTCCACAGCCAATCATGGCTTAGCGGTAAATTCTGAAACTTTCTCTCTATCAGTTGTCTTCTTAGTTCCGCTCTGGCATCCCCTCCCTCACCAATTTCTTGTGCCTCAGGACATTACGTCAGGGTCTAAACCACCAAAGCACATTGTAATTTGTTGTATCGCAAAAATTCTCTCTCATTTATTCACCTGAGTCTCTCCTGATTGAAATACATCTTATAATAACATCCTGGTGTCAAATAATTATGTGTTATGTTTTAATAATGAGATCTATGGGGATTGACTCACGTTTGGAGCCAGCCTCTAGTGGCCATTTAAGGAAGTATATCTTTTTAAGTTTCTTCTTGACGTGTAAGTCTATACAAACTATGTTAGAAAGTATTGATTACCTAATCTGTGCACAGTGTGTAAATGTGTTGGTTTTATCTGACATGTTTATGAATGCCTGTTTCCATCTGGTTGCTAATGGTGAGTGTGCCCGTGAGTGTAGCCTGATAGCAGAGTGGGGCTCTCCTCACTTACACACATCACTTCTCTACTCAAATCCTCTTTTGTTTGTGTGTGAATAATGCAGCTGTTGACCTCATCTCTGAAGCCTTATCCCAACTGTGATGCACACCAAATGAGTCACACAGTGTCAGTCTGTAAATCTCCTCATGCTCCCATCTCTGACTGAAACAGTTCACAGTGGAGTCAGACCATTTTAATATCATGACTGTACATAAATCAGAAAGTGGCATTTTCTTTTTTGCTTGCCTTTCATTTTCAAAATTGAGCCCGGGAGAATAAAAAAGTACCTTCATTTTTACCAATCTTAAGGTTATTTTTATGTTCTTTCAACCCAGCAGAGGTCTCTCTGGGGAGCTGCTGCATGCTTGGTTTCCTGGAGAAGTCTGGGACTGTGGTTATGTTGATTAGTGGCTTGGAGACGTATGAGGCTATATATATATACTTCGGAAACACACCCAAAATACAGGCCATTCTGGAAAAGCGGTGGGGCCAGGGCGGAGTGGTAGAGAAAGAGAAAGAAAGAAAAAGAAAGGATAATGTCCCCAACATGCCACAGATGTTTCTGCAAAACATTTAATCCACCAGGAACGGACAGAAGAAGTCTCTTCATTATGTGCTTGAGTGATACCGTATGTGATTTGTTCCTCCAGAGCCAAAGAAAAGTCTCATTCTGTAAACATGTTGTGTCCTCTCTGGGTCCACGATGTCCACTTTTAAAATCAGGAACAGTTCAGGACGTCCTCCTGTGAAGTTCTGGAGGACTGAATCTGCTCACTCTGGTTTCCAAATGTCAACACAAACCTCGGCCCCTCCCTAAAATTACACTAAAATCTAGAAAAATATAAATCAGGCATGTTACACTTTGCCTTTGAAGACCCATGTGACTCAAGCTACACAGAACCAAGGCTGAATTTATACTTTCTGTGTCCACAAGTGCATGAGTGCATATAAACTTCTTTATCAGAGGGTCACACCGGCACTGCAAGGGCCCCAGCTGAGGGAAGTCACACTGTCTCTGATGAGAGGCTGAGGAGGTCTATCACAGCTACAATTGCTATAGATATGTTATTGTCCATATTATATATGTATCTTGGATGCAAGTAAGAGAACTGTTGAAAAACTGTCTCATGGATGCATATGGGGGCGGGGACTTGTCACGATGGTACCGGAAAATGGTGAACACACAACAGGGATTTTGACTTTTACTTTGTTCGTAGGCACAATTTGATTGAATTAAATTGCAGAATACCAGAATACATAGTTAAATCTGTAAATATGCATCAGTAATTGACTGATTAAATGACACATTTGACATGTGGCGGTCTGAGAATGTTTCTTTTAAATGTCTTTATTTGGTCTGACTGCATTTATGTTTTCCAGATGTTTGTTTACTGGAAAATGTAATCTTATTTCACACACACACACACACACACACACACACACACACACACACACACACACACACACACACACACACACACACACACGCACACACACACACACCATGGGATCTGTCTGCCAACTAAAGAATTGGCACAAAACTAACCAGTTTGGCAAAGGTCACAGTTAACAAGTGGCCACAAAACAACAACAACAACAACAACAACAACAACAACAACAACAACAACAACAACAACAACAACAATCCCACCCAGTAACATGACACAGGTTTTATATTACAGATGCATGTACAGGTTCAGATTAAGTTCTCACTGCTGAAGAACCCGTCAGAGAAACGTCACAAGGTCGAGAGCGATGGCGGTCATCAGACGTTTTTGATCACGTCTTCCTCAGGGAGGTCATTTCCAGGCAAATCTGAAATGTGTTAGTCATCTCAGTCATAATTTTGTCATTATTTTCTCAGAGCTGAATACTTCAACAGAAACCACCATGGAATAGAAACCATATGGGAGATTTTTTTTTCCACTAGTATTTGTGAGGATCAACAACTAAGAAATATGTGTCATGTCTCCTCGTTTGTATAAAGTAGTGCAATCATTCATAAAGAGACCGGATTAAAAAAACGCTCAGTCAAGATTTAGTGTTTCAGTGAACACCCTCAGTAACTGAAGCCGGCTGTGTTGAGATAAGGATATTGTTTTCAGTAAATAACAATTATAACTATGATGCAAGACAGACGAGGACATTGGAGGCTGATTATTGCTTTCTTTATTATATGTTATGACTCTACACACAGGGCAGAGCAGCGTCACATTCTGTAAAGGTATCCGCACATGACGTTTACCCACAGTGGGTTAAAAAAATGAGGTCAAACCTGACGCAGCTGGCTGACATGTTTCTCTTCTGAGTCACATTCATGCACGTCTCTCAGAGCTAAATCTCATAAATGTCATATTAACCTCAAGTCCTTGGAAAGCGTTGTTGTCACTGCTGCTCACACACCTATAAAACTCGATTTCAGGTCAAGTGCTTGAAATACACTGATGATGCCTTTCTATGGTTTTTATGAGGATTCACGGTGTTTCCTGTTTTATCTTCTAGTAATGTAGCTCTCAGCGTAAGTTCAGTCATGAAGACCCTATTTCACATGATCCACCTCTTATCTCTATCTGCTTCCCTCTCCCTCTTCACCATCCTCGCACTCTCTCTCTCTTACTGCACTGCACTCCCTCTAGTGTCCTCCCGCATAGTCAGGTGTTTAATAGATGGCACCTCCCTCACCAATCAGCTGTCGATCTGTCCCTCTCCTGCCCAATCACAGTGTATAGCAAGAAATTTAAAAGCCTCTGTCTCTTCTCCAGCTGCCTCCTCCACCCCAAGCACCTCCCGATCCATGCAGTTCAAGGCCTCCTCTCTCCTGCTCTCCTGCTTCTACACCACCACCAGGTCTAGACCCGCTCAAGCTTTCCCCCCTTTCGGACGTGTTCCTCATGACGGGGTCTAGGACTCCAATGCACTTTCACAATTATTGTATTAATAAATTCTTTCTCATTCAGTTCGCTGAGTCTCTGATGATTGAAATATCAGGTAACAGGCAGCAGTGGCTCAGTGGTAGAGCAGGGTTGTCCAATAACTGGAAGGTCGGTGGTTCGACCCCAGCTCCTCCCTAGTCATTGTTGTGTGTCCTTGGGCAAGGCACTTTACCCGCATTGCCTCCAGTGCACTCACTGGTGTATGAATGCGTATGAATGGATCGGCGGTGGTCGGAGAGGCTGTAGGCGCACCTTGGCAGCCACGTCTCCGTCAGTCTCCCCCTGGGGAGCTGTGGCTACCACTGGTAGCTTACCACTGCCACTGTGTGAATGTGGTGTGAAAGAATAATGCATCTCAATGTAAGCGCTTTGAGTGCCTGCCCAACAGAGCAGAAAAGCGCAATATAAGACCAATGCATTATTATTATTATTATTGTCTCCACCTTTACCTGGATGTAACTGGTCCATGCCCGCCTTCACACAGGCATGCTGTGTTCATTCCAGTGGGGAAATTCAGCATCCTGTAGCTCAAGTTAATATTAAAGGTTTTAACACACATCCTATCTTTGTCCTTAGCTCTAACTTTAAGTGTCTAATCATTCATATTCATTTGATGAATAAAAATGTTGACGTCAAATACAAAATGCGCCTGCAGGAAGTGTGGTTTTGATTTGATGGCTCATAAATTGAACTGTCAGACTGAATAAATTCACTTTGGTTATTTTCTCTTTGTCCTAAATGATTTTAACATTTCTAGGACAGTTGAAATCTTCGTTTCTGTTTTAGTTTTCTACAAATATTGCCTTAATTATAATTTAAAAAAAAAAGTAGAACATGAGGGTAAACCACCCATCAGCTTTTAAATGTTTATTTAATTAAACCTCAGCATCAAAGTTTGGAGTGGCGGCGGGTTATACAACAAAGAATCTCTGGCTTCAAGATGAAGGTCAGCTTACTGTAAAAATGCTTTCAAGGTCAGTCGGAGGAGCAGCAGAGCGAGCGTGACCGAAACATTTTTGTTGTGCTCTTTGAAGTGGAAGGGTACAGAGGAGCACCGAGCTTAGTGCCACCAGAGCTTTGTGCCAGTCCCAGAGGGATTTCAGCTGCAGCGGGATCCAGCCAGCTCTGTCCTTCATCCACCCACATACTCCATCCAGATCTGAGATTTCTGCTTCTCATTGCCTTTGTGTGAGTTCTGCCCTCTGAACACCGCAGCGTACGTGTGTGTGTGTGTGTAAATAATGTGTTTACGCGTGTGTTTAAAAGCCTGTGTGTTGGTTTTTATGAGCTGCAGAGCTCCAGCTAAGATTAAATACTTCTTACTGTGTTTTAAACAAAGAACATATTCATTATTTCTGCAGACCAATAGGTGTGGAATGGGGATAAATAACCTGAACACACACACATTAGCTGTCAGCACACTAACAGATGAACAAGGTGATGAGTTTATGACCATATTTGGTGCTTCTTTTTCTTCTTCCTTCAATAAATTAAATAGAAGTATCCTGGCCACAGCTGCCTCGTCTTCGTCACTTGTGTGAAGAGTTATCGGTCGGCTCTCCCACTGAGTTTTCCACAGGAATGCAGCTTGTTTATCAGTTGTTTTTTTTTTTAACGCCACGTTTTATAATCCACACAGCCAATAATGAAAGGAATGTGGGACAAATGTAAATGTTGTACAGCACTGATTCCTGAAAGGATGTGGCTGCTTTGCAGAGGTCAGCCGCGGAGCAAAGGCTGGAATTTCAGGGCTTCATTGAGTGTGGAGGAACATCTTTCTGTGACGTCCAGCGCTGTCAGTGTAAGCTGAGATTGCTGACTTAAGCTCCTGTGCGTTTATCTTTTTTCCTCTGAAGAATGAAAGTGAACATGGTTGGTGTCAGGGAAGCATGCATCCTTACAGCAAGAAGGTCCCTGGGTCAAATCTGGGCTGTCTGCATTAAGCCGGTAACCTAGGACAAAGTGGTTTAATAAAGGGACGTTTGTTTACATGTAATTTTTCAGAGAACCACTGTGTTAATTTAATTTACAAGCTGATTATGAACTGTGATGGATGCCGTGCTGGCACGGAGATCAGTGAATCTGCGGATTATAGTTTCAAAACGTTTTGTATCATAACAAGAACATTAATAATAACCATGCATAATTAGTTTCATCTCTTTCGTCTGACTCACGACACTCCTGCAGAGAATTCAATATAAATTAATTACAGCCCAGACTCTGATGCATCACTGAAGAAACTGTTTATCCTGGATATCCTGCCTGTTTCTAGAATCATTATATCACCGCTGCTCTCCGCATCATTTTTCTTCCCAAGTGGAAAAGTTCACGTTGCTTTTGGAGCAAGCATGAATGTGATGTGATGCCGGTGAAAGCACCCCCCCTTCCTCACGTGCCGCGCTCGCTGCTAATCCACCTGTTTGGATTTAAATCAGTCACTTAAATCAGATAAGATCACGGGGAAGTATCTCTCCTGGTGATACATGCCAGGTGTGATGGTCTCTGTAGGCTGTCAGCAAGATTTAAGAGCAGCAGGGTGGTTAGCAGGGATTGCTTTCAATTTATTAGGACTCAGAACTTCCTAACCTACATAGGAGATGGCTGATGTCACCGTGTGGACGTGCTCCTGCAGTGTGAAGATGTTTACAGGGCAAGTAATTACCATCAACATCCTGGATGTTTGATGTCATCTGGCACGCACGGCTGTGTTAACAAATGTTGACATTTGAGAGTACGACCTTCAGTTACACATTTATTTGTGTCTTCAAAGAATTCCAGCGTCAAGTGCAAACACGATGACATTTATAAGCTTACACTGGGCAGCTGACGTCCACTGATGCTGTGATAGGAAATCAGTCTTTTCATGCTCAGATTTTGCACATTGTTTTAGGCTGTCATCACCAGAATTTAACCCTTTTGTTGTTAAGCCATGCACCCTCTTCTATTGTGAAGATGTGCATGAAAAATGCCCTGATCGGGGCAGAAATCGTCTCCATGGTAACCAACAAATGTTTAACCAAAATCTTCCTAAAAATTTTCCTAAACATGGCCAAGTAATTGTAATGCCCAAATAATAAGTGAAGGGATTATAATCAACTACAAGAAAAATGATCAAACCTGGAGACAAAACACCTGGATGAAAGTCCTTTGACGGACATCTTGGGAGTTATTGACAATCAATTTATGACAACAGCCTGGGATGCTACTCATAAATTATTCAGGAGAACCAAATAAAGTCCCTTTTGTAGAGAAAACAAAATAATAAAATCTTCATTATGATAAAGTTCAGCAAAATTAAGCCAACGTAGAAGCTGCAGTTCAACCAATGGCCACTTGAGGGTGGTGTCAAAAGTGAGTTGATTCTTAGATGATTTTAAAATGTCCAACTTAATGGCAGAAATAAACATAGATGTGTATTAAAAGTGACAGTTTAAGACGTCCACAGATGGAATAATCTGCACAAGATGCACTTCTACTCTATTCAAATGAACATGTGCGCACACACACACACACACACACACACACACACATACACACACACACATTCCTGTGCAGCTGAGCGGAGAGATAAGAGACACCAAGAAGAAGGTAAATAAGAAGAGGAGGATGGGTACTGACAGTCAGAGTTGAGTCATCAACTTCACACCTAGTGTGTGTAATGTAGTACACTCAAACACACACACACACACACACATCATATACATCATCACAAATATGTACGCACATGCCTGCACTTTGTCTGCTGCAGGGCAGATGTGGGAGCGTGAGTTCAGTGCATACACCAGATTCCACCTCCTATTAACTCAGATTTTAATCAACAACTTCAGACCGCCTCAGGGCCACACTCTCAGGCAGCGTAAATCATGAAGAGCAGGACACGTGTGAGTGTACGCGCAAAGAAAATCTGAAACTACATGTGTTGAATCTGTTGTAATAAGGGGAAAGGATTGTGGTGTTTTTCACATACAGTGTGTTTTAAACCTGGAAAACTTGTTTTCCACATTAAGCCCAACGTCTCATCTCAGCCTCTGTCACAGTAAAGTTATAGGAACACACACACACAAAACGTGATAGAAAAATGAAAAATGAAATCTTTTTTCAGTTTTCTGGTTTATTTGACAGTTTGAAGTACCACATTCATCCAGAATCAGAACAAATGGAGTGAGAAGCAGTTGCTTGGACACTCTTCTGGATGTGGCTCAATGATAAACCAGCTGTTTATTAATGGCCAACATGGGCGGATTACTGCATTGCTGCCAAAAACAACTGAGGCTGCTCCCAAGCTGCTAAATGGAGCTTTACTCTGAAACGATGCTTTCTTTTACATTCTTGATTATTTTTAATTTAGCCATGTCTTCAGCTCACAGTTAAGGATAATGTAATGGAATACTTTTGGAGAAATATCTGATGATGGCTGTTGATGGCAACTGTCTCACAATGGGCTGAACATGACATCTCTTCTTCCTTTTTCCTTTTTTCTGTTGTCCATGTGACCTATATTGACCGAATTATCATCAGATACATTATACAGAATAAATAAACATCTGGCCTTTAGAACTTGAAGATTCTCAACCAAGGATGCATTCACGGTAATATTTACCTCCAGTCAGGCTGTCATGAGTTCTGTTCTCACACATTCCCTTTTTCGTGCTGAGGTCTGTTGATGTTTTTGAAAAACTGGGTCATGCTTTTCTGGAAAAAAAGATCATGCTTGTGAGTTTTGGGGGGCTTTGAGCACAGCTTTGACCAGCAGCAGAGCACCTGATGCACTGCCGCTGGTGCCTTTGGCATGGCTGCAGGGTCTTTGTCTGGGAGCCACCCTTTACTGCCATCCATCCATCCATCCATCCATCCACTCATTCTCTTAACCCTCTCTGGTGCCTATCCCAGCTGTCAGTTGGTGAGGGGCAGGTTACACCCTGGACAGGTCGGCGGGCTATTGCAGAGCTCTCCCTGCCGTCAACACTAAAATTGGTTGTTTTTCCCAAGTTTTGTCCTTTTTTTTCAAAGTCAAAGCCAGAAGCTCCCCTGTTCTGCCTCCTCTGCCAGGTCTCCAAGAGCCTTCTTCAGCTTTATGACTCCCAGAGACTGATGTAGCATCTGCTTTGTGAAGTTGATTGCTTCAGTGACTGAAAGTGATTTAAAGCAAAAACAAGCTGGAAGTCCAAACAAAAACAGAAAAATGTCAGCTGTACATGTATCCAGTAAAATCTTTGTTGTAAAAACTGTGCCGTGGACATACTTTACATATTTTGATATGCCTGACTAGAAAAGCAGCCTCTGCTCCTCCTCCTCCTCCTCTTCTTCTTCTGCCTGAACTATCTGTTAGCACAGACTGTTATGATACACAATATTTATCTTGTCTCCAGCATGGTGTAATGACCCTCATTAGCACTCAGAGCTAACTGTGCTAACCTGAATCACTAATACTCAGTTGGCAATGAACCAGGGAGCCAGCTAATACTCACACAGCCGGTGCCAAAGTAAACTCTCAGATGACAGCTGTAGTTAATTAAATTAATGAGCGTCTCCATCATGTGTCTGCTCTGTCCAAAAGGCATGAGTGATAATAAAACAATGGCTTGTATAAAATCATGTTAATAAAATAATGGAATTGAATAATATGGAAACGTGTGTGGATTATGTTCTGATGTATGAATGAGGATATTTTATGGCTGTGAGGAACATGGAGGTTCTCCAGCAGGAGGTGGAACAGGCCTTGGACTCAGGAGCGGAGCACACAGGGAGAAAAACTGCATTTATGTTGGCGTCCACTCTGATTGAACAGTTAATGAAATTAGTTATTAGTTAGTTTTTGCACAACACTCCTGACCTCTCTCCTCATGTTTATCATCTGTTTGTCTTTTCTTCTGCTGTCAGTAAAACAGGATGCTAAAAAAACAAAAAAACAAAAAAAAACATACTCTACTAAAAACAAAATCACATTAGTGTAGCTGGTTGCTGAGTTTCTGTTGTCACTCTGGAACTGTCTAAAACAAATCCAGATGTTATTTGCCATTGATTGTTGTCAGCTGTTGCGGTAAATGATGCGAAAACAGTCACGTTTTCTGAATCACAGAATGGAAAGACTGATTTCTTCTCTTATTTCCTCTGTCCCTTCCTCCACTTTTGTTTCATTCTGCTTCCAGACGTCCAGCTCTGAAACAGGCTGTGTGTTTTCTCCAACATGACAGGAAAATTCAACGGTATAAATCAGGTATTACGGCCTTGAGTCTCCTCGCAGCGCTCATTGTGCATCTGTCTTGTATCATATCTTCACATGAATGTTTCACATCATGATCAGTGCAGCTCAGAAACATTGTACTGGAATGTTTCCTTAAACTTTGAAATATAAAGGTTGCTTTTTCCTAAACTACTAAAGATGCAGCCCCACTGTGTGTGGAGCTGCAGGTAATAAAAAAGAGCACTCTGGTTTGACAACTTAGTAGCTGTTAAATACACAATTTCTGTGACATGGATCAGCTGGCAGCAAATGATTCCTTATTTGTCTTGCTGCTATAATGATTGCAACTCTCTGTTTTGTTGGATTAACGCTTATGCACTGTTCGGGACATTTTTGTCCTCTGAGAGTATTTTTTCTGTTTAATTTGGCCATAAATTTGTCTATATGGGAGCAAATTGAATCGTTTTTGCTGAATAAGCTTAATTTTACATACATTTTGTTAATATGATTTTAAAATTTTTCATAGGTCAACAGTACACTGTGGGCAAATTTTACCCCCTTCGATGTTGTTCGGGACAAAAATGTCCTCTAACGGTTTTAAAAATATATCAGATAAATATTTTTTGCATGACCTTTTAATTAACTTCAGTTCTGATCAAAAGTTGTAAAAAAATAGTTTTCCCCCAGGAATTTTTTCACTACTTTTGATCAGAACCGAAGTTAATTAAAAGGTCTATGCAAAAAAAAACATTTATCTGATATATTTTTAAAACCGTTAAAGTTAGAGGACGTTTTTGTCCCGAACACGGAAGGGTAGTGTTTGCAAACGTTAAGGGTTAAGATTTGTCCATCTTGGTTAGGAATAAATTATGTGCAAAATTTAAATAATCAAAGGGCTTGATTCTCACAACCGCAAAAGAAGCATCTGTCAGGCTCTCACTGGCTTCACCCTGCCTCTAAAACACTTCAATTGAAAGTCTTTGACATACAAAATGTTACATGGAGTGTGACTGCCCTGTTCAGATCCACATTCAGAGCACAAACCTTCCAACTAACTCCCATTTTCTCACAACGAACAGCCTCCCAAGCTCCAGAGATTATAACCAGACTGGAGTAATATGGTGTCAGCACTTGTAAGGAGCAGAGATAGATCAGGACAGGTTGTCTGTATCCCTTCTTTATGCGTGTCTTTTCATATTTCACCTATGACTCCTCACTCTCACTTTAAAGCTCCCGAGAGAAAGAATAAATCCAGCTTTATCTCAGCAATAAATATCCCGGGATTAGAAGCGACTTTGGGGTGAGATGTAGGTTTTTGGGGCAAATGAAGCTCTATGTGCAGGTGTGTGTTCTTTACAGATGGATGTGTGAGAACTATTTCTGAAAGAGTGAGAGGGAGAGAGGGAGGAGAGAGAGAGGAAACCTGGCAGTCTCTGTGTTTGCCTCCTCTCTTAAGTAAAGATGTGTGCGTAAGATTAGTCTCTGTTTCTAAAATAACACTGTATGCAGCCCAGCGTGAGCCGAGCCAAACCTCATTCACCTCCAAGAACAACATTGACTTTCCAGTTCTCAAAAAATCCGATCACGTGCTGATAAGACATGTGTGGTATTTCTGAAACGCACAACGGATCAGGGCTATCTCTCTCCAGCATCACTATGTCAACACTATCACGGGTGGTGCGTCAGTCATGTTGGAAGAAGGAGGCATTACGAGGGTCGGAGGTTTTTTCATTGTCTGTATGTGGACATAACTTAAGGTTCTATCCCTGCATTCTTTTTATTTTCTTTACCAGTGAATGAACAAATCCCAGAAAATAATACAATGAAAACATAATCCGCCTGCTGTTTGTCAGATGAAACCAAAGTTTCACAACTCAACAGACGGGCTGAATAAATTTACACACAATATGAAAATATGCACAGAATTCGGACTCATTTTTCCTGTTTGTACAAGTCTAACTGTAAGCATATGTTGAGGAATGGATGCAGAAGAGGCATAGGACACGGCAAAAACAGCTGGTTCCGTAATTGGCACCTACTTCTAATCAGCACCTATCATTGAAATAGGAGGATGAACAATGAAAAGTATTTGTCCGATCACACAAGCTGACACACTTTGTCAAACATTTGACAAACAAGGTAAGGGCCACATCAGCGAGCAAGTTCACATTAAAAGCTAATATTGTATTTATTTATTGATCCTGTGTCAAGTTTCTGCTCATCTGATATCAGCAAGTTTTCATTGATTTTCTCAGTTGCTATCCTGTCTTGGCTGAATGTTCCACCACCACATGGATTCACAGTAACTGACCACAGAACTTATAAGCAACCAGATGCACAATCCTGTTAAATCCACATCCTCTACATGGTTTTATTAATAAAGGCTCTACTATAATATCCACTCCGTCCCCGGGGACTTGCCAAAAATGGCGACCGGCAATTAAAAAACAAAAAACGTAACTTAAAAAAACAAAACAGCTTTTGGTGTGAAGGAGATTTGAACCCGGGCTTCCTGAGTGAAAGGCCATTGCATCGCATATTCCTTCTCTGTGCTCAGCCTTGCCTAGATAACTGACATTTGCAGCTGTTTCTGTCCCGTCATTGGATGACGCAATGCAATATGGTCATAATAAATGTAACCACGCGTCATTCTGGGCTGATGTTTTATCAACCAAAGGTGGCACTTTTTCCTGGCTGGCATTTAGCATGTTGGCACCTGATTTTGCTATTTTTTTGTACATATAGTAAACATAAATAAGCTGCATTTGCTTCACCACATCACACCTGAAACACACCCAGAACTGCCATTACTTCATCGGAGGATGCTGATTGGTCGCATGTGCTTCAGCCACAAGCTTTTAGCTTAAAACCTGGCAAGACAGATTTGTGTGTCATATTTTTTAAACAAAATTAAAATTAACAAAATTCAAATTAAAGCAGCTATTTATTATTAATGCACCAAACGTGAGTGACAATAGCTTCCATCAGCGGCAGCATCGTGACACTTAACCACAGCCTTGGCTGCTGCATTTCTGTGGTTTAAAATGTGCCGTGCCTCAGGGAGAAGGATTATCTTGTATTTGTTAACAGATGTATGACACAGGTGCCTGGAGTGAAACACAAATGCTTTTGGATGTGTCACCTTTGAGTTGTCTTGTTTAATTCTGTCAAAAAAAAAATGTATCAGACGAAGAAAAGTATTGCAGCTCTCCAAAGAAAGGCAGAGCTAGTTTCACCAGACTGTCACATCTGTGCTTCCACTTCCACCTGTACAATCAAACTAAGCCCCTGAAGAAGGCATTACCCCAATGACTGACTGGCAGGGTGCTAAGCTGAATGGATGAATGCCGTCTTGACTCTTGCATCTCTTTCACAAACACACATCAGCTCGATCACACAGGAATGTTTACCTGATCCTTGCTTGTCTGGCCTTCGCTCTCAGCCAGCGTCGGAGGCAATCAGGAGTTCATCTCACATCTAAACAAAGGTTTTTGCATTGATTTGACAAGATGATAGACAAATCTGAATTATTGAGGATGTGCCTGATTCTGGATGGTGACCAACATCTTCTTTAGCAGTACAAAACTGAGTGGATTCATGCACTGCATTTGGCAGAGGCAGCCCTGACTGTCTGCCTGTGCTGGCACAGAATTCTCCTGTCTTTGTCTTTCTGGTTAGGGGAGGTGATTATCTGTGTGCTGTGCAGTGATGGTGCAAAACAAGGTCGACCAAACAATCCTACTCCGTCACGGTTTCATGGCTACACAAAAATATTTTTGCTTTTTTAGATTCTTCTGGTGCCCGTTTGGGAAACAGTGCTTCCAGGAGCACAACAAGTGAAGCCTGATATTTTCATCCCTGAAGCAGAAATATGACAAACAGGTTTTGTTTTATTTGGCAATCTCCAACGTTTTCATGTGCCAGCCATCAGGTGGCAATGGAAGACCTGAAAGGTGAAAGCTTTTCTGTGGCCTGCACACATAAAAGCTACATGCAACACTCACACTGAACATGATTTTACTCATTTTGATTATAGAAAATGGTTTGGTTTGTAGTGATGTAAATGTGACACGGATTCAATAGGTTGTGCTTTACTAACCAACTTTAAATCCGTAGCTCTCGTATGCACAGCTCTCACTCAGACGTTTGTTGAAAGCACGACATTTACCCACTTTAAATCAGTTGCAGTAGGAGTCAGTAGTTTATCTCACACACTCCAACAGGAATGAATTGCACAACGTATTTGATCCCTTGCAGCAGGATGGCCCAGAATTCTTATGCACACATAGACGTGGACAAAGATTACTCAGCTACTTGTATTACAAAGACAACTTGGCCACTTGTGCACAGGAGTCACCTATAGTCAGTTCAATCATGAGAGACTCAGCGAACTGAATGAGAAAGATTTATTAAGTACAAAGTTTGAATGTGCATTGGCACCCTAGACCTTCACCTCATGAAGACCACATCCGAAAAGGGGGGAAAACGCAAGAGGAGAGGCCGCTGGATCAGAAGGTTCTAGACCTGGTGGTGGTGGAGAGCTGGAGGGCAGGAGATAGGAGACCTGAACTGGCGTGGATCTGGTGGTGCTTGGGGTGGAGGAGGGTTGCTGGGTTCGATCAGAAGACAGCTGGAGAGGAGATGGAGACTTTTAAATTTCATGCTACGCTGTGATTGGTCAGGAGAGGGACGGAAAGCGACAGGTGATTGGTGAGGGAGGTGCTTTCTATTAAGCACCTGACTAAGAGAGGGGGAGCAGAGGAGTGAGGGATAGAAGGAGATAGATTAGGAAGCAGATAGGGATAAATGGTGAATGATGGGAAACAGTCTTCCTGATTGTGTCACGACCTGGTGTTTATTTATGGTTTTGTTGTCCTTGTTTTGGGTTTTTAGGTTAATCTGTGGTTAGTTATTGTTATTTTCCTGTAGTTCTGGTGTTTTGTTTCCCTGGGTTTGTGTTTAGTGGTCTAGTCTTGTCTTGTGTTTCCTGTTTTACTTGGTACTTGGTAGTCCTGTCCTCCCTGTGTATTGTCTTGTGTTCTACTTCCTGTGTTTTCCCTCCTTGTTGATTACCAGCTCTGCCCTCATGTGTGTCACCTGTGTCTCGTTGTCTTCCCTGGTCCCTGTGTATATAGTCTGTGTCTTCCCCTTTGTCCTTGCTAGTTCGTCTCGTCGGTGTGGGCTTTGTGTCACTCCATGTCTTGTCCTTGCCATGCCATGCCATGCTTCGCTCCAGGTAGTTTCTTTGTTTATGTTATGTTTTTGAACCCTGCCTTGAACCCTCGCTAAGTTTCCTAGTTTTGCTTTTCTAGTTTTGCCACGTGTAGTGTGATTTTCAGTTAGTTATTTTGTACTTTACCTTTTGACCACGACAAGTGTGATTTTTAGTTTTGTATTGTTTTGCCCTCCTGCCCTTTAAATAAAAGACTGTTTTTTGGATTTTAACCGCTCTGCGTCCTGCAACTGTGTCCTCTCCTCACACAAACCCTGACAGTACGAACTAGCCAACAATGGACACAGCAAACGCAGAGCAGGAACTTTCGGCTATTACTAGCCGGAGCCGGGAGGTGACCCCTTCTGAGCTCGCTATAATCTGGAGCCTGATGAACCAGCTCAGGAGGAAGCTCCGGGGCCGCCAGGGGGCGGGCTCCAGATGACGCCATCCCTTCCGGTGCCGCCCAGGGGCGGGCTCCAGATGACGCCATCCTCTCCGGCGCCGCCCAGTGGCGGGCTCCAGACGACGCCATCCTCTCCGGTGCCGCCCAGGGGCGGGCTCCAGATGTCGTCATCCCTTCCGGGGCCGCCCAGGGGCGGGCTCCAGATGTCGTCATCCCTTCCGGGGCCGCCCAGGGGCGGGCTCCAGATGTCGTCATCCCTTCCGGTGCCGCCAGAGGGCGGGCTCCAGATGTCGTCATCCCTTCCGGTGCCGCCCAGGGGCGGGCACCAGATGACGCCATCCTCTCCGGTGCCGCACAGTGGCGGGCTCCAGATGACGCCATCCCTTCCGGGGCCGCCAAGGGGCGGGCTCCAGATGACGCCATCCCTTCCGGGGCCGCCAAGGGGCGGGCTCCAGATGACGCCATCCCTTCCGGGGCCGCCAAGGGGCGGGCTCCAGATGACGCCATCCCTCCTCCCGTCTCGGCCAAGGGGCGGGCTCCAGATGACGCCATCCCTCCTCCCGTCTCGGCCAAGGGGCGGGCTCCAGATGACGCCATCCCTCCTCCCGTCTCGGCCAGAGGGCGGGCTCCAGACGGCGTCGCTCCTCCCGTCTCGGCCAGAGGGCGGGCTCCAGAGGGCGGGCTCCAGACGGCGTCGCTCCTCCCGTCTCGGCCAGAGGGCGGGCTCCAGACGGCGTCGCTCCTCCCGTCTCGGCCAGAGGGCGGGCTCCAGACGGCGTCGCTCCTCCCGTCTCGGCCAGAGGGCGGTCTCGGCCAGAGGGCGGGCTCCAGACGGCGTCCCTCCTCCCGTCTCGGCCAAGGGGCGGGCTCCAGATGACGCCATCCCTCCTCCCGTCTCGGCCAGAGGGCGGGCTCCAGACGGCGTCGCTCCTCCCGTCTCGGCCAGAGGGCGGGCTCCAGAGGGCGGGCTCCAGACGGCGTCGCTCCTCCCGTCTCGGCCAGAGGGCGGGCTCCAGACGGCGTCGCTCCTCCCGTCTCGGCCAGAGGGCGGTCTCGGCCAGAGGGCGGGCTCCAGACGGCGTCGCTCCTCCCGTCTCGGCCAGAGGGCGGGCTCCAGACGGCGTCGCTCCTCCCGTCTCGGCCAGAGGGCGGTCTCGGCCAGAGGGCGGGCTCCAGACGGCGTCGCTCCTCCCGTCTCGGCCAGAGGGCGGGCTCCAGACGGCGTCGCTCCTCCCGTCTCGGCCAGAGGGCGGGCTCCAGACGGCGCCACCTGCCCCAGAGACCTCCAGTGCCCCCCGCAGAGGTCTTCCTGCCAAGACAGGGGTGGCAGAGACACTGGAGGTCACCTGTCTGGATGCTGGGGGTGCATCCAGCCTTGACCCTGGAGGGTCATCAGATCTGGGTCCACGCCCTGACCCAGAAGGACCCTCAGCCCCAGTGACTGGCCCAGTCACTGGGGAATCCCCTGCTCTGGCTTCCTGCCGGGACCCTGGAGGGTCCCCTGCTTCGTCTTCGTCTCTGGCTTCCTGTCGGGACCCTGGAGGGTCCCCTGCTCTGGTTTCCTGTCGGGACCCTGGAGGGTCCCCTGCCTCGTCTTCGGTTCTGGCGTCCTGTCGGGACCCTGGAGGGCCCCCTGCTCTGGCTTCCAGCCCTGACCCTGGAGGGTCCCCTGCCTCGTCTTCGGTTCTGGCGTCCTGTCGGGACCCTGGAGGGCCCCCTGCTCTGGTTTCCTGTCTGGACCCTGGAGGGTCTTCTGCTTCGTCCTCGGCTCTGGCTCCCTGTCTGGACCCTGGAGGGTCTTCTGCTTACTCTTCGGCTCTGGCTTCCTGTCTGGACCCTGGAGGGTCTTCTGCTTCGTCTTCGGCTCTGGCTTCCTGTCTGGACCCTGGAGGGTCTTCTGCTTCGTCTTCGGCTCTGGCTTCCTGTCTGGACCCTGGAGGGTCTTCTGCTTTGTCTTCGGCGTTGGTGTTCTGCCTGGACCCTGGAGGGTCCTCTGCTTCGTCTTCGCTGGTGTTCTGCCCGGACCCTGGAGGGTCCGCGGCCTCGTCTTCGCTGGTGTTCTGCCCGGACCCTGGAGGGTCCGCGGCCTCGACTTCACTGGTGTTCTGCCCGGACCCCGGAGGGTCCACTACCTCGTCCTCGCTGGTGTTCTGCCCGGACCCCGGAGGGTCCGCAGCCTCGTCATCGCTGGTGGTCTTCCGCCCGGACCCCGGAGGGTCCGCAGCCTCGTCATCGCTGGTGGTCTTCCGCCCGGACCCCGGAGGGTCCGCGTCTCCATCGCTGGTGGTCTTCCGCCCGGACCCCGGAGGGTCCGCAGCTCTGTCCATGCTGGGCTTCCGCCCGGACCCCGGAGGGTCCTCAGCCCTGTCCATGCTGGGCTTCCGCCCGGACCCCGGAGGGTCCTCACCCCTGTCCATGCTGTGCTTCCGCCCGGACCCCGGAGGGTCCTCACCCCTGTCCATGCTGTGCTTCCGCCCGGACCCCGGAGGGTCCTCACCCCTGTCCATGCTGGGCTTTCGCCCGGACCCCGGAGGGTCCCTGTCCCCTCCATTTTTGACTCTGCCCCCCAAGAACCCCAGCCTCTCGTTTTACGGGACCTCTGTCTCTGTCGCCCTGTTGGCCCATGGCCAGGGCCTTCTGGAACTCTGAGACCTTTGAGTTTTTTTTTCCTGGACTCTTGAGACTTTGAATTTTGGCTCCCTGTGTTTTTGTTTGTACCCTTGTTTTGTGTTTTTGGAACGTCTGGGAGCCGTTCCTTGAAGGGGGGGTTCTGTCACGACCTGGTGTTTATTTATGGTTTTGTTGTCCTTGTTTTGGGTTTTTAGGTTAATCTGTGGTTAGTTATTGTTATTTTCCTGTAGTTCTGGTGTTTTGTTTCCCTGGGTTTGTGTTTAGTGGTCTAGTCTTGTCTTGTGTTTCCTGTTTTACTTGGTACTTGGTAGTCCTGTCCTCCCTGTGTATTGTCTTGTGTTCTACTTCCTGTGTTTTCCCTCCTTGTTGATTACCAGCCCTGCCCTCATGTGTGTCACCTGTGTCTCGTTGTCTTCCCTGGTCCCTGTGTATATAGTCTGTGTCTTCCCCTTTGTCCTTGCTAGTTCGTCTCGTCTGTGTGGGCTTTGTGTCACTCCATGTCTCGTCCTTGCCATGCCATGCCATGCTTCGCTCCAGGTAGTTTCTTTGTTTATGTTATGTTTTTGAACCCTGCCTTGAACCCTCGCTAAGTTTCCTAGTTTTGCTTTTCTAGTTTTGCCACGTGTAGTGTGATTTTCAGTTAGTTATTTTGTACTTTACCTTTTGACCACGACAAGTGTGATTTTTAGTTTTGTATTGTTTTGCCCTCCTGCCCTTTAAATAAAAGACTGTTTTTTGGATTTTAACCGCTCTGCGTCCTGCAACTGTGTCCTCTCCTCACACAAACCCTGACAGATTGAACTTACGCTAAGAGCTACATTTGCACAAACACAATGTTAACTCTGCCGCTGACACTTGGTTACTTGCATGAAAAGAGGGGATAATCAGTCGTTGCCCTGTGCAAGCATAGCACAGTGGTGTGCACACGTAGCCCGGCCACCCATACCTACAGCATGCACTTATGGACATCTTCTGTCACTCTGCTTACGTCATATTGAGCGTAATGTTCCTCAGTAATCTCTGTGGTCAGCTGATGCCCTCCCTGTGATAATAAATTGCCTCCTATCAGGTGTAATGACATCACACTGATTCATAGTTGGAATTGAACACACCAGATTTGATACTTTGCAGCACATATTGAACAATAAACGCGTTGCAGTCTGTCGTCTGGAACATGAAAAACTGTCCGCTCTGTCTCTGACTCATGCACAAACACAGTTGATCACCTCTAAGCAGTGTGCATCATGCCTCGCTGTGTCGCTGTCTGTGCCTCTGTGCAATGTGACTCACCTTTTAACCTTTCGTCCTCCCTCTTACTCAATATTCCCCCTCCTTTGACGGTGACACATTAGTCACATCGGCTCTAATCTTTCCCAGCACATAACAATTATCCTCTGGTCTTCCTCTCACCCACACAACCTGCTGTGCAGCTCATTGTTGACTAAATAATCATGGCTGAAGATGTCGAAGCCAAAATTAGGCTGTGAAGGGTGAAAAACCGACAGCAGAGTGGACATATTTGTCCTCAGTTCCATGTTATACAGTCAGAAGATAAGACAGAGAGTGAGATGGTGGATGTGGTGTCAGCAGAGACAGGTCAGATCAATGAGATGAGCTGAAGCCTCCAGAAATGAGGCAGGTACAAGTAAAGTCGGTGAGGTAGTTGCTGCACCATAAACAGTATATAATTATGGATGGATGTCCGTGACGTCACCCTGAGATCTTTTTAGGAACAGTTTAGTTATGCTGCTGAGTTGTGGATGCAGCCTTAAGAAGTGCATCACCGTCTTTATTGTAAAAACATCGTATTTGTCCTTTAAACCTTTGATCTGAAACACTTACCAGAAGACTCCTTGTTATTTTTGGACTGAAATCAGACATTCTTTGTGTGAGCCAGTTTCACTGTTGTGTTTATAGTTGTGATGCAGTGTGACATGCAATATACAAACTCTTTATCGGAAAAAATATGAACACTAAGTTGTTTAGGGAGAATCTGAGTGTGTGTGTGTGTGTGTATCCAGGCTGCTGCTTGAACAAGATATTGACAGGGTTGTTTTAATGCAGTCAGTAGTGTGAGTCCCGTTCACTCCACGCAGAAATTCAATCCAACAGGGAAGGATTTGTGGTTTAAATTCTCATTAGATTGGACATAAAACATCTTAGATGGTTAAACACTCTTACCAGCAGGAGACAGGAATGAAAAAGTAAAGCCTCGGCCCAGGCTTCTCACACAGAGCAGATGAAGAGGGTGAGAAGATGTGAAGAGGCAGAGAAAGCAAGATGAAGAGGGTGCGAGAAGAGCACAGGAGACAGAGCAAGAGGAGTTCCTGCCAGATGTCCAATCATTCATTTAACTCTAAGGATCTGTAAGAGGTGAGGACATGAGCTGTCAGTCAGTCTAATACACACACACTTACAACCAATAAAGATTCATCATTTGGAGGGTCTATCCTTATAAGGACTCAGAGCATTTAACAGATGAATCCAGCCAGCGATTTGTCCAAATTTAATAAGAAAAGGTGATGATAGGAGGAGAGGGTGATGAATCTGTCACATGTTCCTGGAGATTTATGCAAAGGAGGAGGAGGCTGTGACCATCACATCAGAGACACCAAATGAAACCGATTCCAACATGTTTAACACACCTGCACACCCATCTTGGCACAGATCTTATGGACCCATTGCCTGGCCTTAATTTGAACAGGGGACCGATACAGCCACACAAAAGTCTAACTAAGGAGTAAGAAGACAGGTTGGGGATGCAACTTGGCGGACATTCACTCAGGAGTCCGACGTTTAAGTCCCTGAGACCGCGAGCTGTTTTGTTTTCATCTAAAGTTCAGTTTTTAATCCTGGGATATGTTAAAAAAATACTGGTTGTGGTTAAGTAAAGATCATCTTAAAGAAAATTCATCAAGAAAAACTTCTCCCGCCTCATCCTCAATATGGTTTGCTGCCTGAAAAAGGGGAAACCGTTGCCGATTCATAGTCTATTCCTGCAGCTGAAGCCCTTTTATCGAAGTCTATCGGACTACTGTTCATGTTGAAAACTGACACCAAAGAATATACACTCAACAAAAATATAAACGCAACACTTTTGTTTTTGCTCCCATGTTTCATGAGATGGACTTGAAGATCTAAACTTCATTCCAGATACACAATATTACCATTCCTCTCAAACATTGTTCACAAATCTGTCTAAATGTGTGATAGTGAGCACTTCTGCTTTGCTGAGATAATCCATCCCACCTCACAGGTGTGCCACATCAAGATGCTGATCTGACATCATGATTAGTGCACAGGTGTACCTCAAACTGCCCACAATAAAAGGCCACCCTGAAATGTGCAGTTTTGTCTCACAGCAAAATGCCACAGATGCCACAAGCATTGAGGGAGCGTGCAATTGGCATGCTGACAGCAGGAATGTCAACCAGATCTGTTGCTCGTGCATTGGATGTTCATTTCTCCACCATAAGCCGTCTCCAAAGGCGTTTCAGAGAATATGTCAGTACATCCAACTGGCCTCACAACCGCAGACCACGAGTAACCACACCAGCCCAGGACCTCCACATCCAGCAGGTTCACCTCCGAGATCGTCTGAGACCAGCCACTCAGACAGCTGCTGAAACAATTGGTTTGCATAACCAAACAATTTCTGCACAAACTGTCAGAAACCGTCTCAGGGAAGCTCAACTGCATGCTCGTCGTCCTCATCGGGGTCTTAACCTGACTCCAGATCGTCGCCGTAACAGACTTGAGTGGGCAAATGCTCACATTCGATGGCGTCTAGCACGTTGGAGAGGTGTTCTCTTCACGGATGAATCTCGGTTTACATTGTTCAGGGCAGATGGCAGACAGCGTGTGTGGCGTCGTGTGGGTGAGCGCTTTGCTGATGTCAATGTTGTGGATCGAGTGGCCCATGGTGGTGGTGGGGTCATGGTATGGGCAGGCATCTGTTATGGACGAAGAACACAGGTGCATTTTATTGATGGCATTTTGAATGCACAGAGATACCGTGATGAGATCCTGAGGCCCATTGTTGTGCCATACATCCATGAACATCACCTCATGTTTCAGCAAGATAATGCACGGCCCCATGTTGCAAGGATCTGTACACAATTCTTGGAAGCTGAAAATGTCCCAGTTCTTGCATGGCCAGCATACTCACCGGACATGTCACCCATTGAACATGTTTGGGATGTGCTTGACCGGCGTATACGACAGCGTGCACCAGTTCCCACTAATATCCAGCAACTTCGCACAGCCATTGAAGAGGAGTGGACCAACATTCCACAGGCCACAATAGACAATCTGATAAACTCTATGCGAAGAAGATGTGTTGCACTGCATGAGGCAAATGGTGGTCACACCAGATACTGACTGGTTCTGAGTCCCCAGACCGCCAATAAAGCAGAAACAAAATGCACATTTCAGGGTGGCCTTTTATTGTGGGCAGTTTAAGGTACACCTGTGCACTAATCATGATGTCAGATCAGCATCTTGATGTGGCACACCTGTGAGGTGGGATGGATTATCTCAGCAAAGCAGAAGTGCTCACTATCACACATTTAGACAGATTTGTGAACAATGTTTGAGAGGAATGGTAATATTGTGTATCTGGAATGAAGTTTAGATCTTCAAGTCCATCTCATGAAACATGGGAGCAAAAACAAAAGTGTTGCGTTTATATTTTTGTTGAGTGTATATCTATCTGGTGCCTATGTCCATATGTGACGCAGAAAAACATCCTCACTACACCAACCCATCACCTCCAGCCAGATTACTGCTCAGGTAAAGCCAAGCAGCAACACCTGGGTGTCTGTGACTGCAGTTCCTCAAGTGGCCACTTGAGGCTGGTTCCAAAAGTGAGTCAATCTATATAGACCTCCATATTAATATTTTAATATTATTTTAGTAGCTGCTGTGTAGAGTTTATTATTTGTAAACACATGTGTTAAGTACTATGTTATATAACTCACAGCTATGCATTATTAATTGGGTGGTTGCTTTGAGTGACAGGTGCTGACTCAACCGTCCACCAGGATTTAGGAAGATCGGCCACATAAAGAGAAACTAAATTTCCCTTTAAGAGTTGTGGTTAAAATATGTTAATCCTGTAATATTTTACAATGTCTAGTAATCGCCAAGAGTTTTCTATATCTCTGATAACATGCATCTTAATGAGACTGAAAATAAATCACAGATATAAAGACACCACTGCACTGTGAGCTGAGCCAGGCAGGCGCTAATTAAGCATCTCATATCGCTCTGCCCGCTTCAGAACTCTTTTGTCTGCCTGTCTTTGTCAGCTGTCTGTCTGGTATTATGAAAGCTTGAACGAATCGTGATCCAATTAGTCAAATCCGGATGCAGACCAAAGACCAGCCGCTCACAAAGACGGTGGGCTTGTGTTTGTGCAGCTAAAGAACCAACTACCACTCTATAATACAAGCATTATGTTAAGTATTACCAATTTATAGCCTCTCTACAGTAAGGATCTCTTTTCCAGCGCTAACATCAGAGCATAATCCCTGCATATAAATACACACTGCTTCTATAAACTGCTGAAACTGGACCACAAAGCAAACGTAAACATGTTGATGGAGAGGGTCCAGAGATGGTATTAAGCTGGGGTCTGCACAAAAGAGTCCAAACAAGTCATCATGTGCTGTCCAAATATCTTATCTTCTCTTATCTTAATGCCTGAATCCTGCAGTTTGCAGCTTGTTGCAACAAGTGGGATGATTTCTGGGGGAGTCAGGATTCGAGGAAGGATATAAAAACTATATATTTTTGTTTAAATGTAGAAATCTCATATCATGTTTTCACCATAGGCTGACTGGAAATGATTAACATCACACAAATTTATTCAACGGAGCCTGGAAAGAGAGGATTGTGTGTCAGAGATCGCGATTCCTTGTGTGTTTATTGCTGCACGTCATCTTTGGGAGGATGTGATTCAGGAACTGGTTGAGAAATACTGGCAGGTCTTCCAGGAATGATGAATTGACGAATGAACAAAATGACTTAGATGTGAACTCCTCCTGTTTATGCAGAAACTTCACTGCAGCACTAAAGAAAAATTAGGTGACACCAAGTTAGTAAGTTTTATCCTCTGGGGACCCTGAGCCAGCGTGTAGGAAAAACATGTGGACTGACCAATGTTTTGATGCTTAGAAGAGCTTGATTCATAGCTCCAAACATAATATTTTTACTGTAAAAGCACTGAAAATGTGCCTAATACTGCGGTTTTAGGATTCAAATGGAAGATTCAGTGTGTAATTTTTACAATCTATGCAAACAATTCGCTGCCTAAATCCAATTTAAAACCAAGACTCATGTGATGTCTATGTAGGGACTTAAATATTGTGCAAAGGGGAATTTTATGGGTGTTTTCGCAGTAACATAAAGCAATATTAGCAGGTTAGCGAGGTCTGTTGAAGCTAAAGTCAGGGTTAGCAGGATCACAAATGTGGCTTTACTTTAATGCTGCTATAACACTGTGGTGAACTTTGGTTGTCAACTTAACCTGGTCAGATTTTCAGCCTAAAACCAGCCAGAAAAGCTGCTGTTCACCAGTGTTAATTTTGGCAGCAATTTCGGATTTAGTTTTTATTTTAGTCTTGTGACTAAAATGTCATTTGATTTTAGTCACGTTTTAGTCATCAACATTTTTAAAGTTTTAGTCTAGTTTTAGTCGACTAAATATCAAATAATTTTAGTCGACTAAATCTGCCGTGGATTTAGTCGACTAAAATTCTATGATATATATTTTTCATGAAATATTTAAGGTTTGATTGTGCAATAAAAACAGGCACAGCTTTAACTTGTGTTATTTGAAACAAACATCTCTTTATTTAATTGCTATTACCTTTTCACAAAAGTAGCAGTGAACAGTGAGCTGCTCTCCCTGAATACACTGTTCAGTCATGACCTTCTTCATGAATCCTCCATAACTACAGCAAAACACTTCAGTGACAGCTTAGAAACAGGTCGCATGCTGTAAAACCATCAGCAGCGGGGTCTTCATTTATAGATTTTGTCACGTGTATCTTTGAACGGAAGTTAAGACGACTCGTCTGCAAATGTCGCTTCAGGTTTATTGTTTTTACCGCTGATAGTCGCTCCGCACGGTTTGTAAACCGTCTTGATTGTCTTGAAATTAAACGTGTCTGTGTGTCTGTTCTCCTGTGTTGTGTTACCATGCATGAGTACGCCTTCTTCCAGCATCGCGGCGCAACGTCCTTACACAGAGAGAGCACTTCTGATTGGCTCTCTGCCGCCGTCTCCTGATTCGTCCCTCCCTTTCCACAAACAAAATTTGCTCTGATTGGATCTCGTCTCCATCAATAATTTCGTCTCGTTTTTATTCGTTGACGAAAGTGTCAATCCATTTCGTCTTCGTTTTTGGCACCGTGCGTTAGTTTTTATTTAGTTATCGTTTCGTTTTTATCAGCAAAAAAAGGTCGTTAACGAAAACTATGACGAAAATGATTCGTCAACAAAATTAACACTGCTGTTCACATCATCACCATTCACAGCTGCTACCTGAACTGTACCACTGTATGTCGCACAGTATTCCCTGTGAGCGCCCTCTGCAGAGACTGTTGGTAACACCGTGTGCAGTTTAAATATTAAAAGCCATTGCACATTTTAATCACCACCTGTTCCTCCTGGTCAACATCTGTGACCCTGAAACATTCAATTATGTTATAGAAAAAGCATCAAGTGATGATCATGACCCACTTCAATGTGAACAAACCTGATTTCCACTATTGTATTCAATGCTTCAAGTTGACAATGTCTAACAACCAAACATAAATAAACCAAACAAAGGTAGAGTATCCACATGAGGTCAGGGAAGAGGAACACACAGAGGAACACCAAGGAACACAGAGGAACACCAAGGAGCACAGAGGGGAACACCAAGGAACACAGGGGAACACCAAGGAACACAGAGGGGAACACCAAGGAACACACAGAGGAACACCAAGGAACACCAAGGAACACACAGAGGAACACCAAGGAACACACAGAGGAACACCAAGGAACACCAAGGAACACACAGAGGAACACCAAGGAACACACAGAGGAACACCAAGGAACACACAGAGGAACACCAAGGAACACACAGAGGAACACCAAGGAACACACAGAGGAACACCAAGGAACACACAGAGGAACACCAAGGAAGACAGAGGGGAACACCAAGGAGCACAGAGGAACACCGTGGAACACAAAGGAACATGTCTAGGATCGCATCGAGGTTACAGAGGTTACATCTCAGACAGGCTGACAAAAGAGAGCACAAGACTTAAATACATGAGGGTAACGACACACAGGTGAGTACAATCAGCGCAGGCAATTTCAAATGGATGGAAACACAAGAGGAAGAAAAACACACACAGATACACAAAGACACCAGACTTTCAAAATGAAACATTGCTGCATTCAGACTTCAGGCCGCTCGAGACCTGCTGAAGTCATGACTGAAGGATAAACAAGAACAAAACTGTAAGTGAAGCCTGATAATCCCTCACCTGGTCTGGCTTTTACAACTGTTATGGTTTGCCATGCTGTTCATCCTGTCTGTCTTCCCCCACCTCCACCTCCACACACACACACACACACACGTGACTGGAGCCATTAAAACAGTCTCAGACTCGAAGCTATAATCCTTTCAACTGTGTCTTTACCAGCAACAGTATCTCATGTCCTCGGCTTCCAGAAGAAGTGGAAAGATTTTCTTTGTGTCTGGCCTCCTTGTTTTGGTTTCCACCGTAACCATGGCTAGAACCGTCATGGTGTCACTGATGGGGATCCTGCTCTGACACACTGACACAAAGACGGCTTTGCTTTGGAAAGAGTATCTGCTTGCACCTTTTTTGCCTGTAAATGTTGTTTTGCATGAGTCTACAAGTCTTTACAATGAAGGTGGGGAGTGAACAGGATGCTCCAGGACAGGAAACCCCTGCGGCGAGTGATAACACCGCCTACAACAAACATATCAGTGTTCTCTTCAGTATCTCTACAACTGAGGTGATCAATGCCAGACCAGACACCCACGCTGTTTTTGCTTTAAAGTGAATCTTGAATCTAATTTTACAAAAACTGCAGTTCCTTGAGTGGCCACTTGAGGCTAAGTGAGTCAATCTCATCTCTATCTTCCTTAAGTGTCATGGAAAATATTTTAAATAAATAAATAATATTTAGGCTTAAAGTCAGCAGGTTGGTGGTCTCACAGGTCACCTGCTGCCTTCTTAGGCACAGCTGCAGACTTTATAGAATCATATGATGCACATTGATGTGTTATTTTCTCAAATGTTGTAATGTACATCATCAAACAACATTTTTTCAGCAGCTGTGTTGATTTTCCAGAACATGTGCTGCTGTTGCCCATGCAGTGGACACAAAAACTGTACAAATACATCCACACAGAGGCTCACATTACTGCTAGATTTGACGTAAACATCAAAGTCTTAGCATTAAAGTCCATCTCATTCTCTGCCCCATTTTTAGATTAGGTAGAGTCAGGCACTGCCAAGATGGTGACGACTAGTGCCACCAAGGTGAACTGTCTTCACACCTCATAAGACGGCACATTCTGTATTTTTTACACACACACAAACATGTTGAAACTAAATGATTTTTGATTGTTGTGTGTGTATTTGAACCCTCTTTGTCATGCTCCACAGTCCTTATTTTAACCCTAACTTAAACCTCATTTTAAGCTGCACAGATGAGGGATCACAGTGAGTGTATACTGTACACACACTCAAACACCCACTCCCTGTTTAACGTGTGTGTGTGTGTGTGTGTGTGTGTCCCTCCACACTACGGCTAAATAGCTCAGCACAATGGCGCCTATTCTCACATTAGAATAGCAAATGCTACTGGGACAGCAGAGGGTGGAGGTGAACAATGACAGTGTGGTACAGTATCTGTCTGCAGGAGGAGCACAGGGTGACACTGACACACACACTGTTTATTTTATCACTGCCCTCGGTTTGTGTCTCTATTGTTATTTTTTTGTTCCAGTTAAGCAGCTCTGTCTCTCTGTCTGGATCCATGAAGAGGCTTGTAGTGATCTGCCTCCCCCGACCTCTCTGATGGCCCTTCACCTTGGAACCTCCACACTTATCAACATGTATCATTATTTTCTCCCTGTACTGTGCGACAGTTTGCAGGACGCTGTCAGGCGTCCTCATAACCCCCTTCATCCATTTCTCCTCCTCCTCCTTCTGCCCTCAGCCCCTCCCCCTGTTTACCCCCTTCCACCTGACTAGCCAATGGGACCAGACGGACTTGTCTGGGCATGGAATGAATGGGACGAGGGAGGGGGTAGGGGGGATGATGACCAACTGGACAGGACCAAACTGCCCTGCCGACCAGACAGGCAGGAGCAGGCAGCCTGTGAGAGTGTGTGATTGGAGTTTTACACAGTGACATTTTTTTTGTCGTGTCAGTTTGTGATGAAACATTTAACCTTCTTTTGAATGGATTTGTGTAGCTGCTGCAGGTGTGGAGGAGAGGGCCTCTGAGCCTTAGGAGAGAAACACAGGACATTCAAAATTAAAAGGGGAAGAAGAAGAAGAAGAAGAAGGAGAGGCAAATCAAAGAGTGTCAAACTCAGCTGATGCCAGTTTACTCACTCAGCCAGCACACATGCCAGCAGGAGGACGAAGGTTTTCGGACATGGAGATGTTAGTCGGGATGGAGGACGAGCATGTGGACGCTGCCAGGAGCAGGGCAGGGAGCTGTGTGGAGTTTCACAGCATCAAAGTGAGTCTTATTTTTCTTTTACGTTCGATGTTATGATGTCAGACAGACGTAAAATGAGCATTTATGCTAATAATGATGAGTTTGGTGGGAGGGGTGATGTATAATTTGTGTGGGACAATCTCAGAAATCCATCACAATGTGTTTTACAACTTGTTGCAATCACTTGTTGGAAGTGGAGTTGAAATACTATGGAGTTCTGACACACACACACAATTATGGTTTTATTTAAAGAAACAATTTAAACCAGACGCCCTGGCTCATTTACAGTCATGCTGATTAATGTGTATCACCCATGAAAAAGTACATAAACTGTGGTAATATTTCATGATGAAATCACAATGATTGGCAAGTGTGTGTGTGTATAAGATCAGCTGCAGCCTATACTCATGAATCTGGGATTTGCAGAAGCAAATGTTATGACATTAAAAAGGATATTTTTGTATTGCAAATATGCAGAAAAACAAATATAGTTTGAGCGGAGTCATTCTTTCTCATTACTTCATTCTTTCCCAGCTCCAATTAGCCGAACAAGCAGCCAATCATAGCTTATTTTTACTTTTGAAAATAGAAGTTATGAGAAAACAAAAGTTCTTTGTTTCATAACCTTGGACTCTGGCATGTTTGTACGCCGATACAAATCTCCACAATTCAATAAAGTACACATAATGTCAGTGGTGTTTAGATGGATAAGTTCAGTCGTTATTACAACCACTTCTCTATGCCTCTGTTAAAGCCAGCAGACCAAAGGAGATTTGTGTGTGATTGGAATGAGCCGAGCTGCTCGAGGAGGGTCCTGGTGGCGTTCAGCCAGATGCTCGACCTGCATGAGGACACTTTTCCCTCCCCCCCAGTGTAGCCCTGGTTTATTGACCCCTTAGAGGGCATCACTATCATCCTCTGATATTGCACTAAAAAACACAGAAGATAAACACAGGGGTGTCTCTTTAACTGTCACATCTGATCGTTATCTAAACATATTGCAGTTTATTTGAGGCATAACTGAAGCTGCGCGATGTTAAAATCAAGCGATACCTGATGTGGTTTTTTTTTTTTTTTTTTTTTTTTCTAGGCATGTTGTTGGCAAGCGTGGAGGAGATAAAGAATTTATGGAGAGGCCTGTTTTAAATCAGCTCTGGCTGCAGTTAAGCAGCCATCCAACTTTATTGCATTTGTCAGTCTGAATTCTTTCAGAAAGAAACAGCAGCTACCACAATGTTTCTGTTTTACTGTTGCATTTAAATATGATTTATGGGTACACATTACCTTGGATAAATCATATATGCATCCAGAGTGAATGACCTGCAAGCTGTCGTGAGGATTTATAATCAGTATGCATAAATGCTCATTTTACGTCTGTACGACTTTATAGATACATGCATATATATATATATATATATATATATATATATATATATATATATATATATATATATATGCATGTATCTATAAAGTCAGTCATGACCTGATTTACTCGACCTCCTCTTCATTGAATGAACAGCAGGTCAGCTACAAACCTGTAATCTCCATATGACCTACTCTCCGATATGCAATATACTATAAAAACTTCAGGTGCAAAGTTTTTCTTCTCAGTGGTGAAAGGAAAAGTATCTTGGTTTATCCAGGTCACTGTGCCAGTCTCTCACTGGTTTCTGTTCAGAGACTGTAATTTTGGTTTAGGGGATTACAGAGATATAAATTATGTGTGAGTGTGTACAGTAGGAGGTCAGGTGGCTTCACGTGAGGTGACTGTAGAGACTCAGAGGAATGCTGTTGTTGTGGGGCCTAAGAAAGCCAGATCTTTGTTCCAAAGTGAGGAGGCTGTTACTCCATTGTACACCCCCCCCATTGGTCTGTCTTTGGTCTGTGATCCTGTTTTTACGTTGAAGAGTCTGGTTTCCTTGTGTATCTGTGTGTGTTTCCCTCCATTCGTAGTTACCTGCCCTGATTGTGTTCACCTGTGTCCTTGTGTATTTTAGTTTTGTGCTCCCCATTTTCTGTCGTCTGTGTGCCTTCTCGTGTCACTTGTATGTATTTCTGCTCATTTACCTGTTGTTTGACACTTTGGTAGTTTATTTTCTTGTGTGGTTTTTGTTTGTTAGCCTTTTAAAGTTTTTGATTTGTGAAGTTTGGTTGATTTTGTTAGTCTGCATTTGGATCCTCCTTCGTTTTTGAACACAAAACACAACAGACATCGTGTAATACTTCATCAGGCTGTATAAACTGTAGTGACAGCAGACTATTTAAAATATTGAATCTGGATCCCATTTCGTCCAGTGTGGTGTGTGTGCCTTAGTAGCAGAAACAACATCACCCAGATCAGGTGAGAACTATGAAATATGAAATATGAAAAAAACGCCTTATTTGGCATCAACACATCTGCTAATAGATCATGATAGTAGTGCCTCATCATCAGATACAGATGTAAAAGTTTGTGTTAGGATGGAGGCTGGGGATAATGGATGTACATATAACATGGTGAACGTCCATGCATGAGCCCCCCCCTGACACTGCGAGCTGTTTTGTTTTCACCTGGTGTTAAGTTTAGTTTTTAATCACAAATTTATTTGGCATAAAAAACTAATGGTTAAGGTTAGGCAAGGAAAACTCTTCACATTGCAATGGTGGCCAAAAATGGCTTCCTCCTTTCCAGTAACATGTAGAACTGTGCCGGAGAAATATCCTTTTCAAGGACCGAAATATTATCCTCATGAGTCACTGCTGCTTCACATTGAAAGCACTTAGGTGGTTTTAGCATGGTGTCTCTGCTCCCCTTGGCTGGATGGGTGTGTTAGCCCAGATTTGATTCATTTCTTCTTAAATAAGTGTTTGTGTCTCCCGTCACTAGACACTGCTAAAAGCTAGAAATCATCCAACAACTGACCACAGTCTCACCCTCAAGTGGTGTAAAAAAAACATTATAAATCCTTCTTTACAGCTGTGCTAGAATTTAATGACAGATCATGTAAGAACATGAGTCATGTTCTAATATACAGTTTATTATGTATGTCTCCTCTTCTGATGATACAGTGTGAGTGTAGGTCAGTGCTATTCGTCAGCAGACATCCTCATGTATGGTAAAGGTATTGGAAGTGCTTTTTTCTAGATTTACTACAAGTCACATGAAGTTTACGTGAAGTTTTCTAAACAGTGTCACTTTATTTTAGTGATGCATTCCAGTGCAATATGAAACAACAATTAGCAGGCTCTTGAAACTTACTTGAGTTGTGTAAACCATTACACTGAACATGCAGCCTGCATTTTGTCAGACCTGTGTTATTATAAAAGGGAGCAGAGTCACACACAAAATTACACAGCAATGCTACAAAAATCCAATTTGTAGACAGGATTATTGAGCCTAAAAGTCCAAAGAAATCATTGGGACCATCTACTTCCTGAATCTTCTGATAAATGCAGATGCAGTGTTAATGTATGCGTTTGCACACACGCGGCCGTCCACGTGGGAGATCAAGTACATTTTCCAAAGTGCTCTTCAAAACATCAACATATTTGAGCAGGTATCTGAGGAAAAAGCATGAAGAAGCTTGTGTGACTCAGAGGTCAGCGAGTGAATGAGGCCGTTTGAACCATGAGCTCGTGTCCAATGCTATATCAATTATGCGGCCATCAGCACGTGCACGCTCACACACACACACATACAGTGAGAGTTTGAAGTTCAGAAGCCATGACGTTCAGTGTATCATTAAAGTTATCTCCTGACTCCTCCAGGTATATCATTACTGCCCCCAAGTCATAACAAACCAGGCCATACTGATGCACTGTGTATGCATTTAGACATGTAAGGTGCCTGTGTATATACTCAGTTTTGTGTGTGTGTGTGTGTGTGTGTAAGGGTTAAGGGTGAGTTAGCGATCATGCTATATGAAGGTATGCGATTGTTCTCACGTGGATCATTATAATGTATGCACTGTAAAGGACCGGTTTGGGTGTTTTTGAAGTGAGAACACATTTTTTAGAAAGAGCTGGTCTGATCTGGGATTAAGACTTGGTTTCACAGTTTATTTTAGAATATGGCATTTAGATGCAATTTCAAGGTTAAGGGTAGGAAGTTAATTATGTCTCTGAGGGTCCTCATAAAGATAGAAGTAGAACTGTGTATGTGTGTGTAAAAGATTCCTGTGGGGATTTGGTACTTTGTCTCCTCAATGAGTCTTTGTTTGAAGGGGAATCCCACCAAAGTCTTCTGGAGACCAAACAAATTGAGAAACTAAAAGATCAAGTCACGTCCTTTGAAAGTGAGACACTCACAGCAGAAGCTGGGCCTACTAACTGCCAATAAACAGGGAATGCATTTGATCTCGGATCATGTGTATCTTTAGCAATAATGCTATAGTAGCATGAATTAACATAAAAACATATTTCCCATCTGATAAGTGGGTGAGATGGTTGAGAGATATTGACATTTTGTCACTGCAGGAATGTGAGGCAGGAACTTCCCTCTAATTGGCCCATTTTTACAGGCTTTCTGTTTTCCTTGTGGTGAATATTTGTTTCTTTTTTGCACATCCTTTCGTTTGTTGTGCTATTCTTTGTAATGCTCCTTTGTCATGCACATTGGAAGTTCCAGCAGTTACCTATGGAACAGGATCTTCAGTTCCTGCAATAGAAAGATGACAGTTGTGTTTACTAGAGCTGCAGCTGACTTTCAGTTTGCTCATGAAAACTTGATCTAACTAGATTTGACAAATTTGACTTTTCACTCACATTAGTGCTCCACCATGATCTAAAATCCATTTCAGGGCCAAGGAACTGATCAACAAGGATTCTTCAGTGGATTTTCTTTCTTCTACCTTCTCCTTGTCATGGGTGGCCATTGAGGCTCAGAGAGGCCTCCTTCCTTACATGTCATCATCAGAGGTTTGCTTCTCCAAAGACAGCAAGTGTGACTTGTTCAAATGTCAGGTTGCATTACCTCTCCTCAGCTTCAGACAGTGGTCCTGACACGGCAGGTTGTAAAGTCTGAGATGTCAGGGTGGCGGCAGGAGGTATTAGACCAGCTGTAAGAGGGGCGGATTATGTCCAACTGACCCTGCATTCCCAGGTTAGAGAGCAGGAGGAGGAGGTGGAGGAGGAGAAGGTGGAGGTGGAGGACCAAAGGTGAAGACAGAGAGGCAGAAAGGTGTCGCTTGTTAGGGAATGAGGAAAAGGATGGAAGATGAAAGGAAGGAAGGAAGGAAAGGATACAAGGATAAAAGGGGATAAAGTTTTGATGAGATGGCATCTGGCAGGTCTTGGCGGCTAACAACTTTCACAACTACAGTGAGAGAGGTAGCTCCCCCTGCTGCCATTTATTTGATTACACCGAGTCTGAAATAGATGGACTTGAATGTAAGACAAAAGTTGAAACTAATGAATCATCACAGCACATGATCCAGTGAAAGTCTTGGACAAGTCAAGTGATTTGTATAATAATAGCACACAGCTGTCTCCTTTTAGTTTCTGTTGTCATGGTAACTGTACCCTCAAGCTGCTATGCTGTTTCTTATGTGTGACCTTATCAATAAAATCAATAAACCTCCTTGTGACTGAAACTTATGAAACTGAAATACAGGAGGGGCTTGTGCTCCCCGTGGGACTCTTAAATGCTTTACGACTCATCGCTGTACTTTCGTTTTCACTCTGCAGAGGTTATTTATCTGATAAGAAAGCGACTGATGTAATACATTTATAATCAATAATGACACTGATGACAATCTCTACCCGGAATCTGTGGCACGTATGTTTCATGTGACTCTGTCTCATGCTGTATAAATTTCATAGATGCTAAGAAAATAAGTGTAGACGAGGTGAAGCGATGTGACTCTCACTCAGTCGCCCTATCTGCAGTGGATCTCGGGCCTGAGAGGTCTGCAGCAGATGAGCTCCTCCAGATGGTTTCCAAAGCATTAGAGGAGATGGAAGACTCGATTGCTTTGTTGTTGTAGTGTGTGAGAAAGTGTGTGTGCACACTACCAAGCCATCCATGAAGTAATTTGGTCATTAGGTTGGGTAATTATTGTGAGTTTCTGTGAAGTGTGACCTAGTGTAAAAACCCGCTGTTTTCATGCATTGAAAACACTAAATGCTGAAGATTGTGGGAGTTTTTTTTTTCATGGGAAGTAGGAATGGCTCTACTGCAGGCACAGGGGTGGAAAGAGTGCAAAGAGGAAGACAGAAAGCAGGAAGGGGACTGAAAGAGAAAAAGTAAAACAGAAAATGATCTCTGACTTATTGGAAAGATGGTTTCATCAGTAAGACTTTACATTTCTGGAAACTTCAATGATGGGGAACAAATGAGGAAGGAAAGGAATGCTGATATGTTTTATAGCATGCAGGGAAATGTGACGGGAGGCAGCAGGATAAAAAATAAAAATAAAAAAGTGATAGCAGGGAATGGTTTAGTTCAGCTTTAGGTCACAGGATTCTCCTGTTGCCAAACACATGTGCACAGACTTTGGCATTGTAACCATTGTGAATCGGACAGATGTTTACAAGATAATCAGCTGCATACATCTGCCTCATAATGACAAGGAAAAATCTTCAAGACTTGTGTAGCCGAGTGAAACTGAACTGGCAAAGGTCAATGGAATATCTTTCTTAATTTGTTATTCTGACTAGAAGTTCATGGAAAAATCCCCATCAACCCTAAAACATCATGCTGCATGACACGAGATGACATTTTTTATGAACCGCAGCATTATTTTATAAAAACAAATACTGTTTCGTTTAAATTACGTATTGTGTATTAAATATGAAATGAATTGCCAGAATTATTGTTTTAATCTCCGGGGTTGAGAAATAAAGCTGATGCATACGTTTTTAAAAGCTGCAGTTCCCTTCACAGCCTCTAGGGCCAGGTCAACTCCCATAGACCTCCATGTTAAAATGGTCAACTTTACAGATAAAATACAAAGACTGTTTGGGTCTCTATTGATACGTTGGGTGTAAATGTTCAAATAATTTTAATTTTATTAAACTGTACCTACAAATCATGGTAAGGCTTAAAATTTCACATAACTATGGGCGTGACTGTTCTGAGTTATAGGCAGGTGACCACTTCCTGTGTGAGATTCCTGCTTCCACGACCGCCCATGTGGCTCAGCTCCACTTATGCTCCACCTCTTTGTCTGTGTTGGGAGTTTAGCCAGACTATGACATCATACTCTTGGCTGGAGCCAGAAACTAATGGGTGACATCACAGATGATGTGTCTCCAGTAAATCCAAACAGCGGGACATTATAGATGTTCTTTGGTTCAGACAGTCAGACGTGCCTGTAAACTGCAGATATTGCCTCTTTTTTTATGCATGAGAGCATTCAGCTCACAAGAGGGTTTATTATAGGACAAAGCAGCTTAAAACTTCAGCACATTAAAGCGTGAAGATGACACCACATGCTTTCTGATATCACACGCAGCTTCCTGTTTGATGAAACCTAATTTATGTACCAGTCACCACTGTGGCAGATCAATCTGGTCCAGCAGATGCTTTGTATGCTGCGATCAGACAGATAACACGTTCTATATCTCCTCAGCGCTCATCAAAATGTCACCGTCCTGACACCGAGAAGCTGATATGAGCTGGGTTTCATGGTTAGCGCCTGTTGCTGCAGATAAATCTTTTGGTTAATTGTTCCACTGACAGAAAGCCATTAGAGAGCACTGGAGCTTTTCTGCAAAAAGATTCTTTGTAATGTTGCATGAGACAAAAAGGGATGTTTGCCATCTGTGTTTGTTTAAAGAGGGATGTATGGCTACACTCTTCCCTGTTTTCACCTGATTTAACCCTTCTGATGCCCTGAATTCACGCTCCAGAAATCACCAGTTTTCTAAGATTTTTCTTTTGTTTTTCCATTATGCCTCTACCAGCTGAATTAAGATGAATAAGGGCTGCACATTTAGGAGAGAAATGTCTGTGCATTTAATTCCCATGCTTCTTCAGGTGTGTCACGCATACATGGATGGGCAGACATTGGTTCCCCAAAACTGCAAATGTTTGCATAACATGACCACACACACACACAATACACACGCTTCAGTCCAGTCTGTGGGACTTTCAGATTGAAGTTTACTTCACACAGCACTTTTCAGCCGATGAGGTTTTCAGATGTGACGACGGAGTGTGAGAAGAATGTGGCTTTGGAGAGATAAAGGATTGTTTGGTGAAAAAAGAACAAGGGAAAGAAACACACACACACACACACACACACACACACACACACACAGAGAGAGAGAGAGAGGTTGCTATGAGCTAATTTTAGCCCAGGTCTTGTTATGTGATGCCACTAGTCCTTCTGCACGGTAGCCGGAGCTCTGCTATGGCAACAAAGGCTTTAATGACTTATGTGAATACTTAGATTTGCCTCCAGTGTGTGTGTGTGTGTGCTTTTTATGGCACACTGCTACAAAATCAACACAACTGTCTATGTTGCTGACACACAACTTTCTAATACATATGTTGTTGCTTACAATATGGAGGTCACAAAGGTTTTGGCTGTGCTTTGTTTTCTGCAGTGATGTTTATCCATCTATTTGTATTGATTGTTTTGGAAGTATCAGCTCTGATATAATGGAAGTAAATGGCAGTAAATGGCATATGTTATCACATTTGGCCTTTTGCATGGTAATATGGTGAACAATTTCCAGCATATGAATAACGGAGGTTACAGGAAAAAAGATGAATATTTGATTTGTGGGTGAACTGTCCCTTTAATTGATCGCTGGGTGCATGAGATAATGACTTGGTGCAGGATAAAACACCATTTGAGGGATCTTATCAAGCCCATGTATTTCAACTGTTTCAGTGGCATTTTACATAGATACGAAAGGGAACATCAACATAATATCTCTTTATCAGCCTGTGATGACTCATGTGACTTGTTCACAGCATTGTTTCTGTTGCTGTGATGCGTTTGTAATCTTGCAGCTGCAAGTTTGACACTTTCAAGGAGACATGAGTCAGACTTTTTAAAGGGGAGTAGAAAGTTCTCCATCTAGGCGCTCATGACATCAGGAAACAAATGCATCCAGCCTGTTCTGAATAATGCAGCCTTGGCCTGAGGGGTGGACATCCTTCATGGGCAAACAGCAACATCAGCCTTCAGCAGCTTGAGTCTTGAGTTTTCCTGAATAATCTTAATTATTCCACCATTACTCCACCTGCTCAAGCATTATCTTAATTAATAATTTCCCAACATCCATCTTTACTATAAATACAACTGCCACTTATTCATATTTAAACTGTATATACTTTCCTCTCTGGCTCTGGCTACTGTCTGTTCTGGTGCTGAAATACTGCTGCATGAATATTTTCATTCATACTTATTGTTTTAAATAGCATGTTAGCCCAGAAGTTTACATGTAAAAATGTTAGCAACATCAACCAAGACTGAAAAAAGCCCAGTTAACGGATTAACTAATTAGTTAATCAGGTGTTAAAGCAATGCAAACAGTGAGTGTTGGCTCTGTTAATTTGGTCAACAGGCCAAGTATCAAACCTGAGTTTGTTTAAAGGCATCGCCAGCAGCTTAAAAATGCTCATTTTGATTGTTCGATTGTTCTGTTCTTTTTCTTCAGCATGGGACACATAGATGCTGAGAATCACAGGCCACCACTGTCACCATAAAAAAAACTTTTTCTCTGTTTAATCAGAGTGGGCACATTGCATCAGTGAGCAGCAGGGTTGATCACTACACATTCAAACATCCACGCAGATGTTGACACAGCAGGATATGACTGTGTTTCAGGGCATCAGGCCAAAACTCCTATCTACAATTGGCTCTGGGCCCCAGCAGCACGTTTCTCTACCACTTTGTTTTGACAGAACACATGACTAAATGTGCAGCAATACCCAATTACAGCACTCGAGGCTCCGCAGTGGTTCTGCAGCATGTTTAAAAATAGCAACAGGCGTTCCCTGGAAGCAGAAAGGGAGAGAGCTGGGTGTGCATTTCTATGTGCAACTAACACATTTTTTTTTTGTGTGTGATCGTGAGTGCGTGTAAGTTAGCGTGTGATTAAAGAGGTTGTGTCAAGGCACACAGACACAGTTCGTGTCTTAAATTAAGGCGGGTTAATTGTGGCAAGAAAATGGAAAAAACATTGCAATCCTGCTCCAGATCCTGGTTTATTTCTGGCACAAGACGTGCCATTTTGTCTCATTAACACACACACACGTGCACACACACACGCACACGCCTTTTAATAAAATCCAGACCATGCCTTGCTGGTTTTTGCCGGGCTAGTGAAGCCACAGTGGGACGAGATTCTGTCACAATACAAGTCTACAGAGTCGCTCTACTTCTACCATCATCCACTCAGTTCCTCAGTGTGAATGGCTGTGAGTGTGTAGTTATATATTTTACTGAAATTAAAAATTTTAGTATTTGAAACTTCTTCATCTGTTCATTTGAGAGGAAACCCATACTAAAGTCCATGTGGTGTAAATCAGAGTGTGGATGTAAGGCTAATATGTGTACATACTGATGTACATGTGCCATGGCTAGCAGGATAGCATGCTAATTTCAATACATATTTGCAGCATAACGCCATAATTGATATTCCACATGCACAACTTTAGTTCATTGAGGGATGTTATTAATGTTTTAAGACAATAAATAAAATGGCTAGGCTTGTGTTCCCTTTAGCTAGTGCTAATATTAAATTAAACACAGCCATAAAACACTAGTAAAAGATATGAATTAGTCTATGTATGGTGTTTCTGATAAGACTTGTAATGGTGTGGTTTAAGCCTGTAGTATTACTGTTCTACTCAGATTATTTTTACCACCCATGACTGTCTACTTTATGGATTAGTGCTCACACTGCTCAGACCAGAGTCCTCCCCTGTTGGCCACTGACCTTTGACCTCTTGATTATTTGTTTTTCATGTTCATTATGTACAAAAAGAGGCACATCCTGCTGCATTAAAAGTCACATTCAACTGTGATAAAAGTAACATTTTTAAACTTGAAAAATATCGGCCTGTTTTAATCTGCATCATGAATTCAGGACCTACTAATGATCCTGACCTCTGGTGGAATGCAAGCTTTGACCCCTTGACCTATGAACCCTGCTGGGTTGATAAGACGCGGCTGGCAGTGATAGCGGCTCACACGCAGCGTTCTGTCGACGCTCTGATTTCTAGCGCCGACTGACGAGACAACCAAACACCATAAGGCACACAGGCACACACACACACACACATACACATGCTGTTAGTCAAGTGAAGGAGGAGGCTGCTGACTGAAGTGTACATAAACACACTCATCCCCTCCTCTAAAAGATCCTGATTGATTAGCTTGTCTTCCTCGGCTGCCTGTCTGACTCCTCCTGCAGAGAGCGGGCAGCGCCACGCCTCACTCTCCCTTCCTTTTCCCCTGCCGTGCTTTCAGACACATTATTGACATGACAATCAAACACAAGTCAATACTGCTCCGGCGTGTTTTAAAGGGATGCACATTACTGCCACATCATTGCTGCTGTTAAAATTGACAAGTCACTCAATAAACTGCCATTTACTGAGGAAACAACAGATCATTATTATCATTAAAACCATTATTCATATTGTTCATATGCATTCAAACCACTGAGCACTGTGACACTGAAGAAAGTGATATGTTCTAATGAGCCTTATTCTGACAAGCCGTCAGGCGCGTTGCTGGCAGGTCTGATGGGGTCAGCAGTTTAAGGCCCCCTCAGAGGGCTTAGCTGATGGGCCGGATATGAGCATATATTAAATGGCTTTGTCTGGTTAGTCACATTATTGCTCTGGATAGCTGTTAGCAGGGGGCGCAGATTGATTGATATCATGAGTGCCAACAAAAAAAATAAGGAATTATTCCACTTGCAGTAGCTGCAGTTAGAACAAATCCTCACATTTCCCTGAGCTACAGCAGCATCTGAGGACACTAGAGCACAGGGACACCACATAAAACACAGAATTATGTGTGTAACCCTACATTTGGTGATTTGCAAATTTGCATTATGGATCCTCTTGTCTGAAGAAGAGAGGGACCATCTGGCACAAACATGTACGACAACAGAGTACAATTACATGGCTGCATGCTAAACTGGCTGGAAAACATTAGACTCATTATAACACACAAAAGACACCAAAGGAAGCCCCAAACTGTTGACTGGCTGAAAGCTTATATCAAGCAAAAATATAAAAGTCGCTGCCCCAGCTTCTCTGAAACATGTTGCTGTCAGGACTTTACTAACAACCCTGACAATCATTTGAAATGTTATAGAAACACCCAGAAAAGAAAACATGAAAACATGAACAAGTTCCTGTTTTGTCTCTTCAGGTCAAACCACTCAAGGGCAGTTCTTGCTTTACGTCAGGACTTCCATGGAAAATGTGACCACTTGAAAATCCAATTATTCAAATTCAAATTCAAATATTATTTTCCCCTTTCTGCAGTCTTTGCTGTTGTGTGTGCATGAAAAGGGTCAAATGTGACCGCATTTACTAGGAAGGAATGCTGATTAGCTGATGTAAGCTCGACCTCTGCATGCACCCAGTGTTGCTCAAAGGGATTTTTATCTTGCTCCAAACGCTTTTCCTGAAAATACTCAAAAGTGTTTGGACACTGGTGGTGTTTGTCCTGTTATTAGGATGAAGAGGGATGCAAACACTTCCTGGCAGGTTTATGACATTTATTATTAGTTATGTTGCATTGTTTATGGAAGAATAAAGCTAAAAAAAAATCATGATGAAAGGATGACCTTTGTTTGACTGATGGGGTCATGAGTGTTAGCCTGCAGGACTTAGGAAACAGGCAACTGTGTATGTGTGGTTTAAATGCAATATCAGCATGTTTAAAAATACCTAAAAAGCAACATAATATCATGTCTTTGTGACTTTTAATGACAGTGCTTGCTGTTAGCATTAGTTTTCAATTGAAGTTAATGTTTATTTTATTTATTTATTTAGTTGCAGTGAAAATTAAAAGGTACTGGTTAGGATTGGGATTAAAAAAAAGGGATAAAGACCAAAACACACACTCATTCAGAACATTAAACAGATTATAAAAGGACAATCGTGCCTTTCTGCTGCTGTGATGGCGTGTCAGTGCAAATTATTATGGCATTAAATGACACATATAAAGCTAAAAAGGGATGTTCTTAATGCACCTTTGATGAAGGAGGGATTTATATATATTATATATGTTAATTTGAATGTCAGTGCATTGTGTTGCACAGATAAACTGCCTGTTTGTTTCAAATGCATCATCTAATACATGCAAATACATTTCCAGATGATATGAGATAGTCGGTGGGGCTCACAGGTGTCAGGTAGGTGACACCTCCCTCGCTTGTATATCTTGAATAGCTTGCTTTACAGAATGTTGCTCACAGAAACGTTTAGAGGCGGACCATGGCAGCTTTTTTCCAACTGAAGTGATTTATTGGAATGTGGCGTGGCAACAGGACAGCTGACATCTCATCTACACACGGGACCCTTGCTGCTCTCACATGGAAACCCTGTGTGGTTGATCCCACTGATAACATCACGACCCCTCCACTAACAACAGTTCTGTCAGCCTGGATGAAATGATTTAACCTGTCTCACTACACTACACACAAACACAACCACAGCAGCTGTGCGTACAGACACACACACACACACACACACAGACACACACACACACATCCTTCCATTTATGCACCAATACAGAACAAATAAAAACAGTAAATTATGTTATTACAGCAGACAATGAACACACAGTGCAACAAAATAACACTGAACAATTACAACACCTGATTATATCGCACATGGATTGTCTGCTGTGGATTTCTGTGTTCTTTGTATTTGAAGGGTGTCATGCAATGCAACACGACGACAGAGTCAGGTTAATACAGTCCCAACAACAACGATAAGGCAAAAACACGCACAATGCAGTGTGTCAATAGCATCCGTCACTCTGTAGGGACACTGTGCTAATCAGATTAGGAGGGTTACAGGGTCTGGAAGGAGGAGGAGGAGGAGGAGGAGGAAGTGGTGGTGGTCTGTGTGTGTGTGTGTGTGTGTGTGTGAGCAGATGTAACAGACCAACAGCCAGGCTTAGACCGTCTGTTTCTCTGATTTCTGTCTCATTATCCCTGACTGACTGAATGACAGTCGGTGTGTGTTTCACTGTTTGTGGGTGACTTCTGAAACAAAACAAAGGTTTCAGAAAATGGTGAACAGGTTTTTTTTTCCCCCAGGGATACATCACACACTATATGTTCACTGTAGGGCTAATGGCATGGCTCTTATTTGCCACTGCACAGCATTAAATAACACCACAAACACATTCTACTCACACAGATTTTTATCTTGCTCCAAACGCTTTTCCTGAAAATACTCAAAAGTGTTTGGACACTGGTGGTGTTTGTCCTGTTATTAGGATGAAGAGGGATGCAAACACTTCCTGGCAGGTTTATGACATTTATTATTAGTTATGTTGCATTGTTTATGGAAGAATAAAGCTAAAAAAAAATCATTAAAGGATGACCTTTGTTTGACTGATGGGGTCATGAGTGTTAGCCTGCAGGACTTAGGAAACAGACAACTGTGTATGTGTGGTTTAAATGCAATATCAGCATGTTTAAAAATACCTAAAAAGCAACATAATATCATGTCTTTGTGACTTTTAATGACAGTGCTTGCTGTTAGCATTAGTTTTCAATTGAAGTTAATGTTTATTTTATTTATTTATTTATTTAGTTGCAGTGAAAATTAAAAGGTACTTGTTAGGATTGGGATTAAAAAAAAGGGATTAGGGGTTAGATAAAGACCAAAACACACACTCATTCAGAACATTAAACAGATTATAAAAGGACAATCGTGCCTTTCTGCTGCTGTGATGGCGTGTCAGTATTATGGCATTAAATGACACATATAAAGCTAAAAAGGTGACAGGTGACACCAAGCTGGACAACAAAAAACTGGCATAATATTAAAAAATAACTTTCTTTAAACTCTAACTCGACAGAATGACACAGTTTAATATCAAAGACATTGGTGTACAAGTCATTCAGTCTGGGTTTTCTAGGTTAAAGTGGCCTTAATGTGATGAAAACTCAGCTGCTGGATCCTTAAAACAAGCCCTCAAAACATCATAGCCTACAACTTAAGCCCAGTCCTTAGGAGCCAGTCGCCAGCGAACCCACAGTTTCCATCTTCAGCACAATAATGTTTAGATGTATGTCCTTGCTTTCCTCCACCTGAGTCACTCCCTCTCACCACAGGCTTTGTCTCAGTCTGTTTCACCCAGGCCGCCTCCGTCTGGCTCCTCCGCACGTCTCCAAGGCCTGATGTGCCTCGGCCTCCCCACGCCGCAATGTTTAGACGAACTGAGAGAGGCAGAGACACGCTGGCTGTGGCAGAGAGTGATGCAGGGATTCCTGCCTACTCGTTCTCTGTAACTAACCCTGATGTTTGTCTCAGAGGCTTTAAAGGCTGGATCCGTAAATCCCGGAAGAGTAAACAGATGATGGACTCAGCATGAGAAAACCAAAACACAGGGAATGAGTTTCACTTTCAGACTTTTTCAAAGGGCTCTTCATTAATGCAGTTTTATACTCTAAACAGTAAACGAGCCTTGTGCAATAATTTAGGGGGATCCAACTATAAACTTCTTACCCACATCATTTCTTCATAAAGTTTTGAGTCAGGGATTAGACATGATCCTAATGTCAGCATATGTTGATATGATTCTCATAGACTATTTTCTATTGTGTGTATAATGTCTGTGTATTGAAAAACGAGTCATGATAATTTGAATCTTGGATGCTACCAACCCCCTCGTAGCCATGACCTACATTTCTCCTGACCTGTAGGTCAGATTCATCCCTTAATGGTACATGCAAGCAGCTTTGGAGCATATTATTCATAGTACATACGGAGACGTGGGAGATAACCATCCAACCATTTTCTGGACCTGCTTTGTCCTGTACTACAGTGTCAGAGGGGGTCAATGGGTGAGAGGCGGAGTACACCCTGAACGGGTCTATCCCTGGGCTAATATAGGGAGACAAGTGTCCAATAAAGGACGCATAGAGCCTGCCCTGTACGCCACCTCTCATGTCTAAATGAAGCTGTTAGGAACATTAAAGTCAAAGTAAGCTATGTCTAAATGATTGTGTTTTCTGTCCTCTTAGTTCACCCGATGACCTCAGTCACATTTAATCAAACCAAAGGCTGCAGAGCATCTGAAGTCCTGATGAAGTCAGTGATCAAGGGATAATGCATGTGGCATTTAGTGGTGCTAAACACGAATATGAATATGACTGAAAACCAAACAGCATGTCCTTTTCCCTCAAATAGACAGATGTAGACTGGCTGCACTACTATGCTGGCTTCTTTCTCACACATGCATGACATGTTTTCAACTCAAAAGTCACCTTTAGTTCAAGCAGCATGTCTTGGTTGTCATTTCCCCCCCCCCCCAGCCCATATACGAGAAGCAATTTACTGCCATTTCTGAGTATCTTTGTCACATGAAGTTGGGTCTGTCAGGCCTGTCACAAGCGCTCACTGCACACACATGCACACAACACACAAAATAGCACAGATGAGTAGTTTGAAAGTGTTTGCTGTGTTTTAACCGCCATAGAAACTATAATCGCCTCTGCAAAGCAACTAAAAAAAAGGTGTTTTCCTCCAAGTTTGTCATTTTTTCCAGAAGTTGTACAGTCATACCTAAACATTTGTCGCCCAGAAACCTCTGGATTATGTTGTTCAGGGGGGAAAAAGGAAACAGTGGGTCTTTATTTTTGGCCGCTAACGTGAAAGTCTGGCTTCTTAAAGTAGCAACAAGGATGGAGGAGGTGGTGGTGGCAGCAGAGGCGGCGGCGGTGGTGGTGGAGGTGGAGGAGGCTCTTCATACCAGGATGGCAGACGCTGTTTTGGGTAATAGAAACTCCCTTGCTGTCACAAGCGTATCTGTCATCTGTCTGACATCCCTCCATTCATCCATTTATCCACACAAGCCTCAAAAACCGCTCATCTTATCCCTGCGGCCTCTCATCAACCTCCCTGTATGAGCATGTGCGCTTGTTTGCTCTTTAAATAGACATTTGGCTATGTTTAGTGCAACTGTGTGTGTGTGTGTGTGTTTACAGTGCGAGTCTAACCCTACCCAGGCTATGAATATATCCCTCATGTACGGCTCCTGTCAGAACTCTGGACGGTCTCCAGCTCATTTTCTCTCGCTGGAATCGACCATTTGCCGTCCAAGTCGATACTCTTGGCGGCTTCCAGTTTTCAATAGCCTGACTCCCCGGGCGTGACGGAGACATTCCCTATCAGACACACTTCAAAGAAATGTCAGATGATATTCACAAGGGCACATATTGATCCTCTTTCTTTCAGTAGTGGGGAGAATCACTAACACAGATTAGGCTTCCAGTTTCCCCCACTGACCTGAAGTTACTTGGCCCGGCTCGGTTCAGGCATGAGGAGAATCTAGGAGCTTTTGACTGCCGTCTCACTGTGAGGTGTGTGTGTGTGTGACCCACTTTGGGTTTCTGGGCTGAATAAAATGTATGTTTGTGACTTATCATGTAGAAACGTGTTGCTTTTTGCCATGGATACCCAAAGAAAAAACACTCCCAGACTTACTTTTTATTACTGCAACCCAGAGTGGAACATTTAGGTTGAAACTAACCAGTGCAGTGCAGATGCAGACCTGGTCAGCCAATGGCGTTTTCCAACCACATTTCTGACACACCCTCTATTTAATCTCGCTCCAAACAGCAGGAAACAAAAACAGTCATTTAACCCCTAAAACTATGCACATGAAGTGCAGTATAAGTTCAAGAACAAATATGATCCGGCCGCCTTGATGAAAGGATGATTTAGTCAAGTTTATTTGTTTTTTGTGTGCATCAGGACTTGAAGCTATTCTCCAGACAGAAGGCAGTATATTCTCCCTGGCTGTTGTTTTCATGCAGCTTGTGACATGATCAAAGAGGATGGCCCTAGCACTATCAATGTCCTTATCATCATATGCATGCCACTTTTCAGGGGGACAGATAAGAACAGTTCTTGCACAGCTTTGTGTTTGAGCAGAGGGAGGCAGTGGCCTGCGACAGGCCTGCTGCTGGAATGAATAATAAAGGAACTGTTGGGTTTGAATTTAAAATCCTAAAAAAAAGGCCTCAACTTTCGTGTGTTCTCGGATTACCTTCAGACTTTTTAAAAGTAAACACTCTCACCCACACAGGAAAGTGTCTTACAGTGAGGAATACTGTAACTGCAGCTAGAGGCCAAACGTGTCATGCGTCATGCCTGTGCAGAAGAAAAAAAATACTGTGGACATTCCTCCTCATCAGTCATGTTATTCTTGGCCCTGGGAGAACATTCTTACACCTGGACCAGAGACCCCTCAGCAAACCGCATTCACTACTAGGAGAACAGGCTGTTTCTATACGGCACTGACTGCCCGACAACGAAAACATATGATGGGCCCTTCAAATAAAAACACACAGGTATATAAACACTGACAGGCTCAAGAGTTAAACCAAGACATGCTTTCAGGAACAGGGGCTGTGTCAAGGTTTGCTAATTGGGGGCAGGATATGGCCTGAAGTTAGTTTGGCTGTCAAAATAAAAGCTTCTTATGCATGCAGGCTACAGATCACATGTGAGTATTCCTGCTGGCTGATTCCAGCTTGATACATGTACTTTGCACGTTGCTACATACATTTTAGAAGAAAAGCCGACTTACCTTCTCTGTAGGTAAACTTGAATCACTGAAATTATTTGGTATACAGTTGCCTTGCTGCGTTGAACTGTGAAGCTAGCTTGTATAGCAAAAAAATGTCATAGCTCTCAAAATGTTATTGTTATTTAACCTAAACATCTAGGTAAATATTAGTAGCTTGAAATAGTGTCTCTGCTTGGTGGTTCGTTTGTTAGCTAAAGGTGCTAGCTCTACACTATCAGTATAAACACTTAGCACTTAGCTAACCAGGAAGCAGTTTGACCAACAAGTGCTCAATTAAGCTAACAGGTGAGTCCACTGTCAGCTAGCAAACAAACTTAAGTTGCCATAGCTACTGGAGCTTCACCAGCAATAGCTCAACCAAGAGTGAATAACATAGATTTACAAAGTTGTTCCGTTTATGTAACCTGTCTTTATATGTGTTGTTTCCTTTATATAGTTATAAAACGGTATTGGCGTTTTTTGAGTCATTTTTTGACAACGACGTAAGACGGTTTTATTTTGAAGGGCCAGAGCGGAAGTGGCGCGTTAACTCCGCAGCGCTGGAGTCAGTCGAGGTTGGAACGTCTCGCTGCGCTTAGAGCGAGCTGCGCTTTAGACAGAGAGACACACGCACACAGTCCCACAGAGCGAGGAGATCAGTGCGCACGTTTCACCTCCTGCAGCTCCTCTTCTCCAGCATGGATTCTCCTCGGACTCCTGCCGGATAATCGTTGGACTTAAAACGTTCGTATCATGGGAATATACAGCCGGTGCGCTTGGCCCCGTGGATCTATACAGCCTTGATGGAAACCATGTCACCGCAGGAGGGGACCATGGGACAGAACAGGTCCGACTCTCTGACGGGAGAGAGCAAGGCGCTTCCCGATAACAAAAAGGTACCAGTGACGATCCTCTGTACCGCTCTTGGTGCTGATGGAGGGTCCAGTCTAGGCTCTGTTTCTGTCCTGGTGTGTGCGTTTTTACGCAGTGGTGCCCTCATTATGGATCAGTTTTATATTCATATTGCATTCTTATGAAATGTTAGAGTGATAAATATTAGGTATGCCTTTTGAACAGTGGGTTAAGATTTCCTTTTCTATTATATGTCAGGGATATTTGCTTAGGTTGCATCACTTATTCTGTAATTTATTATGGTTATAAAGCTGGAAAACCTGTTTGGTGTGCGTAAAGTGGGGAAGATTTATTCCACATTATAAATAAGTGTGAGCTTTGGTGTCATTCTTCCAGGCTGCGTCCTGTAAACATCCTCTGCACCTTTGTTTTATTGGAGCTTTATCCTATTATTCTGCAAATTTGACGAATATATTTATTTGAAGAGACTAAGCAAATATAGATATATAGATATATGTATTTATTTGGTTAAAGTTTGGAATGATCAGAACTTTTATCAAAGAAAAACGCACAATATGCATCTTTTAAAAATATCTACTCCTAAAAATCTCTCTTCATTATCTTGAATAAATCAATATCTGATTTACAGCACAGAACAATGTATTTAAATATTTATTGTTGATTAATTGGACTCTCAGGGATACTCTCACTTGCGCATTAAAAAAAGATACTGCACACAGCACATTTTTATATTTGATTCCTCATCACTGACTTTGCATTAAATGCAGTCCTCTGCTCTGCAATAATCTCCATCTCCAGTTTTTGTTGATACAATAGGTGAATCCCCAGCTGCTTGGTGTATTTGTAGTGAAGAGCGCCACCCCTAAAGAGCGTGTTGAAAACCTGTAACTGCATCCTTTCAGCAGGCAGGATGCTCGCTTTAGATCTGCTAAATCCTGCAATCTAGTGACAAAAGTTGACCCCCATTTGGAGGTCATAACCAACACCAACATCATGAGTGATATCCTCAGATCAAGAGTGCCACATGATTATAATAAATAATAAAGCCAGCCTTTTGTGCATTGAAAAAGCCTTAAAACCAGAGTTTATGTGGAGCTTTGTGGACAAAATCTCCTCTGTAGTCGTGCAGTTCCAAGTGCAACAGGCAAACTGCATCACGTTTTGGCTACAGGACGCAGTTACTCATATTTTTCTGTTGGACCATTCCATGTTTTTGTAAGTGTTTCACCACTTCCCAGACCTTGTTTTTAGTTTCATGAATCTACAAATGTTGTTGCTGTAGCCTCCTTTTTTTTTGGCCCGCTCTCCAACAGTTTGTGCTCTGTCCAGCTGGTGACGAACAAGGTGTCAGCCAGAAATGTGTCCCCTCACTCGGCGATTGTTTATCTCAAGCTGTTTTTGTCGAAATGTTCATGTCGGGTTATGCATGACAGGTGCATCACATTTTTTTTAAAGGTATTGCCTACAGTCCATACTTCCTCTTTGGCTTGTCAGCATCATTTGAGACGTGAGGGCTCATTGCACTTCCTCATTGTTTTATCAGCTATGTGAAGGGTTTTCATATCGGTGTTTGTCGCATGTCCTGTCAGTCAAGCTGTCACTTAAGGAATGTTATTGTTGTTTTAAGGCACATATCACAGAAAATATGCTGGCGTTGCAGACCCAACCTATGAAAAACAGTACTCCAAAAATGTTTCACTGTGGACTAAAGATGTCTGTCTTGTCTTCAAGCGTTCAGTCCGATGTCCCGTGATTTAGTCTAGACTGTAGTAACTTGTGCCTGGAGATGCCATGAGAGAAATCTGACCCATGAGTCACCGCAAAATGAGTTTAAGACATGACTTTTATTTATTTTGACTCTTGTTATTCTACGTCTTTATTATTAGTTTGATTGCATTTTACAAATGTACAAATTTCAAGATAGAGGAACCATTCAAAGTTTAAAATACTTCAAACATCTTGGTCTTCAAGAATTTGGAAATTCAGCTCCATCTTCAAATGGCAGGGGATTAAAGATGAAGTGATTTTTGAGGTCTCTTCTGAGTTTAACATTAGTGTGTATTGCGTGGAATGTTGGGAGCCAGAGTGGGTGATGTCATCACTCAGAGTGGAGAGAGGCTGAGGAGATGCCTAAAAAAAATCTCTCTAACCTGCGCTTAGACCTGCACCTTCCATCTAACTGGGATAATTTTTATATCAGTTCGAAGGAACACTCGTTAGCTTTCTGACGGTGTGACTCCACACCAAACCGTTTTGCCCTGACAGCCAGCTGTTCGGGGAGAGTGCCGGTCATTCTTCCATTAAGACATAATGTAAAACCAAAAACAGAGAAGCAGAGCTGCCATATTTTCTAACTCCGTCTCCACATCTTTGATATCGCAGACATAAAAATTATACCCTGTTGTAGACCCTGTGCTTCTTATAGTCTTATGGTATTATTCCAGCCTCAGACCTTTCATATGGTGTATTCACAGGCTATTCTTTAAGGTCAGTGACTTCATACTGTTCTTGTCTTCAGCCGTTTCTTTTTCATATCTTCATAATATTAAAACGTTTTCTACTTTTCAAAATAAGAGCTTAATCTTTTCAAATTCTTAACTGTGTTTCAGCAAATTAAATTCAGATTGCAGATTCCCCAGCAATTCAGCGCAATCCTTCACATCAGCATTCAAAGCAATGCTTCAGCTGCGGCAATCAAACTAGTTAATTTGTGATGTTGCCTTTAAACCTTTTCTCAATAACTTCAGTGTGTGTTGGCGGGGGTGGGATGCTTTGCGCTCACTGGAGGTTTTTGGTATGTTGTAAATAGATTAGGTTTAATTGAAATAGCTGCGGTGGCTACAGGGATGCTTGTCATACTTCTATGAGGGAGCTGCCAACTGATTGTGTTACAGTCAGACTATATGACTGATCATAAACATTGCACAACTCTGAAATGAAATGTTTCTTGAGCTCGCTTTTTGTTTTTTTGTTTTTACCTCCTCCTTGGCTCACGTCCTCTGTTCCCTCTTCACTGCTGTCACTTCTCCTTTTCTCTCAGTCCTCCTGTTTCTCTTAAATCCAGTATTTCCTTCATTGACCACAGCCAGCAGCCAGCCTCAAGCAGTGCTGCTGAGTGTGCACATTGCAACCATTTTGTCTCCCTGTCTGTAATCATTACATGTTGTTCATTACTAAAAAAGAATGAAGCAGGTCCTCACCTCCTCTCTCTCTCTCTCTCTCTCTCTCTCTCTCTCCATGTGTAGAAAATGAAGACCCTGGCCCAGAGACGACAGTCAGCTCCCTCACTGGTTATCAGCAAAGCACTTAACAGATCCAGAAGCACATCCAGGTATGAGCAAACAAAGAATATTGTTGGCATGTAGTTCCTTAACAGAGCATTTACTTCTCTCAGTGGATGATGGTTTAGGTTTCTCACAGTTCATTTCTGTCCTGTATAAAAGGGTTAATACACTTCAAATAATAACAGGTGCAGATATTTAAAGGTTTCATTTGTAAAAATTGAATTGAATTTCTATTACATATAACTTAAAAAATAGTTATTGGTTGCTTATATCATCCAGATGCCTTGTTTAATTGTGCAGCACTAGCTTACATTAGCTTGCCTGCACACACATAATTGTGCCAGTCTCCCATGCTGATCTGCTTGTGCGTTGGCTAGCTTGGTGTTGACATATTACTTAATGAGCTCAAATTTTGCAGTAACCACATCCATGTAGTTAATTTGCACCTTATTCTTAGTTTTTTTAGTTTTGTAATGTTAAGTTTATTTTTGTGCTTTCTTCTGGTTTTTACTGTATTGAAACAGAAGCAAAATGCGTGATTGATTGCATTGGTGCTTATATTGAGCAATGGAATGCTGACTGCAGTTCCCCCAATAGCCACAGGTGTCACTATTAACAGGAGTTATTGGATTCTTACATTATAAAATAACCATCTAATTATATCTTTACCAGGGATTTGATATGTATCAGTGTAGCTTTTTTGGGTGCCTGCATTGCTTTTAGCAGTTTCATTGAATGTTCTTAGAAAACCACTTAGATTTAAGGGGCTGACGGCCCAGAGATTAGAGCAAAGTGAAGCTGGGAGGCTGATGATAAAATCACCAGACTCACTGGGAAGTCTTGATCTGGAGTGAGTAAAAGTGGAAGCCTGTGGCTGCTGATTTGAGGTGTACACTCTGAAAAACAGATCCTAAACACCAGAATTAAGAGGTCAGCCTTCCTGACTCATTCATTGAGGGGTCTTAAATGCTTAGTTCTCCCAGAGCTATCAGGCTTTTCATCACACTCGTACCAACACAAATCCCTTCCTTTTCCTTTAACAGGCTCGGAAATAAGCCATTACAAACCCTTTGGGGAGGGTATTTATTTACTAGAAACTTTGTTTGTCTTGCATACTGTGTTGCAGTGCCAGCTCTGTGGAGAATTAAGGGGGGGATAAGGCAACCTGGTCCTCAAAGCACTGTGAAATGTAGGCTTTTATGCCATGCTGCAAGTGACTGGTGAGGAAACTGGACATGTTTATGTTGTGCATGCATGCTAGTGGCATTTTTAGTGATTGCAGAGGGAGATCAGGATGGGCTGGGGCACGCATAGCTGTGAAACTCCACCACTAAGACCAGTGCTGAGGTAGACACTCCACACTGTTAAATGGGTTAGTGTTCCAGGGGGAGGATGTGTGTGTGTCTGTGCTTGTGTCTGTGTGTGTTGGTAAGAAAACTGACATATTCTGTGAGGCAAGCAATCTATTGAGTGACAGACAAACAGAGCCTGACCAGCAGAGTCACTCAGTCTGCCAAGTCTGATCAGTCTGTGTGTGTGTGTGTGTGAGAAGTAAGAGTTGGTATGGAGCCAGGACTTGACACTTTCAGCTGTCACCCTTAACCTTTGACCCCACATCAGGAGGCATAGGGGCTAGCAGAGGTCACCTGGGGTCAACACCTCCCATGTCAGCAAGTGTGTGTGGTGTTCATCAATGTCTGGATGTGTGTGTGTGTGAAGGGGGTGCTACCAAGGGAGAGATGTGGAATTGTTATAGTATGATGACTCACAGTCATCTTAGAGGCAGTGTGAGTTTAACAGGTGCTTATATATTTTTTTTCATCATCTTCTGTTAAAGAGGGCAGTGCTGTGATGGATGCATACCTGTTGCTGTTTTATCAGAGTTCATGCTTTTGTAGCCGTTACATAAGAGTCATAAAGCTCCATTAGTGCAGTTAAAAATAGATATATCAAGAGTGCCAGGAGTGCTTGGCATCATCATCAGTTGGCTTTTTCTCCAAGTAAATCAAAACAGCTGAGAACAGAGAGAGAGATATTCTTGCTGTAGGTAAAGAGGTTTCAGATTATGGTTCAGAATTTGAGAGAGTCATTGTCATCATGGGAAACAACTGGTTGGTTTGGGATTTCCTCCCACATTCTAAAGACTTGCTTGTTAGGTCAATTGGTCACTCTAAATTGTCGTAGGTGTGAGTGTGAATGTCTGTCTGTGTTTCCCTGTAATGGACTGCTGGCGACCTGTCCAGGGTGTACCCTGCCTCTCACCTGTAGATAGCTGGGATGGGTTCCAGCCCCCCATGACACTGCATTGTGGATAGATGGTTGGTTGAAAACCCCAAAGCTGCAATCGTCTTCACCACAATAAACAAAATATTTGCCAGCGCCCTTCTTTTGCTCCCTCTCTTCTGCCTTTCCCATCAAACTGAGAGGTGCCAAAAGGGTCTCTCTGTACTCGCTTCCAGAGACACACACTTCATCCCTCATGTACCACGCCTTCACTGAACTGTATCCCCCCTTGTATGCAATGAAATCTATACATCATGGAAGAAGGTGGCTGCACCATAAAGCATGAAAACATATGACTGGCTGACACTCCTGACCTCACACACTCTCACTCGCTACCAGCTGCAGTGTCACCACAAAATGACATACACAAGCTGAACTCAAACACCAGCTGATGGATAACACACCCACACACACTCCGTCACACACACATTAGTGTGTTGGCAATAATCCAAACCAGTCCTACATGCAGTTAACTCACTTTTTAACACACACTACAACATCTGTCCCGTCCTCTTCTTGGACCCTAGATAGCCATATTTCTTTAATAAGCACTTCTCAGGATATTACTGTTTTTACACAATCCCAGTTCTAATGTTATCCAGAAATCTGAGTTCTTTAGAAAAAGGCCCTGCTGCTCCAACTGACAAACACAAGAACACATACTCACTCACACATCATGCAAAAGACATTTCCTGGTTTTAATAACAAGCTCTGTTAAGGATATCATGGCTGGTAGTTACTTCTCCTTTACTGGCTGTAAAAAGGGAAGAGTTTCAGTATTCTGACCTCATCCTCTGTGTGTGTGTGTGTGTGTGTTTTCTCTGGTTCTATAGGAGGCATTGTGTATCAGTCAGGGATGACATTATATTTTGCTTATGGAAATGAGCCGATGCAGATGTGAGTTGAAACACGTAGAGACAGGATGGAGACAGAGTGAAAAAATACAGGAAGCAATCAGTTAAAAAGGCAAATTTGGTGTGAAAAATTCAGTGTAATTTAGGAATGAATGAATAATTTGAGGAAGTAATGTCTTTATTGTCAAACTTACTTCAGTTTATAGTTGCAGCCATGAACAAAAGCTGCCACTGTTAGTTTAGGAGATGGCACAGGGTGGTGTGTGCTGGGATGACATCTTCTTGTGTCTGCACTCTCTCTCTCTCTCCCTCACACACACACACCACTTGTCAATTGCTCCCTGTCTGGAGAACCTTTATCTGGAAAAATGAGGTCAGACTGCTGCTGATGCAATTCTCCCAATGTTGAAGCGCACACAAAAGTTCAATGGGTGACACACACACAGAGAGCAGCACACAAGCGCACAAAGTTGTCTGGATACAGAGGCTGTGAATCAGTGAAACACATCTCTGACTTTTTCTCTCTGTAGCATAGGAGTTCAGCTCGTCTTAGTTTGACTTCATCAAACCTGCATCAGAGCCAGCAGACAAACTGATGATGAAAATGACGTATACACACACACACACATCCTCCTCTGAGCAGATGGAGTTGTGTCATATCTGCCCTCAGGGTATCAGTGTGTTCCATCTGGGTTAACAGTTGAGGTGAGATGACGTGTCACTGCTGCACATGTGACATCGATGAAGGATGTGAAAATGTTAAAACTGTATGAAAAAAAGTCACATAAAGAAAAGTCTAACAGGAAGAGAGGGGAGAAAGTTCCAGCTGCTGGTCCAGCTGCTGCCCTCGTGGCGTGTGGTACATTCACCTGTTGGCCGTGTCCATAACTGAGACATTATTCATCTTCCTCATTCCATCTCCCTCCCTCAAGCCACCATGATTTAAACAATCAGTGCAGCTTTGTGTTTGTGTGTGTTTTCCCCACAAACTAGGTGTTATTCCTCCTCCTACTTCGTAGCTTTCTAAATGATCTTCTTTGAGAAGCTTGTCAGACTCTAGACTATTTTGTGATTTATGCTGAGACATCCAACCTTTTACACAGAAATCTTGTCCAGTTCTTCTTTAATATTCATGTGGAAAATTAGTATGCTGTGTTGTTCTGTTCATTGTACACCGGCCCCTTATTGTGTTACAAAAAAAAAGTCAACCGTTCTCCCCACGGAGCTGTGCCTCAGACAAAGGTGGCCATGTATACGCAGGCGGGGTGGGCACTCAATTTATCAACATCACATGATGTACAATGGAGCCATTAGCTCTTCATCCATCAGATTCAAAGGGCGGCTGGCTCAGCTGTCAATCACACATTTAGGAGGGAGGGATGTGCGGTGAATACGGAAGATGTTGTCTTTTTCTGGGGGACAGCTCGATGTGAAAGGGGCTTTACAAGATGGTTTGTCAATGTGTATCTGTGTGTGTGTGTGTGGGCTCCTCCTGATGGGATCATTTCCCGGTCCGGACTGCAGGAACAGAGCATGCACATGTGTTCGTAAGCTCAACGGGAATGTCGCACTAAAGGTGCAACTAACTCAAGACAGTGGAGATTAATGGTCATTTTAAGGCACAAGCATATCGAGATCAGTTTCTGTGATTAGTGAGTTGAACAGGGGACGATAAATACACAGAATCATTGTGAGGCAGCTTCATTCTGGTCAGATCTGTGAGCTCATCAGTCACACAAATCCATGTTGTCTGGCTTGAAGCTACATGCTGGCTAATCAACATAATGTGAGGAAGTTATGTGTCGGTCTCCCTTTTATTTGCATGTTGGAAACACAGTGAACTCTACTTTGTTGTGTGTCGTCTTAGCTGAGGGGAGCCTGTCACCGGCCAAGGTCCAACAATGCAGCCAACTGAGCATCAACTGAGCTTAGTTGGCTACATTCGTTATTTTTAATTGAATTCAGCCCCCCCCCCAAATCCACTCCACCTTTGAATTTATTTTTGGATAACACACAAAGACAGACAAAAAGGAAAGGGAGGCACTAGCATTGTCGCCAGCTCTGTATTAATTAATTATATAACCAATCACTTACGCAACGAAGCTGCGAGACTTTCGGTAAAACCAGAGGCTGAAAGTTTCTCTGACTGCCTAGCTAGAGACAAGAACTGTGTGTTCTTGTAATGAAAATGATGTTTGGGGCGTGGGTGTGTGCAGTGAGTGTGTTTGTGTGTGTCTACAATAGACACAGAAAGACAGCAAGTGGAGTTTTAGTTTTTTTTTATCTGGTACTGAAGGATAAACAGGAAAGGATGGAGCTCTCAAATTGTTTCCTCTGTGTGTCTATCTTTCCATCAGGGAGACATATTGACAGCCGAGAATGATTTTAAAAGTATATTTCTGTCACTAACAAGAATTTCTGGTCAAATCTTTAATTAGAAGCAGAAAACCCCTCAGTTCTAAAACATGCAAATAATGCACAACAGATTTCTCCAGCTGGCTTATGCAACATCATTTATGATTTGTAGCCAAACAATTGTCTTGCAGATGTAAAAGTCCAATATTTATTTTACAGAGAATGCTTGATTACACACATCGTTGCACCTGGAATCAGGAAACAAAATGCAGGAAATAATGAGGCAGATATATAAACTATTGGGACCACCATTAATTTGCACAAGCTGTTTGGTTATTAGGCATTGGCTCACCACTTACACGGGCCTCGTGTTTTTGGTTACTTGATCACTGCTGGGTTGTTATTTCACACTCTGAAAAGAACCCCAGAGCTAATACAGCGCAGTAAAAACACTGGAATAAAGGAGAGCACAGGACTCGTCTCAAACCACAATGTGTGTGTGTCCAGGTTTAATCATTTTCTTCACTGTTTATTGAGTCCTCACACACATTTAATGGCGCTAACCCATCCCAGTGGTAATCCGATTTGAATAGGGTATGTTAATTTACACCCCACGGAGCTAATATGCCTTTAGGCTGAATGATATTGTGTCTTGAGGTTTACCAGGTAACTTAGAGGAGCCTGGTGGAAGCTGGAAAAGATTAAGAAAGCTGAGCTCTATGTTGTCCTCTATTTAAGTTTCGCAGTAGTTGTTTATGATGATGAAAAGAGTTTTAGCCCAACCACAACCAACGCTGGAGCTCCAAACCTGCTGTTCCAGTGCATGCCTCTACACCACAGATTTTTCCTTTAAGGGGATCAATAGTATATTTCATTCTGTGTGACTGCGGTTGTCTCGATTTTGTCCCCCTCAGGGAGAGCTGTTTGACGCCAGTCAGTCCAGAGTCATGTCCCCTTGTCCAGGCCTTCCTGGCGGAGTGTCCAGGCCGAGTGTTCCTGGGTCATGCCCAAACACAGCTAAAGACCGGCCTGCAGACCCAGGAGAGACACCTCTTCCTCTTCACTGACACCCTGCTCGTCGCCAAGGCCAAGTAAGTTTCCTCCTGCTGAAATGACAGGGAAAAATGAAGCAGTGTGTGTTTATGTGGTTGCGTGTGTGTGAGAGACGGAAACAGAAAATGGAGGCAGAGAGAGACGTAAACAGGAAAAAATAGATTGGAGCTAATTTGAGTGACTCTGGAGCAACACATCATCTGTTCCTGGTTGTTTCTCTAACACTGATAGCAAAAAAAAAAACATCCTATCTTTCCCTCCATTTCCTTTACTTACTCCACTTCTTCCTTCACTTCTCCACCCCTCATTTTTTCCCCCCAGTATATAATTATTCCCCAGGCAATTAAATCCAGATGAAGCCTGGCTCAGATCAAAGCCCCACTGGCCTGCTTTGGGCCTGCAGTGTGGGGATCCCCACCCACAAACTGCAACACACACACAAGCACTTTCAAAAATAGACATTTAAAGAGCACATAGACATTTTTGAAGTCACACACACACATACAGAGTTAGACTTTTACTTGTGTACTTACTGTACACACAAACCTCTCAGTCCAGACACAGCAGGGTATCTGTGGTCCGTCCAGGGAGTCATGTGCCTGTGGGTGGAGCTGACCCTTCCAGCTCACAGTATACACTATAACTAGCTTTAATACATTGTGGGTGAGCTAAAGGAATGTGTGCTGGTATGTATGTGTTTAAATGAGCGCAACAGCATGCGAGAAAAGAAGTTCAATGATGTGCGAGCATGTGTGTTTCTATGCCTTTATAGCCATATAATAGCAAAGAGCATATATTTGTGAGCCAAATGTGTGCATTTGGATCTTCTCCCTCTGTAATTACAGATGTTGTGGTGAATAAATACACGTCTGCTTGCTTGGGTTTAACCTCTGAAAATAGCTGAATCTTTTAATATTTTGCTTCTATAGTGTGTTTTTTTTAAAGATTAGCATATGTTTTATGGAAATACGTTATTTGAAGAAGTCCGATTCCACATTTAGAGGCGTCCTAATAAGCTCCTTGTGGAATGTTGTGACATTTGAAGTCTTGAATAAGCTAAAATGTGAAGCACTTAAAAAAATGCTGATTAAAAAATCTGAATTTTAGACACTGTTTTTGTTTTCTGCAGGTCTCCTTCTCATTTCAAAGTGAAGGCGCAGGTCCGAGTGGGTGAGATGTGGACAGCCCACTGCATGGAGGAGGTGTGTGAAGGAAGCACAAACCCAGAGAAGAGCTTTGTGATGGGCTGGCCCACCTGTAACTGTGTGGCCACCTTCAGGTACGTACTCAAACACACAGTACAGCACAAGTTGTCCACATTATTTTAGGGTTTATCATTCAACTGATATTGATTCGTGGTACCAAAAAAGTACTTAACTCTGTCGTGTGTTTGTTGTCACTACATTCCTTGCATACTGTCATATTTCCTTGTGTGTTTTAGAAAGCCTTGTGGCTTTGTTGTCATGGCATTTCCTTAATTGTGGTGGACTATAACTGCCAGGTAGACATAGCCTCACTGTCTCTTTGTAAGTACAGAGTTTGAGACCTAACCCTTCACATTTTAGATTAGGAATGCCTTGGAAGGTGAAATGTGGCTGTGTTTTTCCTGAACTCATTTTAATTTGATCCAACAGGAGCAATTTAACGTCTTCTTATATAACTTCGTTTAGCGCATTTACATGCACTGCATGAAAATATTTTGGCAATTCCACTTAACATACTTCTAAAATGTCTCTGTGAGTTGCTCCAACATATTTCTAAAGGAGTACACAGTGTTCTAAAGTGCAGATGTATGTTACAGAAGCAGACAAACAGCCACAAAAAATCCATAAACTCTTCAGTAGGATGGCGTTTCCCTATCATAAAACCAAATCTCTGTAAAAGCAGAGGAGATAACCACATGCACGCAGCAGGCACGGACATGTAAATGCTTCCATACTGTACATACTGTGCTATTATATTTGCACCTGTCTCTATACATTTCACACATTTGTCATGATGCACGCACAGCCAGTACAATTTGCATCAGCAGGAATCCAGTCGTAGCTTGAGGTGAAGTCTGGATTTCTAGACGGGTGCAAGTTACATAACACGGCGAAACAGCCTCATTATGTTTTATTACTTTCATTTTTCAGCTCTGAAGAACAAAAGGAGAAGTGGCTGGCACTCATCAATAGGTAACATTGATTAAATGCTTTCTTACTTTTACCCACAGCCTTTTACGTACGCATGCAAATCTTATTTGAACCTTTTTTTCTTTCTCCTGCACGCTCAGTCGGGTAAGTGAGGGAAAAGAGAAGGACGACCCGAAGACCGTTCCTCTGAAGATATTTGCAAAGGACATTGGAAACTGTGCATATGTAAGATCTCCCCCACCCCCTTGTTCTTTTTATTGCTTCTCTAAGCACAAAAATATTTTTTTGGGCAATTAATAACATCAGTAGCAGTACTATAATTTATGTAATACACCAACATATTTCTATAATGTTTTCAAAATGTTTCCACCAGGCTAAGACACTTGCGGTCAGCAACGCTGACAGCACCACTGATGTCATCCGCATGGCTCTGCTGCAGTTTGGCATATCGGTAAGTAACCAAAGATCACCGCTGATACCGAGCTCAATGTCTACTGACTGCACTTTGATGTATTATAGAACATCAGGCCAACTGGTAGTTTGGGAAGTTTTTTTTATTCAAAAGGGGTTATTTATTTACATATGATCACTATGTCCCCAAAAAAGGGACAAAAGTCCATTTCATTACTTCTGTCCTTCTACTCATTGTTTAAAATATATATTTACAGCCCCTTTTGACATCATAAGGGGGTTTTTCAACAATATCACCAGGCTGGTTTCATTACCAGAGAATATTAGTTCTCCTACCTTGCTTTGCCGCGTCTATATAGCACCATCAGGAAAGGATCAGTCCTCTACCAGCAGCAGCTCATTAGCATACACAGGCATGCTAGAATAACATGTTTATGTGGCATTTGAGCTGAAAATTGACACATTCTCTCTTCTAGGGTTGTGTTAAAGATCACCGGTTGTGGGTGAGTTCCAGTAAGGACGACCCTCCATACCCTCTCATTGGTGAGTCCATAGAAATTATGAAAAAGTCTTTCTGTTAAGTATGAAAAATACTTTGAAGGTATTGTTGTTGGGATATGTTCCAAACTTGTTCTTTTAAAAACTCTCCAAGGATGCTTGGTATTACCTCCCTCCATGAATATTTCAAAAACCAGGCAGAACTACCCACAGCAGGGTGTCACGCCTGTGCAAACATCAGTGATACAACAAAAACTCAGCATCTGGGATCATTTCAGAACAGCTAGTTTGTTTGTCACTGTACATTCTGTTGGCATAATATTTTGTTTTGTTGCTTACACATAGTCCTTGCATCCTAACTCGATACTCGTGCTTCATGATCACCCTGTGGCAGCTCTGGCTTAATTTGTGCTCCATGTCAGATGCACATACCAGACCCTCCACCTCTTAACCTCTGGACTCTGACCTTTCATTCAGGCCACGAGTTTCCCTTCAGCATTAAGATGAGCCACATTCGGGACGGCGGGAGCAGCAGCGGAGGAGTCGGGAGGGATCCGTTGAGTCCCACGGACTGTCCAGGGGTCCTGCTGCTGGATCAGTGTCTCCCTCCAGACACCCAGTGCCAGTTTATACTGAAACCCAGCAAGGTCGTCCCTGCACCAGCTCATCTTATAGGTAAGGGTCACAGGTGAACGCCTTTTAAAGTGTGATAAACCTCATAGATTTATAAGGAGAAGTGAACATTATGCTGCATAAAGAGCATTTTTTTCATTAACGTGACAGTTGAGGTTTCTAAGTGCATGGTTGGTCA